>NC_134705.1:18212770-18513770 GCF_043290135.1 Rhipicephalus microplus | reverse complement strand
AGAGTTTCTAGTTGTGGAGTTTCTAGTTGTGGAATTCGTAGTTGTGGAGTCTCTAGTTGTTGTGTTTCAAGTTGTGGAGTTTCTAGTTGTGGAGTTTTTAGTTGCGGAGTTTCAGGTTGTGGTGTTTCTAGTTGCGGAGTTTCTGGTTGTGGAGTTTCTAGTTATGAGATTTCTAGTTGCGAAGTTTCTAGTTGTGGAGTTTCTAGTTGCAGAGTTTCTAGTTGTGGAGTTTCTAGTTGTGGACTTTGTAGTTGTGGAGTATCTAGTTGTGGTCTTTGAAGTTGTGGAGTTTCTAGTTGTGGAGTTTTTAGTTGCGGAGTTTCTAGTTGTGAAGTTTCTAGTTGCGGAGTTTCTGGTTGTGGAGTTTCTAGTTGTGGAGTTTCCAGTTGTGGAGTCTGTAGTTGTGGAGTCTGTATTTCTTGAGTCTGTAGTTGTGGAGTCTGTAGTTGTGGAATTTCTTGTTGTGGAGTTTCTAGTTATGGAGTCTCTAGTTGTGGAGTTTCTAGTTGCGGAGTTTTTAGTGGCGAAGTTTCTAGTTGTGGAGTTTCTAGTTGTGAAATTTGTAGGGTTGGAGTATCTAGTTGCGGACTTTGTAGCTGTAGAGTTTCTAGCTGTGGAGTTTCCAGTTCTTGAGTTTCTAGTTGCCGAGTGTCTAGTTGCAAAGTCTCAAGTTGCGCAGTTTCTAGCTGAGGAGTTTATAGTTGCGGAGTCTCTAGTTGTGCAGTTTCTGGTTGTGGAGTTTCTAGTTGTGGAGTTTCTAGCTGTAGAGTTTCTACTTATGGACTCTCTAGTCGTGGAGTTTCTAGTTGTGTAGTTTCCATCTGAGGAGTTTCTAAATGCGAAGTCTCCAGTTGTGCAGTCTCTAGCTGTGGAGTTTCTAGTAGTGGAGTTTCTAGTTGTGGAGTTCCTTGTTGTGGAGTTTCTTATTGTGGAGTTTCTAGTGTCGGAGTCTCTAGTTGTTAAGTTTCTAGTTGTGGATTTTCCAGTTGCGGAGTTTCTAGTTGCAGAGTTTCTAGTTGTGTAGTGTCTAGTTGGGGAGTTTCTACTTGAGTTTATAGTTGTGAAGTTTCTAGTTACAGAATTTCGAATTGCAGAGTTTCAAGTTGTGGAGTTTCTAGTTGCATAGTCTCTAGTTGTGGAATTTCTAGCTGTGGAGTTTCCAGTTCTTGAGTTTCTAGTTGCCGTGTTTCTAGTTGCGAAGTCTCAAGGTGTGGAGTTTCTAGCTGTGAAGTTTCTAGTTCCGAAGTTTCTAGTTGCAGAGTTTCTAGTTGCAGAGTTTCTAGTTGTGGAGTTTCTAGTTGTGGAATTTGTAGTTGTGGAGTCTCTAGTTGTGGCGTTTCAAGTTGTGGAGTTTCTAGTTGTGGAGTTTCTAGTTGCAGAGTTTCTAGTTGTGGAGTTTCCAGTTGCGGAGTTTCTGGTTGTGGAGTTTCTAGTTGTGGAGTTTCCAGTTGGGGAGTCTGTAGTTGTGGAGTGTGTAGTTGTTGAGTGTGTAGTTGTGGAGTTTCTAGTTGTGAAGTTTCTAGTTGCAGAGTTTCTAGTTGTGGAGTTTCTTGTTGTGGAGTTTATAGTTGCGGAGTTTCTAGTTGTGGAGTTTCTAGCTGTGGAGTTTTCCAGTTCTTGAGTTTCTAGTTGCCGAGTTTCTAGTTGCGAAGTCTCAAGTTGTGGAGTTTCTATCTGTGAAGTTTCTAGTTGCGAAATTTCTAGTTGTGGAGTTTCTAGTTGCAGAGTTTCTAGTTGTGGACTTTCTAATTGTGGACTTTGTAGTTGTGGAGTATCTTGTTGTGGTGTTTCAAGTTGTGGAGTTTCTAGTTGTGGAGTTTTAGTTGCGGAGTTTCTAGTTGTGGAGTCTGTAGTTGTGGAGTCTGTAGTAGTGGAGTTTCTAGTTGTGGAGTTTCTAGTTATGGAGTCTCTAGTTGTAGAGTTCCTAGTTGCAGAGTGTCTAGTTGTGGAGTTTCTAGTTGTGGAGTTTCTAGCTGTGGAATTTGTAGTTGTGGAGTATCTATTTGTGGTGTTTCAAGTTGTGGAGTTTCTAGTTGTGGAGTTTTTAGTTGCGGAGTTTCTAGTTGTGGAGTTTGTAGTTGTGGAGTTTCTGGTTGTGTAGTTTCTAGTTATGGAGTCTCTAGTTGTAGAGTTTCTAGTTGCGAAGTGTCTAGTTGTGGAGTTTCTACTTGTGGAGTTTCTGGTTGTGAAGTTTCTAGTTGTGGAGTTTTTAGTTGTGAAGTCTGTAGTTGTGGAGTCTGAAGTTGTGGAGTTTCTAGTTGTGGAGTCTCTAGTTGTGGAGTTTCTAGTTGTGGAGTTTCTAGTTGCGGAGTTCCTGGTTGTGGAGTTTCTAGTTGTGGAATTGGTAGTTGTGAAGTATCTAATTGTGTTGTTTCAAGTTGTGGAGTTTCTAGTTGTGGAGTTTATAGCTGTGGAGTTTCCAGTTCTTGAGTTTCTAGTTGCCGAGTGTCTAGTTGCGAAGTCTCAAGTTGCGCAGTTTCTAGCTGAGGAGTTTATAGTTGCGGAGTCTCTAGTTGTGCAGTTTCTGGTTGTGGAGTTTCTAGTTGTGGAGTTTCTAGCTGTGGAGTTTCTACTTATGGACTCTCTAGTCGTGGAGTTTCTAGTTGTGTAGTTTCCATCTGAGGAGTTTCTAAATGCGAAGTCTCCAGTTGTGCAGTCTCTAGCTGTGGAGTTTCTAGTGGTGGAGTTTCTAGTTGTGGAGTTTCTTGTTGTGGAGTTTCTTATTGGGGAGTTTCTAGTGTCGGAGTCTCTAGTTGTTAAGTTTCTAGTTGTGGATTTTGTAGTTGCGGAGTTTCTAGTTGTGTAGTTTCTAGTTGGAGAGTTTGTACTCGAGTTTATAGTGGTGGAGTTTCAAGTTGCGAAGTTTTCTAGTTGTGGAGACTCTAGTTGTGGAGTTTCTAGTTGCGAAGTGTCTAGTTGTAGAGTTTCTAGTTGTGGAGTTTCTAGTTGGAGTTTATATTTGGAGTTTTTAGTTTTCGAGTTTCTAGTTGTAGATTTTCTAGTTGCGGAGTTCCTAGATGCGGAGTTTCTAGTTGTGCGGTTTCTAGTTGTTGAAATTCTAGCTGTGGAGTTTCTACATATTGACTCCGTAGTCGTGGAGTTTCTAAATGTGTAGTTTCTATCTGAGGAGTTTCTAAATGTGAAGTCTCCAGTTGTGCAGTCTCTAGTTGTGGAGTTTTTAGTTGTGGAGTTTCTAGTTGTGGAGTTTCTAGTTGGAGTTTTTTGTTTTCGAGTTTCTAGTTGTAGATTTTCTAGTTGCGGAGTTCCTAGTTGCGGAGTTTCTAGCTGTGGGGTTTCTAGTTGTTGAAAGTCTAGCTGTGTAGTTTCTACTTATGAACTCTCTAGTCGTGGAGTTTCTAGTTGTGTAGTTCTATCTGAGGAGTTTCTAAAAGCGAAGTCTCCAGTTGTGCAGTCTCTAGTTGTGGAGTTTTTAGTAGTGGAGTTTCTAGTTGTGGAGCTTCAAGTTGCGGAGTCTCTAGTTGTGGAGTTTCTAGCTGTGGAGTTTCCAGTTCGTGAGTTTCTAGTTGCGGAGTTTCTAGTTGCGAAGTCTCAAGTTGTGGAGTTTCTAGCTGTGAAGTTTCTAGTAACGAGTTGCGAAGTTTCTAGTTGCAGAGTTTCTAGTTGTGGAGTTTCTAGTTGTGGAATTCGTAGTTGTGGAGTCTCTAGTTGTTGTGTTTCAAGTTGTGGAGTTTCTAGTTGTGGAGTTTTTAGTTGCGGAGTTTCAGGTTGTGGTGTTTCTAGTTGCGGAGTTTCTGGTTGTGGAGTTTCTAGTTATGAGATTTCTAGTTGCGAAGTTTCTAGTTGTGGAGTTTCTAGTTGCAGAGTTTCTAGTTGTGGAGTTTCTAGTTGTGGACTTTGTAGTTGTGGAGTATCTAGTTGTGGTCTTTGAAGTTGTGGAGTTTCTAGTTGTGGAGTTTTTAGTTGCGGAGTTTCTAGTTGTGAAGTTTCTAGTTGCGGAGTTTCTGGTTGTGGAGTTTCTAGTTGTGGAGTTTCCAGTTGTGGAGTCTGTAGTTGTGGAGTCTGTATTTCTTGAGTCTGTAGTTGTGGAGTCTGTAGTTGTGGAATTTCTTGTTGTGGAGTTTCTAGTTATGGAGTCTCTAGTTGTGGAGTTTCTAGTTGCGGAGTTTTTAGTGGCGAAGTTTCTAGTTGTGGAGTTTCTAGTTGTGAAATTTGTAGGGTTGGAGTATCTAGTTGCGGACTTTGTAGCTGTAGAGTTTCTAGCTGTGGAGTTTCCAGTTCTTGAGTTTCTAGTTGCCGAGTGTCTAGTTGCAAAGTCTCAAGTTGCGCAGTTTCTAGCTGAGGAGTTTATAGTTGCGGAGTCTCTAGTTGTGCAGTTTCTGGTTGTGGAGTTTCTAGTTGTGGAGTTTCTAGCTGTAGAGTTTCTACTTATGGACTCTCTAGTCGTGGAGTTTCTAGTTGTGTAGTTTCCATCTGAGGAGTTTCTAAATGCGAAGTCTCCAGTTGTGCAGTCTCTAGCTGTGGAGTTTCTAGTAGTGGAGTTTCTAGTTGTGGAGTTCCTTGTTGTGGAGTTTCTTATTGTGGAGTTTCTAGTGTCGGAGTCTCTAGTTGTTAAGTTTCTAGTTGTGGATTTTCCAGTTGCGGAGTTTCTAGTTGCAGAGTTTCTAGTTGTGTAGTGTCTAGTTGGGGAGTTTCTACTTGAGTTTATAGTTGTGAAGTTTCTAGTTACAGAATTTCGAATTGCAGAGTTTCAAGTTGTTGAGTTTCTAGTTGCATAGTCTCTAGTTGTGGAATTTCTAGCTGTGGAGTTTCCAGTTCTTGAGTTTCTAGTTGCCGTGTTTCTAGTTGCGAAGTCTCAAGGTGTGGAGTTTCTAGCTGTGAAGTTTCTAGTTCCGAAGTTTCTAGTTGCAGAGTTTCTAGTTGCAGAGTTTCTAGTTGTGGAGTTTCTAGTTGTGGAATTTGTAGTTGTGGAGTCTCTAGTTGTGGCGTTTCAAGTTGTGGAGTTTCTAGTTGTGGAGTTTCTAGTTGCAGAGTTTCTAGTTGTGGAGTTTCTAGTTGTGGACTTTGTAGTTGTGGAGTATCTAGTTGTGGTGTTTCAAGTTGTGGAGTTTCTAGTTGTGGAGTTTTTAGTTGCGGAGTTTCTAGTTGTGGAGTTTCCAGTTGCGGAGTTTCTGGTTGTGGAGTTTCTAGTTGTGGAGTTTCCAGTTGGGGAGTCTGTAGTTGTGGAGTGTGTAGTTGTTGAGTGTGTAGTTGTGGAGTTTCTAGTTGTGAAGTTTCTAGTTGCAGAGTTTCTAGTTGTGGAGTTTCTTGTTGTGGAGTTTATAGTTACGGAGTTTCTAGTTGTGGAGTTTCTAGCTGTGGAGTTTCCAGTTCTTGAGTTTCTAGTTGCCGAGTTTCTAGTTGCGAAGTCTCAAGTTGTGGAGTTTCTATCTGTGAGGTTTCTAGTTGCGAAGTTTCTAGTTGTGGAGTTTCTAGTTACAGAGTTTCTAGTTGTGGAGTTTCTAATTGGGGACTTTGTAGTTGTGGAGTATCTAGTTGTGGCGTTCCAAGTTGTGGAGTTTCTAGTTGTGGAGTTTTTGTTGTAGAGTTTCTAGTTGTTGAGTTTCTAGTTGCCGAGTTTCTAGTTGCAAAGTCTCAAGTTGTGGAGTTTCTAGTTGTGGAGTATCTAGTTGTGGCGTTCCAAGTTGTGGAGTTTCTAGTTGTGGAGTTTCTAGTTGTGGAGTTTCTAGTTGTTGAGTTTCTAGTTGCCGAGTTTCTAGTTGCAAAGTCTCAAGTTGTGGAGTTTCTAGTTGTGGAGTTTCTAGTTGTGGAGTTTCTAGTTGTGGAGTCTGTAGTTGTGGAGTCTGTAGTAGTGGAGTTTCTAGTTGTGGAGTTTCTAGTTATGGAGTCTCTAGTTGAAGAGTTCCTAGTTGCAGAGTGTCTAGTTGTGGAGTTTCTAGTTGTGGAGTTTCTAGCTGTGGAATTTGTAGTTGTGGAGTATCTATTTGTGGTGTTTCAAGTTGTGGAGTTTCTAGTTGTGGAGTTTTTAGTTGCGGAGTTTCTAGTTGTGGAGTTTGTAGTTGTGGAGTTTCTGGTTGTGTAGTTTCTAGTTATGGAGTCTCTAGTTGTAGAGTTCCTAGTTGCGAAGTGTCCAGTTGTGGAGTTTCTACTTGTGGAGTTTCTGGTTGTGAAGTTTCTAATTGTGGAGTTTTTAGTTGTGAAGTCTGTAGTTGTGGAGTCTGTAGTTGTGGAGTTTCTAGTTGTGGAGTCTCTAGTTGTGGAGTTTCTAGTTGTGGAGTTTCTAGTTGCGGAGTTCCTGGTTGTGGAGTTTCTAGTTGTGGAATTTGTAGTTGTGAAGTATCTAATTGTGTTGTTTCAAGTTGTGGAGTTTCTAGTTGTGGAGTTTCTAGCTGTGGAGTTTCCAGTTCTTGAGTTTCTAGTTGCCGAGTGTCTAGTTGCGAAGTCTCAAGTTGCGCAGTTTCTAGCTGAGGAGTTTATAGTTGCGGAGTCTCTAGTTGTGCAGTTTCTGGTTGTGGAGTTTCTAGTTGTGGAGTTTCTAGTTGCGGAGTTTCTGGTTGTGGAGTTTCTAGTTGTGGAGTTTCCAGTTGTGGAGTCTGTAGTTGTGGAGTCTGTATTTCTTGAGTCTGTAGTTGTGGAGTCTGTAGTTGTGGAGATTCTTGTTGTGGAGTTTCTAGTTGCGGAGTCTCTAGTTGTGGAGTTTCTAGCTGTGGAGTTTCCAGTTCTTGAGTTTCTAGTTGCGGAGTTCCTAGTTGCGAAGTCTCAAGTTGTGGAGTTTCTAGCTGTGAAGTTTCTAGTAACGAGTTGCGAAGTTTCTAGTTGCAGAGTTTCTAGTTGTGGAGTTTCTAGTTGTGGAATTCGTAGTTGTGGAGTCTCTAGTTGTGGTGTTTCAAGTTGTGGAGTTTCTAGTTGTGGAGTTTTTAGTTGCGGAGTTTCTGGTTGTGGAGTTTCTAGTTGCGGAATTTCTGGTTGTGGAGTTTCTAGTTGTGAGGTTTCTAGTTGCGAAGTTTCTAGTTGTGGAGTTTCTAGTTGCAGAGTTTCTAGTTGTGGAGTTTCTAGTTGTGGACTTTGTAGTTGTGGATTATCTAGTTGTGGTCTTTCAAGTTGTGGAGTTTCTAGTTGTGGAGTTTTTAGTTGCGGAGTTTCTAGTTGTGAAGTTTCTAGTTGCGGAGTTTCTGGTTGTGGAGTTTCTAGTTGTGGAGTTTCCAGTTGTGGAGTCTGTAGTTGTGGAGTCTGTATTTCTTGAGTCTGTAGTTGTGGAGTCTGTAGTTGTGGAGATTCTTGTTGCGGAGTTTCTAGTTATGGAGTCTCTAGTTGTGGAGTTTCCAGTTGCGGAGTTTCTAGTGGCGAAGTTTCTAGTTGTGGAGTTTCTAGTTGTGAAATTTGTAGGTTTGGAGTATCTAGTTGCGGACTTTCTAGCTGTAGAGTTTCTAGCTGTGGAGTTTCCAGTTCTTGAGTTTCTAGTTGCCGAGTGTCTAGTTGCAAAGTCTCAAGTTGCGCAGTTTCTAGCTGAGGAGTTTATAGTTGCGGAGTCTCTAGTTGTGCAGTTTCTGGTTGTGGAGTTTCTAGTTGTGGAGTTTCTAGCTGTAGAGTTTCTACTTATGGACTCTCTAGTCGTGAAGTTTCTAGTTGTGTAGTTTCCATCTGAGGAGTTTCTAAATGCGAAGTCTCCAGTTGTGCAGTCTCTAGCTGTGGAGTTTCTAGTAGTGGAGTTTCTAGTTGTGGAGTTTCTTGTTGTGGAGTTTCTTATTGTGGAGTTTCTAGTGTCGTAGTCTCTAGTTGTTAAGTTTCTAGTTGTGGATTTTCCAGTTGCGGAGTTTCTAGTTGCAGAGTTTCTAGTTGTGTAGTGTCTAGTTGGGGAGTTTCTACTTGAGTTTATAGTTGTGAAGTTTCTAGTTGCAGAATTTCGAATTCCAGAGTTTCAAGTTGTGGAGTTTCTAGTTGCATTGTCTCTAGTTGTGGAATTTCTAGCTGTGGAGTTTCCAGTTCTTGAGTTTCTAGTTGCGGAGTTTCTAGTTGCGAAGTCTCAAGGTGTGGAGTTTCTAGCTGTGAAGTTTCTAGTTCCGAAGTTTCTAGTTGCAGAGTTTCTAGTTGCAGAGTTTCTAGTTGTGGAGTTTCTAGTTGTGGAATTTGTAGTTGTGGAGTCTCTAGTTGTGGGGTTTCAAGATGTGGAGTTTCTAGTTGTGGAGTTTCTAGTTGCAGAGTTTCTAGTTGTGGACTTTGTAGTTGTGGAGTATCTAGTTGTGGTGTTTCAAGTTGTGGAGTTTCTAGTTGTGGAGTTTTTAGTTGCGGAGTTTCTAGTTGTGGAGTTTCCAGTTGCGGAGTTTCTGGTTGTGGAGTTTCTAGTTGTGGAGTTTCCAGTTGGGGAGTCTGTAGTTGTGGAGTCTGTAGTTGTTGAGTGTGTAGTTGTGGAGTTTCTAGTTGTGAAGTTTCTAGTTGCAGAGTTTCTAGTTGTGGAGTTTCTTGTTGTGGAGTTTATAGTTGCGGAGTTTCTAGTTGTGGAGTTTCTAGCTGTGGAGTTTCCAGTTCTTGAGTTTCTAGTTGCCGAGTTTCTAGTTGCGAAGTCTCAAGTTGTGGAGTTTCTATCTGTGAGTTTTCTAGTTGCGAAGTTTCTAGTTGTGGAGTTTCTAGTTGCAGAGTTTCTAGTTGCGGAGTTTCTAATTGTGGACTTTGTAGTTGTGGAGTATCTTGTTGTGGTGTTTCAAGTTGTGGAGTTTCTAGTTGTGGAGCTTTTAGTTGCGGAGTTTCTAGTTGTGGAGTTTCTAGTTTTGGAGTTTCTGGTTGTGGAGTTTCTAGTTGTGGAGTTTCCAGTTGTGGAGTCTGTAGTTGTGGAGTTTCTTGTTGTGGAGTTTCTAGTTATGGAGTCTCTAGTTGTGGAGTTTCTAGTTGCGGAGTTTCTAGTGGCGAAGTTTCTAGTTGTGGAGTTTCTAGTTGTGAAATTTGTAGGGTTGGAGTATCTAGTTGCGGACTTTGTAGCTGTAGAGTTTCTAGTTGTGGAGTTTCTAGTTTCAGAGTTTCTAGTTGTGGAGTTTCTAGTTGTGTATTTGTAGTTGTGGAGTATCTAGTTGTGGCGTTCCAAGTTGTGGAGTTTCTAGTTGTGGAGTTTCTAGTTGTGGAGTTTCTAGTTGTTGAGTTTCTAGTTGCCGAGTTTCTAGTTGCAAAGTCTCAAGTTGTGGAGTTTCTAGTTGTGGAGTATCTAGTTGTGGCGTTCCAAGTTGTGGAGTTTCTAGTTGTGGAGTTTCTAGTTGTGGAGTTTCTAGTTGTTGAGTTTCTAGTTGACGAGTTTCTAGTTGCAAAGTCTCAAGTTGTGGAGTTTCTAGTTGTGGAGTTTCTAGTTGTGGAGTTTCTAGTTGTGGAGTCTGTAGTTGTGGAGTCTGTAGTAGTGGAGTTTCTAGTTGTGGAGTTTCTAGTTGTGGAGTTTCTAGCTGTGGAGTCTGTAGTTGTGGAGTCTGTAGTAGTGGAGTTTCTAGTTGTGGAGTTTCTATTTATGGAGTCTCTAGTTGTAGAGTTCCTAGTTGCAGAGTGTCTAGTTGTGGAGTTTCTAGTTGTGGAGTTTCTAGCTGTGGAATTTGTAGTTGTGGAGTATCTATTTGTGGTGTTTCAAGTTGTGGAGTTTCTAGTTGTGGAGTTTTTAGTTGCGGAGTTTCTAGTTGTGAAGTCTGTAGTTGTGGAGTTTCTGGTTGTGTAGTTTCTAGTTATGGAGTCTCTAGTTGTAGAGTTCCTAGTTGCGGAGTGTCTAGTTGTGGAGTTTCTACTTGTGGAGTTTCTGGTTGTGAAGTTTCTAGTTGTGGAGTTTCTAGTTGTGAAGTCTGTAGTTGTGGAGTCTGTAGTTGTGGAATTTGTAGTTGTGAAGTATCTAATTGTGTTGTTTCAAGTTGTGGAGTTTCTAGTTGTGGAGTTTCTAGCTGTGGAGTTTCCAGTTCTTGAGTTTCTAGTTGCCGAGTGTCTAGTTGCGAAGTCTCAAGTTGCGCAGTTTCTAGCTGAGGAGTTTATAGTTGCGGAGTCTCTAGTTGTGCAGTTTCTGGTTGTGGAGTTTCTAGTTGTGGAGTTTCTAGCTGTGGAGTTTCTACTTATGGACTCTCTAGTCGTGGAGTTTCTAGTTGTGTAGTTTCCATCTGAGGAGTTTCTAAATGCGAAGTCTCCAGTTGTGCAGTCTCTAGCTGTGGAGTTTCTAGTAGTGGAGTTTCTAGTTGTGGAGTTTCTCGTTGTGGAGTTTCTTATTGTTGAGTTTCTATTGTCGGAGTCTCTAGTTGTTAAGTTTCTAGTTGTGGATTTTGTAGTTGCGGAGTTTCTAGTTGTATAGTTTCTAACTGGAGAGTTTGTACTTGAGTTTATAGTGGTGGAGTTTCAAGTTGCGAAGTTTTCTAGTTGTGGAGACTCTAGTTGTGGAGTTTCTAGTTGCGATGTGTCTAGTTGTAGAGTTTCTAGTTGTGGAGTTTCTAGTTGGAGTTTCTGGTTGGAGTTTTTAGTTTTTGAGTTTCTAGTTGTAGATTTTCTAGTTGCGGAGTTCCTAGATGCGGAGTTTCTAGTTGTGCGGTTTCTAGTTGTTAAAATTCTAGCTGTGGAGTTTTTACTTATTGACTCCATAGTCGTGGAGTTTCTAAATGTGTAGTTTCTATCTGAGGAGTTTCTAAATGTGAAGTCTTCAGTTGTGCAGTCTTTAGTTGTGGAGTTTCTAGTTGTGGAGTTTCTAGTTGTGGAGTTTCTTATTGTGGAGTTTCTAGTTATAGAGTTTCTAGTTGGAGTTTTTTGTTTTCGAGTTTCTAGTTGTAGATTTTCTATTTGCGGAGTTCCTAGTTGCGGAGTTTCTAATTGTGGACTTTGTAGTTGTGGAGTATCTTGTTGTGGTGTTTCAAGTTGTGGAGTTTCTAGTTGTGGAGCTTTTAGTTGCGGAGTTTCTAGTTGTGGAGTTTCTAGTTTTGGAGTTTCTGGTTGTGGAGTTTCTAGTTGTGGAGTTTCCAGTTGTGGAGTCTGTAGTTGTGGAGTTTCTTGTTGTGGAGTTTCTAGTTATGGAGTCTCTAGTTGTGGAGTTTCTAGTTGCGGAGTTTCTAGTGGCGAAGTTTCTAGTTGTGGAGTTTCTAGTTGTGAAATTTGTAGGGTTGGAGTATCTAGTTGCGGACTTTGTAGCTGTAGAGTTTCTAGTTGTGGAGTTTCTAGTTTCAGAGTTTCTAGTTGTGGAGTTTCTAGTTGTGTATTTGTAGTTGTGGAGTATCTAGTTGTGGCGTTCCAAGTTGTGGAGTTTCTAGTTGTGGAGTTTCTAGTTGTGGAGTTTCTAGTTGTTGAGTTTCTAGTTGCCGAGTTTCTAGTTGCAAAGTCTCAAGTTGTGGAGTTTCTAGTTGTGGAGTATCTAGTTGTGGCGTTCCAAGTTGTGGAGTTTCTAGTTGTGGAGTTTCTAGTTGTGGAGTTTCTAGTTGTTGAGTTTCTAGTTGACGAGTTTCTAGTTGCAAAGTCTCAAGTTGTGGAGTTTCTAGTTGTGGAGTTTCTAGTTGTGGAGTTTCTAGTTGTGGAGTCTGTAGTTGTGGAGTCTGTAGTAGTGGAGTTTCTAGTTGTGGAGTTTCTAGTTGTGGAGTTTCTAGCTGTGGAGTCTGTAGTTGTGGAGTCTGTAGTAGTGGAGTTTCTAGTTGTGGAGTTTCTATTTATGGAGTCTCTAGTTGTAGAGTTCCTAGTTGCAGAGTGTCTAGTTGTGGAGTTTCTAGTTGTGGAGTTTCTAGCTGTGGAATTTGTAGTTGTGGAGTATCTATTTGTGGTGTTTCAAGTTGTGGAGTTTCTAGTTGTGGAGTTTTTAGTTGCGGAGTTTCTAGTTGTGAAGTCTGTAGTTGTGGAGTTTCTGGTTGTGTAGTTTCTAGTTATGGAGTCTCTAGTTGTAGAGTTCCTAGTTGCGGAGTGTCTAGTTGTGGAGTTTCTACTTGTGGAGTTTCTGGTTGTGAAGTTTCTAGTTGTGGAGTTTCTAGTTGTGAAGTCTGTAGTTGTGGAGTCTGTAGTTGTGGAATTTGTAGTTGTGAAGTATCTAATTGTGTTGTTTCAAGTTGTGGAGTTTCTAGTTGTGGAGTTTCTAGCTGTGGAGTTTCCAGTTCTTGAGTTTCTAGTTGCCGAGTGTCTAGTTGCGAAGTCTCAAGTTGCGCAGTTTCTAGCTGAGGAGTTTATAGTTGCGGAGTCTCTAGTTGTGCAGTTTCTGGTTGTGGAGTTTCTAGTTGTGGAGTTTCTAGCTGTGGAGTTTCTACTTATGGACTCTCTAGTCGTGGAGTTTCTAGTTGTGTAGTTTCCATCTGAGGAGTTTCTAAATGCGAAGTCTCCAGTTGTGCAGTCTCTAGCTGTGGAGTTTCTAGTAGTGGAGTTTCTAGTTGTGGAGTTTCTCGTTGTGGAGTTTCTTATTGTTGAGTTTCTATTGTCGGAGTCTCTAGTTGTTAAGTTTCTAGTTGTGGATTTTGTAGTTGCGGAGTTTCTAGTTGTATAGTTTCTAACTGGAGAGTTTGTACTTGAGTTTATAGTGGTGGAGTTTCAAGTTGCGAAGTTTTCTAGTTGTGGAGACTCTAGTTGTGGAGTTTCTAGTTGCGATGTGTCTAGTTGTAGAGTTTCTAGTTGTGGAGTTTCTAGTTGGAGTTTCTGGTTGGAGTTTTTAGTTTTTGAGTTTCTAGTTGTAGATTTTCTAGTTGCGGAGTTCCTAGATGCGGAGTTTCTAGTTGTGCGGTTTCTAGTTGTTAAAATTCTAGCTGTGGAGTTTTTACTTATTGACTCCATAGTCGTGGAGTTTCTAAATGTGTAGTTTCTATCTGAGGAGTTTCTAAATGTGAAGTCTTCAGTTGTGCAGTCTTTAGTTGTGGAGTTTCTAGTTGTGGAGTTTCTAGTTGTGGAGTTTCTTATTGTGGAGTTTCTAGTTATAGAGTTTCTAGTTGGAGTTTTTTGTTTTCGAGTTTCTAGTTGTAGATTTTCTATTTGCGGAGTTCCTAGTTGCGGAGTTTCTAGCTGTGGGGTTTCTAGTTGTTGAAATTCTAGCTGTGTAGTTTCTACTTATGGACTCTCTAGTCGTGGAGTTTCTAGTTGTGTAGTTTCTATCTGAGGAGTTTCTAAAAGCGAAGTCTCCAGTTGTGCAGTCTCTAGTTGTGGAGTTTTTAGTAGTGGAGTTTCTAGTTGTGGAGTTTCTTATTGTGGAGTTTCTAGTTGCGGAGTCTCTAGTTGTGAAGTTTCTAGTTGTGGATTTTCCAGTGGCGGAGTTTCTAGTTGCAGAGTTTCTAGTTGTGTAGTGTCTATTTGGGGAGTTTCTACTTGAGTTTATAGTTGTGAAGTTTCTATTTGCAGAATTTCGAATTGCAGAGTTTCAAGTTGTGGAGTTTCTAGTTGCAGAGTCTCTAGTTGTGGAATTTCTAGCTGTGGAGTTTCCAGTTCTTGACTTTCTAGTGGCGGAGTTTCTAGTTGCGAAGTCTCAAGGTGTGGAGTTTCTAGCTGTGAAGTTTCTAGTTCTGAAGTTTCTAGTTGCAGAGTTTCTAGTTGCAGAGTTTCTAGTTGTGGAGTTTCTAGTTGTGGAATTTGTAGTTGTGGAGTCTCTAGCTGTGGGGTTTCAAGTTGTGGAGTTTCTAGTTGTGGAGTTTCTAGTTGCAGAGTTTCTAGTTGTGGAGTTTCTAGTTGTGGACTTTGTAGTTGTGGAGTACCTAGTTGTGGTGTTTCAAGTTGTGGAGTTTCTAGTTGTGGAGTTTTTAGTTGCGGAGTTTCTAGTTGTGGAGTTTCCAGTTGCGGAGTTTCTGGTTGTGGAGTTTCTAGTTGTGGAGTTTGAAGTTGGGGAGTCTGTAGTTGTGGAGTCTGTAGTTGTTGAGTGTGTAGTTGTGGAGTTTCTAGTTGTAAAGTTTCTAGTTGCAGAGTTTCTAGTTGTAGAGTTTCTTGTTGTGGAGTTTATAGTTGCGGAGTTTCTAGTTGTGGAGTTTCTAGCTGTGGAGTTTCCAGTTCTTGAGTTTCTAGTTGCCGAGTTTCTAGTTGCGAAGTCTCAAGTTGTGGAGTTTCTATCTGTGAGGTTTCTAGTTGCGAAGTTTCTAGTTGTGGAGTTTCTAGTTGCAGAGTTTCTAGTTGTGGAGTTTCTAATTGTGGACTTTGTAGTTGTGGAGTATCTTGTTGTGGTGTTTCAAGTTGTGGAGTTTCTAGTTGTGGAGTTTTTAGTTGCGGAGTTTCTAGTTGTGGAGTTTTTAGTTTCGGAGTTTCTGGTTGTGGAGTTTCTAGTTGGAGTTTTTTGTTTTCGAGTTTCTAGTTGTAGATTTTCTAGTTGCGGAGTTCCTAGTTGCGGAGTTTCTAGCTGTGGGGTTTCTAGTTGTTGAAAGTCTAGCTGTGTAGTTTCTACTTATGAACTCTCTAGTCGTGGAGTTTCTAGTTGTGTAGTTCTATCTGAGGAGTTTCTAAAAGCGAAGTCTCCAGTTGTGCAGTCTCTAGTTGTGGAGTTTTTAGTAGTGGAGTTTCTAGTTGTGGAGCTTCAAGTTGCGGAGTCTCTAGTTGTGGAGTTTCTAGCTGTGGAGTTTCCAGTTCGTGAGTTTCTAGTTGCGGAGTTTCTAGTTGCGAAGTCTCAAGTTGTGGAGTTTCTAGCTGTGAAGTTTCTAGTAACGAGTTGCGAAGTTTCTAGTTGCAGAGTTTCTAGTTGTGGAGTTTCTAGTTGTGGAATTCGTAGTTGTGGAGTCTCTAGTTGTTGTGTTTCAAGTTGTGGAGTTTCTAGTTGTGGAGTTTTTAGTTGCGGAGTTTCAGGTTGTGGTGTTTCTAGTTGCGGAGTTTCTGGTTGTGGAGTTTCTAGTTATGAGATTTCTAGTTGCGAAGTTTCTAGTTGTGGAGTTTCTAGTTGCAGAGTTTCTAGTTGTGGAGTTTCTAGTTGTGGACTTTGTAGTTGTGGAGTATCTAGTTGTGGTCTTTGAAGTTGTGGAGTTTCTAGTTGTGGAGTTTTTAGTTGCGGAGTTTCTAGTTGTGAAGTTTCTAGTTGCGGAGTTTCTGGTTGTGGAGTTTCTAGTTGTGGAGTTTCCAGTTGTGGAGTCTGTAGTTGTGGAGTCTGTATTTCTTGAGTCTGTAGTTGTGGAGTCTGTAGTTGTGGAATTTCTTGTTGTGGAGTTTCTAGTTATGGAGTCTCTAGTTGTGGAGTTTCTAGTTGCGGAGTTTTTAGTGGCGAAGTTTCTAGTTGTGGAGTTTCTAGTTGTGAAATTTGTAGGGTTGGAGTATCTAGTTGCGGACTTTGTAGCTGTAGAGTTTCTAGCTGTGGAGTTTCCAGTTCTTGAGTTTCTAGTTGCCGAGTGTCTAGTTGCAAAGTCTCAAGTTGCGCAGTTTCTAGCTGAGGAGTTTATAGTTGCGGAGTCTCTAGTTGTGCAGTTTCTGGTTGTGGAGTTTCTAGTTGTGGAGTTTCTAGCTGTAGAGTTTCTACTTATGGACTCTCTAGTCGTGGAGTTTCTAGTTGTGTAGTTTCCATCTGAGGAGTTTCTAAATGCGAAGTCTCCAGTTGTGCAGTCTCTAGCTGTGGAGTTTCTAGTAGTGGAGTTTCTAGTTGTGGAGTTCCTTGTTGTGGAGTTTCTTATTGTGGAGTTTCTAGTGTCGGAGTCTCTAGTTGTTAAGTTTCTAGTTGTGGATTTTCCAGTTGCGGAGTTTCTAGTTGCAGAGTTTCTAGTTGTGTAGTGTCTAGTTGGGGAGTTTCTACTTGAGTTTATAGTTGTGAAGTTTCTAGTTACAGAATTTCGAATTGCAGAGTTTCAAGTTGTTGAGTTTCTAGTTGCATAGTCTCTAGTTGTGGAATTTCTAGCTGTGGAGTTTCCAGTTCTTGAGTTTCTAGTTGCCGTGTTTCTAGTTGCGAAGTCTCAAGGTGTGGAGTTTCTAGCTGTGAAGTTTCTAGTTCCGAAGTTTCTAGTTGCAGAGTTTCTAGTTGCAGAGTTTCTAGTTGTGGAGTTTCTAGTTGTGGAATTTGTAGTTGTGGAGTCTCTAGTTGTGGCGTTTCAAGTTGTGGAGTTTCTAGTTGTGGAGTTTCTAGTTGCAGAGTTTCTAGTTGTGGAGTTTCTAGTTGTGGACTTTGTAGTTGTGGAGTATCTAGTTGTGGTGTTTCAAGTTGTGGAGTTTCTAGTTGTGGAGTTTTTAGTTGCGGAGTTTCTAGTTGTGGAGTTTCCAGTTGCGGAGTTTCTGGTTGTGGAGTTTCTAGTTGTGGAGTTTCCAGTTGGGGAGTCTGTAGTTGTGGAGTGTGTAGTTGTTGAGTGTGTAGTTGTGGAGTTTCTAGTTGTGAAGTTTCTAGTTGCAGAGTTTCTAGTTGTGGAGTTTCTTGTTGTGGAGTTTATAGTTACGGAGTTTCTAGTTGTGGAGTTTCTAGCTGTGGAGTTTCCAGTTCTTGAGTTTCTAGTTGCCGAGTTTCTAGTTGCGAAGTCTCAAGTTGTGGAGTTTCTATCTGTGAGGTTTCTAGTTGCGAAGTTTCTAGTTGTGGAGTTTCTAGTTACAGAGTTTCTAGTTGTGGAGTTTCTAATTGTGGACTTTGTAGTTGTGGAGTATCTAGTTGTGGCGTTCCAAGTTGTGGAGTTTCTAGTTGTGGAGTTTTTGTTGTAGAGTTTCTAGTTGTTGAGTTTCTAGTTGCCGAGTTTCTAGTTGCAAAGTCTCAAGTTGTGGAGTTTCTAGTTGTGGAGTATCTAGTTGTGGCGTTCCAAGTTGTGGAGTTTCTAGTTGTGGAGTTTCTAGTTGTGGAGTTTCTAGTTGTTGAGTTTCTAGTTGCCGAGTTTCTAGTTGCAAAGTCTCAAGTTGTGGAGTTTCTAGTTGTGGAGTTTCTAGTTGTGGAGTTTCTAGTTGTGGAGTCTGTAGTTGTGGAGTCTGTAGTAGTGGAGTTTCTAGTTGTGGAGTTTCTAGTTATGGAGTCTCTAGTTGTAGAGTTCCTAGTTGCAGAGTGTCTAGTTGTGGAGTTTCTAGTTGTGGAGTTTCTAGCTGTGGAATTTGTAGTTGTGGAGTATCTATTTGTGGTGTTTCAAGTTGTGGAGTTTCTAGTTGTGGAGTTTTTAGTTGCGGAGTTTCTAGTTGTGGAGTTTGTAGTTGTGGAGTTTCTGGTTGTGTAGTTTCTAGTTATGGAGTCTCTAGTTGTAGAGTTCCTAGTTGCGAAGTGTCCAGTTGTGGAGTTTCTACTTGTGGAGTTTCTGGTTGTGAAGTTTCTAATTGTGGAGTTTTTAGTTGTGAAGTCTGTAGTTGTGGAGTCTGTAGTTGTGGAGTTTCTAGTTGTGGAGTCTCTAGTTGTGGAGTTTCTAGTTGTGGAGTTTCTAGTTGCGGAGTTCCTGGTTGTGGAGTTTCTAGTTGTGGAATTTGTAGTTGTGAAGTATCTAATTGTGTTGTTTCAAGTTGTGGAGTTTCTAGTTGTGGAGTTTCTAGCTGTGGAGTTTCCAGTTCTTGAGTTTCTAGTTGCCGAGTGTCTAGTTGCGAAGTCTCAAGTTGCGCAGTTTCTAGCTGAGGAGTTTATAGTTGCGGAGTCTCTAGTTGTGCAGTTTCTGGTTGTGGAGTTTCTAGTTGTGGAGTTTCTAGTTGAGGAGTTTCTGGTTGTGGAGTTTCTAGTTGTGGAGTTTCCAGTTGTGGAGTCTGTAGTTGTGGAGTCTGTATTTCTTGAGTCTGTAGTTGTGGAGTCTGTAGTTGTGGAGATTCTTGTTGTGGAGTTTCTAGTTGCGGAGTCTCTAGTTGTGGAGTTTCTAGCTGTGGAGTTTCCAGTTCTTGAGTTTCTAGTTGCGGAGTTCCTAGTTGCGAAGTCTCAAGTTGTGGAGTTTCTAGCTGTGAAGTTTCTAGTAACGAGTTGCGAAGTTTCTAGTTGCAGAGTTTCTAGTTGTGGAGTTTCTAGTTGTGGAATTCGTAGTTGTGGAGTCTCTAGTTGTGGTGTTTCAAGTTGTGGAGTTTCTAGTTGTGGAGTTTTTAGTTGCGGAGTTTCTGGTTGTGGAGTTTCTAGTTGCGGAATTTCTGGTTGTGGAGTTTCTAGTTGTGAGGTTTCTAGTTGCGAAGTTTCTAGTTGTGGAGTTTCTAGTTGCAGAGTTTCTAGTTGTGGAGTTTCTAGTTGTGGACTTTGTAGTTGTGGATTATCTAGTTGTGGTCTTTCAAGTTGTGGAGTTTCTAGTTGTGGAGTTTTTAGTTGCGGAGTTTCTAGTTGTGAAGTTTCTAGTTGCGGAGTTTCTGGTTGTGGAGTTTCTAGTTGTGGAGTTTCCAGTTGTGGAGTCTGTAGTTGTGGAGTCTGTATTTCTTGAGTCTGTAGTTGTGGAGTCTGTAGTTGTGGAGATTCTTGTTGCGGAGTTTCTAGTTATGGAGTCTCTAGTTGTGGAGTTTCCAGTTGCGGAGTTTCTAGTGGCGAAGTTTCTAGTTGTGGAGTTTCTAGTTGTGAAATTTGTAGGTTTGGAGTATCTAGTTGCGGACTTTCTAGCTGTAGAGTTTCTAGCTGTGGAGTTTCCAGTTCTTGAGTTTCTAGTTGCCGAGTGTCTAGTTGCAAAGTCTCAAGTTGCGCAGTTTCTAGCTGAGGAGTTTATAGTTGCGGAGTCTCTAGTTGTGCAGTTTCTGGTTGTGGAGTTTCTAGTTGTGGAGTTTCTAGCTGTAGAGTTTCTACTTATGGACTCTCTAGTCGTGAAGTTTCTAGTTGTGTAGTTTCCATCTGAGGAGTTTCTAAATGCGAAGTCTCCAGTTGTGCAGTCTCTAGCTGTGGAGTTTCTAGTAGTGGAGTTTCTAGTTGTGGAGTTTCTTGTTGTGGAGTTTCTTATTGTGGAGTTTCTAGTGTCGTAGTCTCTAGTTGTTAAGTTTCTAGTTGTGGATTTTCCAGTTGCGGAGTTTCTAGTTGCAGAGTTTCTAGTTGTGTAGTGTCTAGTTGGGGAGTTTCTACTTGAGTTTATAGTTGTGAAGTTTCTAGTTGCAGAATTTCGAATTCCAGAGTTTCAAGTTGTGGAGTTTCTAGTTGCATTGTCTCTAGTTGTGGAATTTCTAGCTGTGGAGTTTCCAGTTCTTGAGTTTCTAGTTGCGGAGTTTCTAGTTGCGAAGTCTCAAGGTGTGGAGTTTCTAGCTGTGAAGTTTCTAGTTCCGAAGTTTCTAGTTGCAGAGTTTCTAGTTGCAGAGTTTCTAGTTGTGGAGTTTCTAGTTGTGGAATTTGTAGTTGTGGAGTCTCTAGTTGTGGGGTTTCAAGATGTGGAGTTTCTAGTTGTGGAGTTTCTAGTTGCAGAGTTTCTAGTTGTGGACTTTGTAGTTGTGGAGTATCTAGTTGTGGTGTTTCAAGTTGTGGAGTTTCTAGTTGTGGAGTTTTTAGTTGCGGAGTTTCTAGTTGTGGAGTTTCCAGTTGCGGAGTTTCTGGTTGTGGAGTTTCTAGTTGTGGAGTTTCCAGTTGGGGAGTCTGTAGTTGTGGAGTCTGTAGTTGTTGAGTGTGTAGTTGTGGAGTTTCTAGTTGTGAAGTTTCTAGTTGCAGAGTTTCTAGTTGTGGAGTTTCTTGTTGTGGAGTTTATAGTTGCGGAGTTTCTAGTTGTGGAGTTTCTAGCTGTGGAGTTTCCAGTTCTTGAGTTTCTAGTTGCCGAGTTTCTAGTTGCGAAGTCTCAAGTTGTGGAGTTTCTATCTGTGAGTTTTCTAGTTGCGAAGTTTCTAGTTGTGGAGTTTCTAGTTGCAGAGTTTCTAGTTGCGGAGTTTCTAATTGTGGACTTTGTAGTTGTGGAGTATCTTGTTGTGGTGTTTCAAGTTGTGGAGTTTCTAGTTGTGGAGCTTTTAGTTGCGGAGTTTCTAGTTGTGGAGTTTCTAGTTTTGGAGTTTCTGGTTGTGGAGTTTCTAGTTGTGGAGTTTCCAGTTGTGGAGTCTGTAGTTGTGGAGTTTCTTGTTGTGGAGTTTCTAGTTATGGAGTCTCTAGTTGTGGAGTTTCTAGTTGCGGAGTTTCTAGTGGCGAAGTTTCTAGTTGTGGAGTTTCTAGTTGTGAAATTTGTAGGGTTGGAGTATCTAGTTGCGGACTTTGTAGCTGTAGAGTTTCTAGTTGTGGAGTTTCTAGTTTCAGAGTTTCTAGTTGTGGAGTTTCTAGTTGTGTATTTGTAGTTGTGGAGTATCTAGTTGTGGCGTTCCAAGTTGTGGAGTTTCTAGTTGTGGAGTTTCTAGTTGTGGAGTTTCTAGTTGTTGAGTTTCTAGTTGCCGAGTTTCTAGTTGCAAAGTCTCAAGTTGTGGAGTTTCTAGTTGTGGAGTATCTAGTTGTGGCGTTCCAAGTTGTGGAGTTTCTAGTTGTGGAGTTTCTAGTTGTGGAGTTTCTAGTTGTTGAGTTTCTAGTTGACGAGTTTCTAGTTGCAAAGTCTCAAGTTGTGGAGTTTCTAGTTGTGGAGTTTCTAGTTGTGGAGTTTCTAGTTGTGGAGTCTGTAGTTGTGGAGTCTGTAGTAGTGGAGTTTCTAGTTGTGGAGTTTCTAGTTGTGGAGTTTCTAGCTGTGGAGTCTGTAGTTGTGGAGTCTGTAGTAGTGGAGTTTCTAGTTGTGGAGTTTCTATTTATGGAGTCTCTAGTTGTAGAGTTCCTAGTTGCAGAGTGTCTAGTTGTGGAGTTTCTAGTTGTGGAGTTTCTAGCTGTGGAATTTGTAGTTGTGGAGTATCTATTTGTGGTGTTTCAAGTTGTGGAGTTTCTAGTTGTGGAGTTTTTAGTTGCGGAGTTTCTAGTTGTGAAGTCTGTAGTTGTGGAGTTTCTGGTTGTGTAGTTTCTAGTTATGGAGTCTCTAGTTGTAGAGTTCCTAGTTGCGGAGTGTCTAGTTGTGGAGTTTCTACTTGTGGAGTTTCTGGTTGTGAAGTTTCTAGTTGTGGAGTTTCTAGTTGTGAAGTCTGTAGTTGTGGAGTCTGTAGTTGTGGAATTTGTAGTTGTGAAGTATCTAATTGTGTTGTTTCAAGTTGTGGAGTTTCTAGTTGTGGAGTTTCTAGCTGTGGAGTTTCCAGTTCTTGAGTTTCTAGTTGCCGAGTGTCTAGTTGCGAAGTCTCAAGTTGCGCAGTTTCTAGCTGAGGAGTTTATAGTTGCGGAGTCTCTAGTTGTGCAGTTTCTGGTTGTGGAGTTTCTAGTTGTGGAGTTTCTAGCTGTGGAGTTTCTACTTATGGACTCTCTAGTCGTGGAGTTTCTAGTTGTGTAGTTTCCATCTGAGGAGTTTCTAAATGCGAAGTCTCCAGTTGTGCAGTCTCTAGCTGTGGAGTTTCTAGTAGTGGAGTTTCTAGTTGTGGAGTTTCTTGTTGTGGAGTTTCTTATTGTTGAGTTTCTATTGTCGGAGTCTCTAGTTGTTAAGTTTCTAGTTGTGGATTTTGTAGTTGCGGAGTTTCTAGTTGTATAGTTTCTAACTGGAGAGTTTGTACTTGAGTTTATAGTGGTGGAGTTTCAAGTTGCGAAGTTTTCTAGTTGTGGAGACTCTAGTTGTGGAGTTTCTAGTTGCGATGTGTCTAGTTGTAGAGTTTCTAGTTGTGGAGTTTCTAGTTGGAGTTTCTGGTTGGAGTTTTTAGTTTTTGAGTTTCTAGTTGTAGATTTTCTAGTTGCGGAGTTCCTAGATGCGGAGTTTCTAGTTGTGCGGTTTCTAGTTGTTAAAATTCTAGCTGTGGAGTTTTTACTTATTGACTCCATAGTCGTGGAGTTTCTAAATGTGTAGTTTCTATCTGAGGAGTTTCTAAATGTGAAGTCTTCAGTTGTGCAGTCTTTAGTTGTGGAGTTTCTAGTTGTGGAGTTTCTAGTTGTGGAGTTTCTTATTGTGGAGTTTCTAGTTATAGAGTTTCTAGTTGGAGTTTTTTGTTTTCGAGTTTCTAGTTGTAGATTTTCTATTTGCGGAGTTCCTAGTTGCGGAGTTTCTAGCTGTGGGGTTTCTAGTTGTTGAAATTCTAGCTGTGTAGTTTCTACTTATGGACTCTCTAGTCGTGGAGTTTCTAGTTGTGTAGTTTCTATCTGAGGAGTTTCTAAAAGCGAAGTCTCCAGTTGTGCAGTCTCTAGTTGTGGAGTTTTTAGTAGTGGAGTTTCTAGTTGTGGAGTTTCTTATTGTGGAGTTTCTAGTTGCGGAGTCTCTAGTTGTGAAGTTTCTAGTTGTGGATTTTCCAGTGGCGGAGTTTCTAGTTGCAGAGTTTCTAGTTGTGTAGTGTCTATTTGGGGAGTTTCTACTTGAGTTTATAGTTGTGAAGTTTCTATTTGCAGAATTTCGAATTGCAGAGTTTCAAGTTGTGGAGTTTCTAGTTGCAGAGTCTCTAGTTGTGGAATTTCTAGCTGTGGAGTTTCCAGTTCTTGACTTTCTAGTGGCGGAGTTTCTAGTTGCGAAGTCTCAAGGTGTGGAGTTTCTAGCTGTGAAGTTTCTAGTTCTGAAGTTTCTAGTTGCAGAGTTTCTAGTTGCAGAGTTTCTAGTTGTGGAGTTTCTAGTTGTGGAATTTGTAGTTGTGGAGTCTCTAGCTGTGGGGTTTCAAGTTGTGGAGTTTCTAGTTGTGGAGTTTCTAGTTGCAGAGTTTCTAGTTGTGGAGTTTCTAGTTGTGGACTTTGTAGTTGGGGAGTACCTAGTTGTGGTGTTTCAAGTTGTGGAGTTTCTAGTTGTGGAGTTTTTAGTTGCGGAGTTTCTAGTTGTGGAGTTTCCAGTTGCGGAGTTTCTGGTTGTGGAGTTTCTAGTTGTGGAGTTTGAAGTTGGGGAGTCTGTAGTTGTGGAGTCTGTAGTTGTTGAGTGTGTAGTTGTGGAGTTTCTAGTTGTAAAGTTTCTAGTTGCAGAGTTTCTAGTTGTAGAGTTTCTTGTTGTGGAGTTTATAGTTGCGGAGTTTCTAGTTGTGGAGTTTCTAGCTGTGGAGTTTCCAGTTCTTGAGTTTCTAGTTGCCGAGTTTCTAGTTGCGAAGTCTCAAGTTGTGGAGTTTCTATCTGTGAGGTTTCTAGTTGCGAAGTTTCTAGTTGTGGAGTTTCTAGTTGCAGAGTTTCTAGTTGTGGAGTTTCTAATTGTGGACTTTGTAGTTGTGGAGTATCTTGTTGTGGTGTTTCAAGTTGTGGAGTTTCTAGTTGTGGAGTTTTTAGTTGCGGAGTTTCTAGTTGTGGAGTTTTTAGTTTCGGAGTTTCTGGTTGTGGAGTTTCTAGTTGTGGAGTTTCCAGTTGTGGAGTCTGTAGTTGTGGAGTCTGTAGTTGTGGAGTTTCTTGTTGTGGAGTTTCTAGTTATGGAGTCTCTAGTTGTGGAGTTTCTAGTTGCGGAGTTTCTAGTGGCGAAGTTTCTAGTTGTGGAGTTTCTAGTTGTGAAATTTGTAGGGTTGGAGTATCTAGTTGCGGACTTCGTAGCTGTAGAGTTTCTAGTTGTGGAGTTTCTAGTTGCAGAGTTTGTAGTTGTGGAGTTTCTAGTTGTGTAATTTGTAGTTGTTGAGTATCTAGTTGTGGCATTCCAAGTTGTGGAGTTTCTAGTTGTGGAGTTTCTAGTTGTGGAGTTTCTAGTTGTTGACTTTCTAGTTGCCGAGTTTCTAGTTACAAAGTCTCAAGTTGTGGAGTTTTTAGTTGTGGAGTATCTAGTTGTGGCGTTCCAAGTTGTGGAGTTTCTAGTTGTGGAGTTTCTAGTTGTGGAGTTCCTAGTTGTTGAGTTTCTAGTTGCGGAGTTTCTAGTTGCAAAGTCTCAAGTTGTGGAGTTTCTAGTTGTGGAGTTTCTAGTTGTGGAGTTTCTAGTTGTGGAGTCTGTAGTTGTGGAGTCTGTAGTAGTGGAGTTTCTAGTTGTGGAGTTTCTAGTTATGGAGTCTCTAGTTGTAGAGTTCCTAGTTGCAGAGTGTCTAGTTGTGGAGTTTCTAGTTGTGGAGTTTCTAGCTGTGGAATTTGTAGTTGTGGAGTATCTATTTGTGGTGTTTCAAGTTGTGGAGTTTCTAGTTGTGGAGTTTTTAGTTGCGGAGTTTCTAGTTGTGGAGTTTGTAGTTGTGGAGTTTCTGGTTGTGTAGTTTCTAGTTATGGAGTCTCTAGTTGTAGAGTTCCTAGTTGCGAAGTGTCTAGTTGTGGAGTTTCTACTTGTGGAGTTTCTGGTTGTGAAGTTTCTAGTTGTGGAGTTTTTAGTTGTGAAGTCTGTAGTTGTGGAGTCTGTAGTTGTGGAGTTTCTAGTTGTGGAGTCTCTAGTTGTGGAGTTTCTAGTTGTGGAGCTTCAAGTTGCGGAGTTTCTGGTTGTGGAGTTTCTAGTTGTGGAATTTGTAGTTGTGAAGTATCTAATTGTGTTGTTTCAAGTTGTGGAGTTTCTAGTTGTGGAGTTTCTAGCTGTGGAGTTTCCAGTTCTTGAGTTTCTAGTTGCCGAGTGTCTAGTTGCGAAGTCTCAAGTTGCGCAGTTTCTAGCTGAGGAGTTTATAGTTGCGGAGTCTCTAGTTGTGCAGTTTCTGGTTGTGGAGTTTCTAGTTGTGGAGTTTCTAGCTGTGGAGTTTCTACTTATGGACTCTCTAGTCGTGGAGTTTCTAGTTGTGTAGTTTCCATCTGAGGAGTTTCTAAATGTGAAGTCTCCAGTTGTGCAGTCTCTAGCTGTGGAGTTTCTAGTAGTGGAGTTTCTAGTTGTGGAGTTTCTAGTGTCGGAGTCTCTAGTTGTTAAGTTTCTAGTTGTGGATTTTGTAGTTTCAGAGTTTCTAGTTGTGGAGACTCTAGTTGTGGAGTTTCTAGTTGCGAAGTGTCTAGTTGTAGAGTTTCTAGTTGTGGAGTTTCTAGTTGGAGTTTCTATTTGGAGTTTTTAGTTTTCGAGTTTCTAGTTGTAGATTTTCTAGTTGCGGAGTTCCTAGATGCGGAGTTTCTAGTTGTGCGGTTTCTAGTTGTTGAAATTCTAGCTGTGGAGTTTCTACTTATTGACTCCGTAGTCGTGGAGTTTCTAAATGTGTAGTTTCTATCTGAGGAGTTTCTGAATGTGAAGTCTCCAGTTGTGCAGTCTCTAGTTGTGGAGTTTCTAGTTGTGGAGTTTCTTATTGTGGAGTTTCTAGTTATAGAGTTTCTAGTTGGAGTTTTTTGTTTTCGAGTTTCTAGTTGTAGATTTTCTAGTTGCGGAGTTCCTAGTTGCGGAGTTTCTAGCTGTGGGGTTTCTAGTTGTTGAAAGTCTAGCTGTGTAGTTTCTACTTATGGACTCTCTAGTCGTGGAGTTTCTAGTTGTGTAGTTTCTATCTGAGGAGTTTCTAAAAGCGAAGTCTCCAGTTGTGCAGTCTCTAGTTGTGGAGTTTTTAGTAGTGGAGTTTCTAGTTGTGGAGTTTCTTATTGTGGAGTTTCAAGTTGCGGAGTCTCTAGTTGTGAAGTTTCTAGTTGTGGATTTTCCAGTTGCGGAGTTTCTAGTTGCAGAGTTTCTAGTTGCAGAGTTTCTAGTTGTGGAATTTGTAGTTTTGGAGTCTCTAGTTGTGGGGTTTCAAGTTGTGGAGTTTCTAGTTGTGGAGTTTATAGTTGCGGAGTTTCTAGTTGTGGAGTTTCTAGTTGCGGAGTTTCTGGTTGTGGAGTTTCTAGTTGTGAGGTTTCTAGTTGCGAAGTTTCTAGTTGTGAAGTTTCTAGTTGCAGAGTTTCTAGTTGTGGAGTTTCTAGTTGTGGAGTTTCCTATTGTGGAGTTTCTAGTTATAGAGTTTCTAGTTGGAGTTTTTTTGTTTTCGAGTTTCTAGTTGTAGATTTTCTAGTTGCGGAGTTCCTAGTTACGGAGTTTCTATCTGTGAGGTTTCTAGTTGCGAAGTTTCTAGTTGTGGAGTTTCTAGTTACAGAGTTTCTAGTTGTGGAGTTTCTAATTGTGGACTTTGTAGTTGTGGAGTATCTAGTTGTGGCGTTCCAAGTTGTGGAGTTTCTAGTTGTGGAGTTTTTGTTGTAGAGTTTCTAGTTGTTGAGTTTCTAGTTGCCGAGTTTCTAGTTGCAAAGTCTCAAGTTGTGGAGTTTCTAGTTGTGGAGTATCTAGTTGTGGCGTTCCAAGTTGTGGAGTTTCTAGTTGTGGAGTTTCTAGTTGTGGAGTTTCTAGTTGTTGAGTTTCTAGTTGCCGAGTTTCTAGTTGCAAAGTCTCAAGTTGTGGAGTTTCTAGTTGTGGAGTTTCTAGTTGTGGAGTTTCTAGTTGTGGAGTCTGTAGTTGTGGAGTCTGTAGTAGTGGAGTTTCTAGTTGTGGAGTTTCTAGTTATGGAGTCTCTAGTTGTAGAGTTCCTAGTTGCAGAGTGTCTAGTTGTGGAGTTTCTAGTTGTGGAGTTTCTAGCTGTGGAATTTGTAGTTGTGGAGTATCTATTTGTGGTGTTTCAAGTTGTGGAGTTTCTAGTTGTGGAGTTTTTAGTTGCGGAGTTTCTAGTTGTGGAGTTTGTAGTTGTGGAGTTTCTGGTTGTGTAGTTTCTAGTTATGGAGTCTCTAGTTGTAGAGTTCCTAGTTGCGAAGTGTCCAGTTGTGGAGTTTCTACTTGTGGAGTTTCTGGTTGTGAAGTTTCTAATTGTGGAGTTTTTAGTTGTGAAGTCTGTAGTTGTGGAGTCTGTAGTTGTGGAGTTTCTAGTTGTGGAGTCTCTAGTTGTGGAGTTTCTAGTTGTGGAGTTTCTAGTTGCGGAGTTCCTGGTTGTGGAGTTTCTAGTTGTGGAATTTGTAGTTGTGAAGTATCTAATTGTGTTGTTTCAAGTTGTGGAGTTTCTAGTTGTGGAGTTTCTAGCTGTGGAGTTTCCAGTTCTTGAGTTTCTAGTTGCCGAGTGTCTAGTTGCGAAGTCTCAAGTTGCGCAGTTTCTAGCTGAGGAGTTTATAGTTGCGGAGTCTCTAGTTGTGCAGTTTCTGGTTGTGGAGTTTCTAGTTGTGGAGTTTCTAGTTGCGGAGTTTCTGGTTGTGGAGTTTCTAGTTGTGGAGTTTCCAGTTGTGGAGTCTGTAGTTGTGGAGTCTGTATTTCTTGAGTCTGTAGTTGTGGAGTCTGTAGTTGTGGAGATTCTTGTTGTGGAGTTTCTAGTTGCGGAGTCTCTAGTTGTGGAGTTTCTAGCTGTGGAGTTTCCAGTTCTTGAGTTTCTAGTTGCGGAGTTCCTAGTTGCGAAGTCTCAAGTTGTGGAGTTTCTAGCTGTGAAGTTTCTAGTAACGAGTTGCGAAGTTTCTAGTTGCAGAGTTTCTAGTTGTGGAGTTTCTAGTTGTGGAATTCGTAGTTGTGGAGTCTCTAGTTGTGGTGTTTCAAGTTGTGGAGTTTCTAGTTGTGGAGTTTTTAGTTGCGGAGTTTCTGGTTGTGGAGTTTCTAGTTGCGGAATTTCTGGTTGTGGAGTTTCTAGTTGTGAGGTTTCTAGTTGCGAAGTTTCTAGTTGTGGAGTTTCTAGTTGCAGAGTTTCTAGTTGTGGAGTTTCTAGTTGTGGACTTTGTAGTTGTGGATTATCTAGTTGTGGTCTTTCAAGTTGTGGAGTTTCTAGTTGTGGAGTTTTTAGTTGCGGAGTTTCTAGTTGTGAAGTTTCTAGTTGCGGAGTTTCTGGTTGTGGAGTTTCTAGTTGTGGAGTTTCCAGTTGTGGAGTCTGTAGTTGTGGAGTCTGTATTTCTTGAGTCTGTAGTTGTGGAGTCTGTAGTTGTGGAGATTCTTGTTGTGGAGTTTCTAGTTATGGAGTCTCTAGTTGTGGAGTTTCCAGTTGCGGAGTTTCTAGTGGCGAAGTTTCTAGTTGTGGAGTTTCTAGTTGTGAAATTTGTAGGTTTGGAGTATCTAGTTGCGGACTTTCTAGCTGTAGAGTTTCTAGCTGTGGAGTTTCCAGTTCTTGAGTTTCTAGTTGCCGAGTGTCTAGTTGCAAAGTCTCAAGTTGCGCAGTTTCTAGCTGAGGAGTTTATAGTTGCGGAGTCTCTAGTTGTGCAGTTTCTGGTTGTGGAGTTTCTAGTTGTGGAGTTTCTAGCTGTAGAGTTTCTACTTATGGACTCTCTAGTCGTGAAGTTTCTAGTTGTGTAGTTTCCATCTGAGGAGTTTCTAAATGCGAAGTCTCCAGTTGTGCAGTCTCTAGCTGTGGAGTTTCTAGTAGTGGAGTTTCTAGTTGTGGAGTTCCTTGTTGTGGAGTTTCTTATTGTGGAGTTTCTAGTGTCGTAGTCTCTAGTTGTTAAGTTTCTAGTTGTGGATTTTCCAGTTGCGGAGTTTCTAGTTGCAGAGTTTCTAGTTGTGTAGTGTCTAGTTGGGGAGTTTCTACTTGAGTTTATAGTTGTGAAGTTTCTAGTTGCAGAATTTCGAATTCCAGAGTTTCAAGTTGTGGAGTTTCTAGTTGCATTGTCTCTAGTTGTGGAATTTCTAGCTGTGGAGTTTCCAGTTCTTGAGTTTCTAGTTGCGGAGTTTCTAGTTGCGAAGTCTCAAGGTGTGGAGTTTCTAGCTGTGAAGTTTCTAGTTCCGAAGTTTCTAGTTGCAGAGTTTCTAGTTGCAGAGTTTCTAGTTGTGGAGTTTCTAGTTGTGGAATTTGTAGTTGTGGAGTCTCTAGTTGTGGGGTTTCAAGATGTGGAGTTTCTAGTTGTGGAGTTTCTAGTTGCAGAGTTTCTAGTTGTGGACTTTGTAGTTGTGGAGTATCTAGTTGTGGTGTTTCAAGTTGTGGAGTTTCTAGTTGTGGAGTTTTTAGTTGCGGAGTTTCTAGTTGTGGAGTTTCCAGTTGCGGAGTTTCTGGTTGTGGAGTTTCTAGTTGTGGAGTTTCCAGTTGGGGAGTCTGTAGTTGTGGAGTCTGTAGTTGTTGAGTGTGTAGTTGTGGAGTTTCTAGTTGTGAAGTTTCTAGTTGCAGAGTTTCTAGTTGTGGAGTTTCTTGTTGTGGAGTTTATAGTTGCGGAGTTTCTAGTTGTGGAGTTTCTAGCTGTGGAGTTTCCAGTTCTTGAGTTTCTAGTTGCCGAGTTTCTAGTTGCGAAGTCTCAAGTTGTGGAGTTTCTATCTGTGAGTTTTCTAGTTGCGAAGTTTCTAGTTGTGGAGTTTCTAGTTGCAGAGTTTCTAGTTGCGGAGTTTCTAATTTTGGACTTTGTAGTTGTGGAGTATCTTGTTGTGGTGTTTCAAGTTGTGGAGTTTCTAGTTGTGGAGCTTTTAGTTGCGGAGTTTCTAGTTGTGGAGTTTCTAGTTTTGGAGTTTCTGGTTGTGGAGTTTCTAGTTGTGGAGTTTCCAGTTGTGGAGTCTGTAGTTGTGGAGTTTCTTGTTGTGGAGTTTCTAGTTATGGAGTCTCTAGTTGTGGAGTTTCTAGTTGCGGAGTTTCTAGTGGCGAAGTTTCTAGTTGTGGAGTTTCTAGTTGTGAAATTTGTAGGGTTGGAGTATCTAGTTGCGGACTTTGTAGCTGTAGAGTTTCTAGTTGTGGAGTTTCTAGTTTCAGAGTTTCTAGTTGTGGAGTTTCTAGTTGTGTATTTGTAGTTGTGGAGTATCTAGTTGTGGCGTTCCAAGTTGTGGAGTTTCTAGTTGTGGAGTTTCTAGTTGTGGAGTTTCTAGTTGTTGAGTTTCTAGTTGCCGAGTTTCTAGTTGCAAAGTCTCAAGTTGTGGAGTTTCTAGTTGTGGAGTATCTAGTTGTGGCGTTCCAAGTTGTGGAGTTTCTAGTTGTGGAGTTTCTAGTTGTGGAGTTTCTAGTTGTTGAGTTTCTAGTTGACGAGTTTCTAGTTGCAAAGTCTCAAGTTGTGGAGTTTCTAGTTGTGGAGTTTCTAGTTGTGGAGTTTCTAGTTGCGGAGTCTGTAGTTGTGGAGTCTGTAGTAGTGGAGTTTCTAGTTGTGGAGTTTCTAGTTGTGGAGTTTCTAGCTGTGGAGTCTGTAGTTGTGGAGTCTGTAGTAGTGGAGTTTCTAGTTGTGGAGTTTCTATTTATGGAGTCTCTAGTTGTAGAGTTCCTAGTTGCAGAGTGTCTAGTTGTGGAGTTTCTAGTTGTGGAGTTTCTAGCTGTGGAATTTGTAGTTGTGGAGTATCTATTTGTGGTGTTTCAAGTTGTGGAGTTTCTAGTTGTGGAGTTTTCAGTTGCGGAGTTTCTAGTTGTGAAGTCTGTAGTTGTGGAGTTTCTGGTTGTGTAGTTTCTAGTTATGGAGTCTCTAGTTGTAGAGTTCCTAGTTGCGGAGTGTCTAGTTGTGGAGTTTCTACTTGTGGAGTTTCTGGTTGTGAAGTTTCTAGTTGTGGAGTTTCTAGTTGTGAAGTCTGTAGTTGTGGAGTCTGTAGTTGTGGAATTTGTAGTTGTGAAGTATCTAATTGTGTTGTTTCAAGTTGTGGAGTTTCTAGTTGTGGAGTTTCTAGCTGTGGAGTTTCCAGTTCTTGAGTTTCTAGTTGCCGAGTGTCTAGTTGCGAAGTCTCAAGTTGCGCAGTTTCTAGCTGAGGAGTTTATAGTTGCGGAGTCTCTAGTTGTGCAGTTTCTGGTTGTGGAGTTTCTAGTTGTGGAGTTTCTAGCTGTGGAGTTTCTACTTATGGACTCTCTAGTCGTGGAGTTTCTAGTTGTGTAGTTTCCATCTGAGGAGTTTCTAAATGCGAAGTCTCCAGTTGTGCAGTCTCTAGCTGTGGAGTTTCTAGTAGTGGAGTTTCTAGTTGTGGAGTTTCTTGTTGTGGAGTTTCTTATTGTTGAGTTTCTATTGTCGGAGTCTCTAGTTGTTAAGTTTCTAGTTGTGGATTTTGTAGTTGCGGAGTTTCTAGTTGTATAGTTTCTAGTTGGAGAGTTTGTACTTGAGTTTATAGTGGTGGAGTTTCAAGTTGCGAAGTTTTCTAGTTGTGGAGACTCTAGTTGTGGAGTTTCTAGTTGCGATGTGTCTAGTTGTAGAGTTTCTAGTTGTGGAGTTTCTAGTTGGAGTTTCTGGTTGGAGTTTTTAGTTTTTGAGTTTCTAGTTGTAGATTTTCTAGTTGCGGAGTTCCTAGATGCGGAGTTTCTAGTTGTGCGGTTTCTAGTTGTTAAAATTCTAGCTGTGGAGTTTTTACTTATTGACTCCATAGTCGTGGAGTTTCTAAATGTGTAGTTTCTATCTGAGGAGTTTCTAAATGTGAAGTCTTCAGTTGTGCAGTCTTTAGTTGTGGAGTTTCTAGTTGTGGAGTTTCTAGTTGTGGAGTTTCCTATTGTGGAGTTTCTAGTTATAGAGTTTCTAGTTGGAGTTTTTTGTTTTCGAGTTTCTAGTTGTAGATTTTCTATTTGCGGAGTTCCTAGTTGCGGAGTTTCTAGCTGTGGGGTTTCTAGTTGTTGAAATTCTAGCTGTGTAGTTTCTACTTATGGACTCTCTAGTCGTGGAGTTTCTAGTTGTGTAGTTTCTATCTGAGGAGTTTCTAAAAGCGAAGTCTCCAGTTGTGCAGTCTCTAGTTGTGGAGTTTTTAGTAGTGGAGTTTCTAGTTGTGGAGTTTCTTATTGTGGAGTTTCTAGTTGCGGAGTCTCTAGTTGTGAAGTTTCTAGTTGTGGATTTTCCAGTGGCGGAGTTTCTAGTTGCAGAGTTTCTAGTTGTGTAGTGTCTAGTTGGGGAGTTTCTACTTGAGTTTATAGTTGTGAAGTTTCTATTTGCAGAATTTCGAATTGCAGAGTTTCAAGTTGTGGAGTTTCTAGTTGCAGAGTCTCTAGTTGTGGAATTTCTAGCTGTGGAGTTTCCAGTTCTTGACTTTCTAGTGGCGGAGTTTCTAGTTGCGAAGTCTCAAGGTGTGGAGTTTCTAGCTGTGAAGTTTCTAGTTCTGAAGTTTCTAGTTGCAGAGTTTCTAGTTGCAGAGTTTCTAGTTGTGGAGTTTCTAGTTGTGGAATTTGTAGTTGTGGAGTCTCTAGCTGTGGGGTTTCAAGTTGTGGAGTTTCTAGTTGTGGAGTTTCTAGTTGCAGAGTTTCTAGTTGTGGAGTTTCTAGTTGTGGACTTTGTAGTTGTGGAGTACCTAGTTGTGGTGTTTCAAGTTGTGGAGTTTCTAGTTGTGGAGTTTTTAGTTGCGGAGTTTCTAGTTGTGGAGTTTCCAGTTGCGGAGTTTCTGGTTGTGGAGTTTCTAGTTGTGGAGTTTGAAGTTGGGGAGTCTGTAGTTGTGGAGTCTGTAGTTGTTGAGTGTGTAGTTGTGGAGTTTCTAGTTGTAAAGTTTCTAGTTGCAGAGTTTCTAGTTGTAGAGTTTCTTGTTGTGGAGTTTATAGTTGCGGAGTTTCTAGTTGTGGAGTTTCTAGCTGTGGAGTTTCCAGTTCTTGAGTTTCTAGTTGCCGAGTTTCTAGTTGCGAAGTCTCAAGTTGTGGAGTTTCTATCTGTGAGGTTTCTAGTTGCGAAGTTTCTAGTTGTGGAGTTTCTAGTTGCAGAGTTTCTAGTTGTGGAGTTTCTAATTGTGGACTTTGTAGTTGTGGAGTATCTTGTTGTGGTGTTTCAAGTTGTGGAGTTTCTAGTTGTGGAGTTTTTAGTTGCGGAGTTTCTAGTTGTGGAGTTTTTAGTTTCGGAGTTTCTGGTTGTGGAGTTTCTAGTTGTGGAGTTTCCAGTTGTGGAGTCTGTAGTTGTGGAGTCTGTAGTTGTGGAGTTTCTTGTTGTGGAGTTTCTAGTTATGGAGTCTCTAGTTGTGGAGTTTCTAGTTGCGGAGTTTCTAGTGGCGAAGTTTCTAGTTGTGGAGTTTCTAGTTGTGAAATTTGTAGGGTTGGAGTATCTAGTTGCGGACTTCGTAGCTGTAGAGTTTCTAGTTGTGGAGTTTCTAGTTGCAGAGTTTGTAGTTGTGGAGTTTCTAGTTGTGTAATTTGTAGTTGTTGAGTATCTAGTTGTGGCATTCCAAGTTGTGGAGTTTCTAGTTGTGGAGTTTCTAGTTGTGGAGTTTCTAGTTGTTGACTTTCTAGTTGCCGAGTTTCTAGTTACAAAGTCTCAAGTTGTGGAGTTTTTAGTTGTGGAGTATCTAGTTGTGGCGTTCCAAGTTGTGGAGTTTCTAGTTGTGGAGTTTCTAGTTGTGGAGTTTCTAGTTGTTGAGTTTCTAGTTGCGGAGTTTCTAGTTGCAAAGTCTCAAGTTGTGGAGTTTCTAGTTGTGGAGTTTCTAGTTGTGGAGTTTCTAGTTGTGGAGTCTGTAGTTGTGGAGTCTGTAGTAGTGGAGTTTCTAGTTGTGGAGTTTCTAGTTATGGAGTCTCTAGTTGTAGAGTTCCTAGTTGCAGAGTGTCTAGTTGTGGAGTTTCTAGTTGTGGAGTTTCTAGCTGTGGAATTTGTAGTTGTGGAGTATCTATTTGTGGTGTTTCAAGTTGTGGAGTTTCTAGTTGTGGAGTTTTTAGTTGCGGAGTTTCTAGTTGTGGAGTTTGTAGTTGTGGAGTTTCTGGTTGTGTAGTTTCTAGTTATGGAGTCTCTAGTTGTAGAGTTCCTAGTTGCGAAGTGTCTAGTTGTGGAGTTTCTACTTGTGGAGTTTCTGGTTGTGAAGTTTCTAGTTGTGGAGTTTTTAGTTGTGAAGTCTGTAGTTGTGGAGTCTGTAGTTGTGGAGTTTCTAGTTGTGGAGTCTCTAGTTGTGGAGTTTCTAGTTGTGGAGCTTCAAGTTGCGGAGTTTCTGGTTGTGGAGTTTCTAGTTGTGGAATTTGTAGTTGTGAAGTATCTAATTGTGTTGTTTCAAGTTGTGGAGTTTCTAGTTGTGGAGTTTCTAGCTGTGGAGTTTCCAGTTCTTGAGTTTCTAGTTGCCGAGTGTCTAGTTGCGAAGTCTCAAGTTGCGCAGTTTCTAGCTGAGGAGTTTATAGTTGCGGAGTCTCTAGTTGTGCAGTTTCTGGTTGTGGAGTTTCTAGTTGTGGAGTTTCTAGCTGTGGAGTTTCTACTTATGGACTCTCTAGTCGTGGAGTTTCTAGTTGTGTAGTTTCCATCTGAGGAGTTTCTAAATGTGAAGTCTCCAGTTGTGCAGTCTCTAGCTGTGGAGTTTCTAGTAGTGGAGTTTCTAGTTGTGGAGTTTCTAGTGTCGGAGTCTCTAGTTGTTAAGTTTCTAGTTGAGGATTTTGTAGTTTCAGAGTTTCTAGTTGTGGAGACTCTAGTTGTGGAGTTTCTAGTTGCGAAGTGTCTAGTTGTAGAGTTTCTAGTTGTGGAGTTTCTAGTTGGAGTTTCTATTTGGAGTTTTTAGTTTTCGAGTTTCTAGTTGTAGATTTTCTAGTTGCGGAGTTCCTAGATGCGGAGTTTCTAGTTGTGCGGTTTCTAGTTGTTGAAATTCTAGCTGTGGAGTTTCTACTTATTGACTCCGTAGTCGTGGAGTTTCTAAATGTGTAGTTTCTATCTGAGGAGTTTCTAAATGTGAAGTCTCCAGTTGTGCAGTCTCTAGTTGTGGAGTTTCTAGTTGTGGAGTTTCTTATTGTGGAGTTTCTAGTTATAGAATTTCTAGTTGGAGTTTTTTGTTTTCGAGTTTCTAGTTGTAGATTTTCTAGTTGCGGAGTTCCTAGTTGCGGAGTTTCTAGCTGTGGGGTTTCTAGTTGTTGAAAGTCTAGCTGTGTAGTTTCTACTTATGGACTCTCTAGTCGTGGAGTTTCTAGTTGTGTAGTTTCTATCTGAGGAGTTTCTAAAAGCGAAGTCTCCAGTTGTGCAGTCTCTAGTTGTGGAGTTTTTAGTAGTGGAGTTTCTAGTTGTGGAGTTTCTTATTGTGGAGTTTCAAGTTGCGGAGTCTCTAGTTGTGAAGTTTCTAGTTGTGGATTTTCCAGTTGCGGAGTTTCTAGTTGCAGAGTTTCTAGTTGCAGAGTTTCTAGTTTTGGAATTTGTAGTTTTGGAGTCTCTAGTTGTGGGGTTTCAAGTTGTGGAGTTTCTAGTTGTGGAGTTTATAGTTGCGGAGTTTCTAGTTGTGGAGTTTCTAGTTGCGGAGTTTCTGGTTGTGGAGTTTCTAGTTGTGAGGTTTCTAGTTGCGAAGTTTCTAGTTGTGAAGTTTCTAGTTGCAGAGTTTCTAGTTGTGGAGTTTCTAGTTGTGGAGTTTCTTATTGTGGAGTTTCTAGTTATAGAGTTTCTAGTTGGAGTTTTTTTGTTTTCGAGTTTCTAGTTGTAGATTTTCTAGTTGCGGAGTTCCTAGTTACGGAGTTTCTAGCTGTGGGGTTTCTAGTTGTTGAAAGTCTAGCTGTGTAGTTTCTACTTATGGACTCTCTAGTCGTGGAGTTTCTAGTTGTGTAGTTTCTATCTGAGGAGTTTCTAAAAGCGAAGTCTCCAGTTGTGCAGTCTCTAGTTGTGGAGTTTTTAGTAGTGGAGTTTCTAGTTGTGGAGTTTCTTATTGTGGAGTTTCAAGTTGCGGAGTCTCTAGTTGTGAAGTTTCTAGTTGTGGATTTTCCAGTTGCGGAGTTTCTAGTTGCAGAGTTTCTAGTTGCAGAGTTTCTAGTTGTGGAATTTGTAGTTTTGGAGTCTCTAGTTGTGGGGTTTCAAGTTGTGGAGTTTCTAGTTGTGGAGTTTATAGTTGCGGAGTTTCTAGTTGTGGAGTTTCTAGTTGCGGAGTTTCTGGTTGTGGAGTTTCTAGTTGTGAGGTTTCTAGTTGCGAAGTTTCTAGTTGTGAAGTTTCTAGTTGCAGAGTTTCTAGTTGTGGAGTTTCTAGTTGTGGAGTTTCCTATTGTGGAGTTTCTAGTTATAGAGTTTCTAGTTGGAGTTTTTTTGTTTTCGAGTTTCTAGTTGTAGATTTTCTAGTTGCGGAGTTCCTAGTTACGGAGTTTCTAGCTGTGGGGTTTCTAGTTGTTGAAAGTCTAGCTGTGTAGTTTCTACTTATGGACTCTCTAGTTGTGGAGTTTCTAGTTGTGTAGTTTCTATCTGAGGAGTTTCTAAAAGCGAAGTCTCCAGTTGTGCAGTCTCTAGTTGTGGAGTTTTTAGAAGTGGAGTTTCTAGTTGTGGAGTTTCTTATTGTGGAGTTTCTAGTTGCAGAGTCTCTAGTTGTGAAGTTTCTAGTTGTGGATTTTCCAGTTGCGGAGTTTCTAGTTGCAGAGTTTCTAGTTGTGTAGTGTCTAGTTGGGGAGTTTCTACTTGAGTTTATAGTTGTGAAGTTTCTAGTTGCAGAATTTCGAATTGCAGAGTTTCAAGTTGTGGAGTTTTTATTTGCAGAGTCTCTAGTTGTGGAATTTCTAGTTGTGGAGTTTCTAGTTGCGGAGTTTCTAGTTGTGGAGTTTCTAGTTGTGGAGTTTCTAAATGTGGACTTTGTAGTTGTGGAGTATCTAGTTGTGGTGTTTCAAGTTGTGGAGTTTCTAGTTGTGGAGTTTTTAGTAGCGCTGTTTCTAGTTGTGGAGTTTCTAGTTGCGAAGTTTCTAGTTGTGGAGTTTCTATTTGCAGAGTTTCTAGTTGTGGTGTTTCTAATTGTGGACTTTGTAGTTGTGGAGTATCTTGTTGTGGTGTTTCAAGTTGTGGAGTTTCTAGTTGTGGAGTTTTTAGTTGCGGAGTTTCTAGTTGTGGAGTTTCTAGTTGCGGAGTTTCTGGTTGTGGAGTTTCTAGTTGTGGAGTTTCTATCTGAGGAGTTTCTAAAAGCGAAGTCTCTAGTTGTGCAGTCTCTAGTTGTGGAGTTTTTAGTAGTGGAGTTTCTAGTTGTGGAGTTTCTTATTGTGGAGTTTCAAGTTGCGGAGTCTCTAGTTGTGAAGTTTCTAGTTGTGGATTTTGCAGTTGCGGAGTTTCTAGTTGCAGAGTTTCTAGTTGCAGAGTTTCAAGTTGTGGAGTTTCTAGTTGCGGAGTCTCTAGTTGTGGAGTTTCTAGCTGTGGAGTTTCCAGTTCTTGAGTTTCTAGTTGCCGAGTGTCTAGTTGCGAAGTCTCATGTTGCGGAGTTTCTACCTGTGGAGTTTGTAGTTGCGGAGTCTCTAGTTGTGCAGTTTCTGGTTGTGGAGTTTCTAGTTGTGGAGTTTCTTGTTGTGGAGTTTATAGTTGCGGAGTTTCTAGTTGTGGAGTTTCTAGCTGTGGAGTTTCCAGTTCTTGAGTTTCTAGTTGCCGAGTTTCTAGTTGCGAAGTCTCAAGTTGTGGAGTTTCTATCTGTGAGGTTTCTAGTTGCGAAGTTTCTAGTTGTGGAGTTTCTAGTTACAGAGTTTCTAGTTGTGGAGTTTCTAATTGTGGACTTTGTAGTTGTGGAGTATCTTGTTGTGGTGTTTCAAGTTGTGGAGTTTCTAGTTGTGGAGTTTTTAGTTGCGGAGTCTCTAGTTGTGGAGTTTTTAGTTTCGGAGTTTCTGGTTGTGGAGTTTCTAGTTGTGGAGTTTCCAGTTGTGGAGTCTGTAGTTGTGGAGTCTGTAGTTGTGGAGTTTCTTGTTGTGGAGTTTCTAGTTATGGAGTCTCTAGTTGTGGAGTTTCTAGTTGCGGAGTTTCTAGTGGCAAAGTTTCTAGTTGTGGAGTTTCTAGTTGTGAAATTTGTAGGGTTGGAGTATCTAGTTGCGGACTTCGTAGCTGTAGAGTTTCTAGTTGTGGAGTTTCTAGTTGCAGAGTTTGTAGTTGTGGAGTTTCAAGTTGTGTAATTTGTAGTTGTGGAGTATCTAGTTGTGGCATTCCAAGTTGTGGAGTTTCTAGTTGTGGAGTTTCTAGTTGTGGAGTTTCTAGTTGTTGACTTTCTAGTTGCCGAGTTTCTAGTTGCAAAGTGTCAAGTTGTGGAGTTTCTAGTTGTGGAGTATCTAGTTGTGGCGTTCCAAGTTGTGGAGTTTCTAGTTGTGGAGTTTCTAGTTGTTGAGTTTCTAGTTGCCGAGTTTCTAGTTGCAAAGTCTCAAGTTGTGGAGTTTCTAGTTGTGGAGTTTCTAGTTGTGGAGTTTCTAGTTGTGGAGTCTGTAGTTGTGGAGGCTGTAGTAGTGGAGTTTCTAGTTGTGGAGTTTCTAGTTATGGAGTCTCTAGTTGTAGAGTTCCTAGTTGCAGAGTGTCTAGTTGTGGAGTTTCTAGTTGTGGAGTTTCTAGCTGTGGAATTTGTAGTTGTGGAGTATCTATTTGTGGTGTTTAAAGTTGTGGAGTTTCTAGTTGTGGAGTTTTTAGTTGTGAAGTCTGTAGTTGTGGAGTCTGTAGTTGTGGAGTTTCTAGTTGTGGAGTCTCTAGTTGTGGAGTTTCTAGTTGTGGAGTTTCAAGTTGCGGAGTTTCTGGTTGTGGAGTTTCTAGTTGTGGAATTTGTAGTTGTGAAGTATCTAATTGTGTTGTTTCAAGTTGTGGAGTTTCTAGTTGTGGAGTTTCTAGCTGTGGAGTTTCCAGTTCTTGAGTTTCTAGTTGCCGAGTGTCTAGTTGCGAAGTCTCAAGTTGCGCAGTTTCTTGCTGAGGAGTTTATAGTTGCGGAGTCTCTAGTTGTGCAGTTTCTGGTTGTGGAGTTTCTAGTTGTGGAGTTTCTAGCTGTGGAGTTTCTACTTATGGACTCTCTAGTCGTGGAGTTTCTAGTTGTGTAGTTTCCATCTGAGGAGTTTCTAAATGTGAAGTCTCCAGTTGTGCAGTCTCTAGCTGTGGAGTTTCTAGTAGTGGAGTTTCTAGTTGTGGAGTTTCTAGTGTCGGAGTCTCTAGTTGTTAAGTTTCTAGTTGTGGATTTTGTAGTTTCAGAGTTTCTAGTTGTGGAGACTCTAGTTGTGGAGTTTCTAGTGTCGAAGTGTCTAGTTGTAGAGTTTCTAGTTGTGGAGTTTCTAGTTGGAATTTCTATTTGGAGTTTTTAGTTTTCGAGTTTCTAGTTGTAGATTTTCTAGTTGCGGAGTTCCTAGATGCGGAGTTTCTAGTTGTGCGGTTTCTAGTTGTTAAAATTCTAGCTGTGGAGTTTCTACTTATTGACTCCGTAGTCGTGGAGTTTCTAAATGTGTAGTTTCTATCTGAGGAGTTTCTAAATGTGAAGTCTCCAGTTGTGCAGTCTCTAGTTGTGGAGTTTATAGTTGTGGAGTTTCTTATTGTGGAGTTTCTAGTTATAGAGTTTCTAGTTGGAGTTTTTTGTTTTCGAGTTTCTAGTTGTAGATTTTCTAGTTGCGGAGTTGCTAGTTGCGGAGTTTCCAGCTGTGGGGTTTCTAGTTGTTGAAAGTCTAGCTGTGTAGTTTCTACTTATGGACTCTCTAGTCGTGGAGTTTCTAGTTGTGTAGTTTCTATCTGAGGAGTTTCTAAAAGCGAAGTCTCCAGTTGTGCAGTCTCTAGTTGTGGAGTTTTTAGTAGTGGAGTTTCTAGTTGTGGAGTTTCTTATTGTGGAGTTTCTAGTTGCGGAGTCTCTAGTTGTGAAGTTTCTAGTTGTGGATTTTCCAGTGGCGGATTTTCTAGTTGCAGAGTTTCTAGTTGTGTAGTGTCTAGTTGGGGAGTTTCTACTTGAGTTTATAGTTGTGAAGTTTCTATTTGCAGAATTTCGAATTGCAGAGTTTCAAGTTGTGGAGTTTCTAGTTGCAGAGTCTCTAGTTGTGGAATTTCTAGCTGTGGAGTTTCCAGTTCTTGAGTTTCTAGTGGCGGAGTTTCTAGTTGCGAAGTCTCAAGGTGTGGAGTTTCTAGCTGTGAAGTTTCTAGTTCCGAAGTTTCTAGTTGCAGAGTTTCTAGTTGCAGAGTTTCTAGTTGTGGAGTTTCTAGTTGTGGAATTTGTAGTTGTGGAGTCTCTAGCTGTGGGGTTTCAAGTTGTGGAGTTTCTAGTTGTGGAGTTTCTAGTTGCAGAGTTTCTAGTTGTGGAGTTTCTAGTTGTGGACTTTGTAGTTGTGGAGTATCTAGTTGTGGTGTTTCAAGTTGTGGAGTTTCTAGTTGTGGAGTTTTTAGTTGCGGAGTTTCTAGTTGTGGAGTTTCCAGTTGCGGAGTTTCTGGTTGTGGAGTTTCTAGTTGTGGAGTTTCCAGTTGGGGAGTCTGTAGTTGTGGAGTCTGTAGTTGTTGAGTGTGTAGTTGTGGAGTTTCTAGTTGTGAAGTTTCTAGTTGCAGAGTTTCTAGTTGTAGAGTTTCTTGTTGTGGAGTTTATAGTTGCGGAGTTTCTAGTTGTGGAGTTTCTAGCTGTGGAGTTTCCAGTTCTTGAGTTTCTAGTTGCCGAGTTTCTAGTTGCGAAGTCTCAAGTTGTGGAGTTTCTATCTGTGAGGTTTCTAGTTGCGAAGTTTCTAGTTGTGGAGTTTCTAGTTGCAGAGTTTCTAGTTGTGGAGTTTCTAATTGTGGACTTTGTAGTTGTGGAGTATCTTGTTGTGGTGTTTCAAGTTGTGGAGTTTCTAGTTGTGGAGTTTTTAGTTGCGGAGTTTCTAGTTGTGGAGTTTTTAGTTTCGGAGTTTCTGGTTGTGGAGTTTCTAGTTGTGGAGTTTCCAGTTGTGGAGTCTGTAGTTGTGGAGTCTGTAGTTGTGGAGTTTCTTGTTGTGGAGTTTCTAGTTATGGAGTCTCTAGTTGTGGAGTTTCTAGTTGCGGAGTTTCTAGTGGCGAAGTTTCTAGTTGTGGAGTTTCTAGTTGTGAAATTTGTAGGGTTGGAGTATCTAGTTGCGGACTTCGTAGCTGTAGAGTTTCTAGTTGTGGAGTTTCTAGTTGCAGAGTTTGTAGTTGTGGAGTTTCTAGTTGTGTAATTTGTAGTTGTGGAGTATCTAGTTGTGGCATTCCAAGTTGTGGAGTTTCTAGTTGTGGAGTTTCTAGTTGTGGAGTTTCTAGTTGTTGACTTTCTAGTTGCCGAGTTTCTAGTTACAAAGTCTCAAGTTGTGGAGTTTTTAGTTGTGGAGTATCTAGTTGTGGCGTTCCAAGTTGTGGAGTTTCTAGTTGTGGAGTTTCTAGTTGTGGAGTTTCTAGTTGTTGAGTTTCTAGTTGATGAGTTTCTAGTTGCAAAGTCTCAAGTTGTGGAGTTTCTAGTTGTGGAGTTTCTAGTTGTGGAGTTTCTAGTTGTGGAGTCTGTAGTTGTGGAGTCTGTAGTAGTGGAGTTTCTCGTTGTGGAGTTTCTAGTTATGGAGTCTCTAGTTGTAGAGTTCCTAGTTGCAGAGTGTCTAGTTGTGGAGTTTCTAGTTGTGGAGTTTCTAGCTGTGGAATTTGTAGTTGTGGAGTATCTATTTGTGGTGTTTCAAGTTGTGGAGTTTCTAGTTGTGGAGTTTTTAGTTGCGGAGTTTCTAGTTGTGGAGTTTGTAGTTGTGGAGTTTCTGGTTGTGTAGTTTCTAGTTATGGAGTCTCTAGTTGTAGAGTTCCTAGTTGCGAAGTGTCTAGTTGTGGAGTTTCTACTTGTGAAGTTTCTGGTTGTGAAGTTTCTAGTTGTGGAGTTTTTAGTTGTGAAGTCTGTAGTTGTGGAGTCTGTAGTTGTGGAGTTTCTAGTTGTGGAGTCTCTAGTTGTGGAGTTTCTAGTTGTGGAGCTTCAAGTTGCGGAGTTTCTGGTTGTGGAGTTTCTAGTTGTGGAATTTGTAGTTGTGAAGTATCTAATTGTGTTGTTTCAAGTTGTGGAGTTTCTAGTTGTGGAGTTTCTAGCTGTGGAGTTTCCAGTTCTTGAGTTTCTAGTTGCCGAGTGTCTAGTTGCGAAGTTTCAAGTTGCGCAGTTTCTAGCTGAGGAGTTTATAGTTGCGGAGTCTCTAGTTGTGCAGTTTCTGGTTGTGGAGTTTCTAGTTGTGGAGTTTCTAGCTGTGGAGTTTCTACTTATGGACTCTCTAGTCGTGGAGTTTCTAGTTGTGTAGTTTCCATCTGAGGAGTTTCTAAATGTGAAGTCTCCAGTTGTGCAGTCTCTAGCTGTGGAGTTTCTAGTAGTGGAGTTTCTAGTTGTGGAGTTTCTAGTGTCGGAGTCTCTAGTTGTTAAGTTTCTAGTTGTGGATTTTGTAGTTTCAGAGTTTCTAGTTGTGGAGACTCTAGTTGTTGAGTTTCTAGTTGCGAAGTGTCTAGTTGTAGAGTTTCTAGTTGTGGAGTTTCTAGTTGGAGTTTCTATTTGGAGCTTTTAGTTTTCGAGTTTCTAGTTGTAGATTTTCTAGTTGCGGAGTTCCTAGATGCGGAGTTTCGAGTTGTGCGGTTTTTAGTTGTTGAAATTCTAGCTGTGGAGTTTCTACTTATTGACTCCGTAGTCGTGGAGTTTCTAAATGTGTAGTTTCTATCTGAGGAGTTTCTAAATGTGAAGTCTCCAGTTGTGCAGTCTCTAGTTGTGGAGTTTCTAGTTGTGGAGTTTCTTATTGTGGAGTTTCTAGTTATAGAGTTTCTAGTTGGAGTTTTTTGTTTTCGAGTTTCTAGTTGTAGATTTTCTAGTTGCGGAGTTCCTAGTTGCGGAGTTTCTAGCTGTGGGGTTTCTAGTTGTTGAAAGTCTAGCTGTGTAGTTTCTACTTATGGACTCTCTAGTCGTGGAGTTTCTAGTTGTGTAGTTTCTATCTGAGGAGTTTCTAAAAGCGAAGTCTCCAGTTGTGCAGTCTCTAGTTGTGGAGTTTTTAGTAGTGGAGTTTCTAGTTGTGGAGTTTCTTATTGTGGAGTTTCAAGTTGCGGAGTCTCTAGTTGTGAAGTTTCTAGTTGTGGATTTTCCAGTTGCGGAGTTTCTAGTTGCAGAGTTTCTAGTTGCAGAGTTTCTAGTTGTGGAATTTGTAGTTTTGGAGTCTCTAGTTGTGGGGTTTCAAGTTGTGGAGTTTCTAGTTGTGGAGTTTATAGTTGCGGAGTTTCTAGTTGTGGAGTTTCTAGTTGCGGAGTTTCTGGTTGTGGAGTTTCTAGTTGTGAGGTTTCTAGTTGCGAAGTTTCTAGTTGTGAAGTTTCTAGTTGCAGAGTTTCTAGTTGTGGAGTTTCTAGTTGTGGAGTTTCTTATTGTGGAGTTTCTAGTTATAGAGTTTCTAGTTGGAGTTTTTTGTTTTCGAGTTTCTAGTTGTAGATTTTCTAGTTGCGGAGTTCCTAGTTACAGAGTTTCTAGCTGTGGGGTTTCTAGTTGTTGAAAGTCTAGCTGTGTAGTTTCTACTTATGGACTCTCTAGTCGTGGAGTTTCTAGTTGTGTAGTTTCTATCTGAGGAGTTTCTAAAAGCGAAGTCTCCATTTGTGCAGTCTCTAGTTGTGGAGTTTTTAGAAGTGGAGTTTCTAGTTGTGGAGTTTCTTATTGTGGAGTTTCTAGTTGCAGAGTCTCTAGTTGTGAAGTTTCTAGTTGTGGATTTTCCAGTTGCGGAGTTTCTAGTTGCAGAGTGTCTAGTTGTGTAGTGTCTAGTTGGGGAGTTTCTACTTGAGTTTATAGTTGTGAAGTTTCTAGTTGCAGAATTTCGAATTGCAGAGTTTCAAGTTGTGGAGTTTTTATTTGCAGAGTCTCTAGTTGTGGAATTTCTAGTTGTGGAGTTTCTAGTTGTGGAATTTGTAGTTGTGGAGTCTCTAGTTGTGGGGTTTCAAGTTGTGGAGTTTCTAGTTGTGGAGTTTTTAGTTGCGGAGTTTCTAGTTGTGGAGTTTCTAGTTGTGGAGTTTCTAAATGTGGACTTTGTAGTTGTGGAGTATCTAGTTGTGGTGTTTCAAGTTGTGGAGTTTCTAGTTGTGGAGTTTTAGTTGCGGAGTTTCTAGTTGTGGAGTTTTTAGTTTCGGAGTTTCTGGTTGTGGAGTTTCTAGTTGTGGAGTTTCCAGTTGTGGAGTCTGTAGTTGTGGAGTCTGTAGTTGTGGAGTTTCTTGTTGTGGAGTTTCTAGTTATGGAGTCTCTAGTTGTGGAGTTTCTAGTTGCGGAGTTTCTAGTGGTGAAGTTTCTAGTTGTGGAGTTTCTAGTTGTGAAATTTGTAGGGTTGGAGTATCTAGTTGCGGACTTCGTAGCTGTAGAGTTTCTAGTTGTGGAGTTTCTAGTTGCAGAGTTTGTAGTTGTGGAGTTTCTAGTTGTGTAATTTGTAGTTGTGGAGTATCTAGTTGTGGCATTCCAAGTTGTGGAGTTTCTAGTTGTGGAGTTTCTAGTTGTGGAGTTTCTAGTTGTTGACTTTCTAGTTGCCGAGTTTCTAGTTACAAAGTCTCAAGTTGTGGAGTTTTTAGTTGTGGAGTATCTAGTTGTGGCGTTCCAAGTTGTGGAGTTTCTAGTTGTGGAGTTTCTAGTTGTGGAGTTTCTAGTTGTTGAGTTTCTAGTTGATGAGTTTCTAGTTGCAAAGTCTCAAGTTGTGGAGTTTCTAGTTGTGGAGTTTCTAGTTGTGGAGTTTCTAGTTGTGGAGTCTGTAGTTGTGGAGTCTGTAGTAGTGGAGTTTCTAGTTGTGGAGTTTCTAGTTATGGAGTCTCTAGTTGTAGAGTTCCTAGTTGCAGAGTGTCTAGTTGTGGAGTTTCTAGTTGTGGAGTTTCTAGCTGTGGAATTTGTAGTTGTGGAGTATCTATTTGTGGTGTTTCAAGTTGTGGAGTTTCTAGTTGTGGAGTTTTTAGTTGCGGAGTTTCTAGTTGTGGAGTTTGTAGTTGTGGAGTTTCTGGTTGTGTAGTTTCTAGTTATGGAGTCTCTAGTTGTAGAGTTCCTAGTTGCGAAGTGTCTAGTTGTGGAGTTTCTACTTGTGAAGTTTCTGGTTGTGAAGTTTCTAGTTGTGGAGTTTTTAGTTGTGAAGTCTGTAGTTGTGGAGTCTGTAGTTGTGGAGTTTCTAGTTGTGGAGTCTCTAGTTGTGGAGTTTCTAGTTGTGGAGCTTCAAGTTGCGGAGTTTCTGGTTGTGGAGTTTCTAGTTGTGGAATTTGTAGTTGTGAAGTATCTAATTGTGTTGTTTCAAGTTGTGGAGTTTCTAGTTGTGGAGTTTCTAGCTGTGGAGTTTCCAGTTCTTGAGTTTCTAGTTGCCGAGTGTCTAGTTGCGAAGTCTCAAGTTGCGCAGTTTCTAGCTGAGGAGTTTATAGTTGCGGAGTCTCTAGTTGTGCAGTTTCTGGTTGTGGAGTTTCTAGTTGTGGAGTTTCTAGCTGTGGAGTTTCTACTTATGGACTCTCTAGTCGTGGAGTTTCTAGTTGTGTAGTTTCCATCTGAGGAGTTTCTAAATGTGAAGTCTCCAGTTGTGCAGTCTCTAGCTGTGGAGTTTCTAGTAGTGGAGTTTCTAGTTGTGGAGTTTCTAGTGTCGGAGTCTCTAGTTGTTAAGTTTCTAGTTGTGGATTTTGCAGTTTCAGAGTTTCTAGATGTGGAGACTCTAGTTGTTGAGTTTCTAGTTGCGAAGTGTCTAGTTGTAGAGTTTCTAGTTGTGGAGTTTCTAGTTGGAGTTTCTATTTGGAGCTTTTAGTTTTCGAGTTTCTAGTTGTAGATTTTCTAGTTGCGGAGTTCCTAGATGCGGAGTTTCTAGTTGTGCGGTTTTTAGTTGTTGAAATTCTAGCTGTGGAGTTTCTACTTATTGACTCCGTAGTCGTGGAGTTTCTAAATGTGTAGTTTCTATCTGAGGAGTTTCTAAATGTGAAGTCTCCAGTTGTGCAGTCTCTAGTTGTGGAGTTTCTAGTTGTGGAGTTTCTTATTGTGGAGTTTCTAGTTATAGAGTTTCTAGTTGGAGTTTTTTGTTTTCGAGTTTCTAGTTGTAGATTTTCTAGTTGCGGAGTTCCTAGTTGCGGAGTTTCTAGCTGTGGGGTTTCTAGTTGTTGAAAGTCTAGCTGTGTAGTTTCTACTTATGGACTCTCTAGTCGTGGAGTTTCTAGTTGTGTAGTTTCTATCTGAGGAGTTTCTAAAAGCGAAGTCTCCAGTTGTGCAGTCTCTAGTTGTGGAGTTTTTAGTAGTGGAGTTTCTAGTTGTGGAGTTTCTTATTGTGGAGTTTCAAGTTGCGGAGTCTCTAGTTGTGAAGTTTCTAGTTGTGGATTTTCCAGTTGCGGAGTTTCTAGTTGCAGAGTTTCTAGTTGCAGAGTTTCTAGTTGTGGAATTTGTAGTTTTGGAGTCTCTAGTTGTGGGGTTTCAAGTTGTGGAGTTTCTAGTTGTGGAGTTTATAGTTGCGGAGTTTCTAGTTGTGGAGTTTCTAGTTGCGGAGTTTCTGGTTGTGGAGTTTCTAGTTGTGAGGTTTCTAGTTGCGAAGTTTCTAGTTGTGAAGTTTCTAGTTGCAGAGTTTCTAGTTGTGGAGTTTCTAGTTGTGGAGTTTCTTATTGTGGAGTTTCTAGTTATAGAGTTTCTAGTTGGAGTTTTTTGTTTTCGAGTTTCTAGTTGTAGATTTTCTAGTTGCGGAGTTCCTAGTTACGGAGTTTCTAGCTGTGGGGTTTCTAGTTGTTGAAAGTCTAGCTGTGTAGTTTCTACTTATGGACTCTCTAGTCGTGGAGTTTCTAGTTGTGTAGTTTCTATCTGAGGAGTTTCTAAAAGCGAAGTCTCCATTTGTGCAGTCTCTAGTTGTGGAGTTTTTAGAAGTGGAGTTTCTAGTTGTGGAGTTTCTTATTGTGGAGTTTCTAGTTGCAGAGTCTCTAGTTGTGAAGTTTCTAGTTGTGGATTTTCCAGTTGCGGAGTTTCTAGTTGCAGAGTGTCTAGTTGTGTAGTGTCTAGTTGGGGAGTTTCTACTTGAGTTTATAGTTGTGAAGTTTCTAGTTGCAGAATTTCGAATTGCAGAGTTTCAAGTTGTGGAGTTTTTATTTGCAGAGTCTCTAGTTGTGGAATTTCTAGTTGTGGAGTTTCTAGTTGTGGAATTTGTAGTTGTGGAGTCTCTAGTTGTGGGGTTTCAAGTTGTGGAGTTTCTAGTTGTGGAGTTTTTAGTTGCGGAGTTTCTAGTTGTGGAGTTTCTAGTTGTGGAGTTTCTAAATGTGGACTTTGTAGTTGTGGAGTATCTAGTTGTGGTGTTTCAAGTTGTGGAGTTTCTAGTTGTGGAGTTTTTAGTTGCGGAGTTTCTTGTTGTGGAGTTTTTAGTTTCGGAGTTTCTGGTTGTGGAGTTTCTAGTTGTGGAGTTTCCAGTTGTGGAGTCTGTAGTTGTGGAGTTTCTTGTTGTGGAGTTTCTAGTTATGGAGTCTCTAGTTGTGGAGTTTCTAGTTGCGGAGTTTCTAGTGGCGAAGTTTCTAGTTGTGGAGTTTCTAGTTGTGAAATTTGTAGGGTTGGAGTATCTAGTTGCGGACTTCGTAGCTGTAGAGTTTCTAGTTGTGGAGTTTCTAGTTGCAGAGTTTGTAGTTGTGGAGTTTCTAGTTGTGTAATTTGTAGTTGTGGAGTATCTAGTTGTGGCATTCCAAGTTGTGGAGTTTCTAGTTGTGGAGTTTCTAGTTGTGGAGTTTCTAGTTGTTGACTTTCTAGTTGCCGAGTTTCTAGTTACAAAGTCTCAAGTTGTGGAGTTTTTAGTTGTGGAGTATCTAGTTGTGGCGTTCCAAGTTGTGGAGTTTCTAGTTGTGGAGTTTCTAGTTGTGGAGTTTCTAGTTGTTGAGTTTCTAGTTGATGAGTTTCTAGTTGCAAAGTCTCAAGTTGTGGAGTTTCTAGTTGTGGAGTTTCTAGTTGTGGAGTTTCTAGTTGTGGAGTCTGTAGTTGTGGAGTCTGTAGTAGTGGAGTTTCTAGTTGTGGAGTTTCTAGTTATGGAGTCTCTAGTTGTAGAGTTCCTAGTTGCAGAGTGTCTAGTTGTGGAGTTTCTAGTTGTGGAGTTTCTAGCTGTGGAATTTGTAGTTGTGGAGTATCTATTTGTGGTGTTTCAAGTTGTGGAGTTTCTAGTTGTGGAGTTTTTAGTTGCGGAGTTTCTAGTTGTGGAGTTTGTAGTTGTGGAGTTTCTGGTTGTGTAGTTTCTAGTTATGGAGTCTCTAGTTGTAGAGTTCCTAGTTGCGAAGTGTCTAGTTGTGGAGTTTCTACTTGTGAAGTTTCTGGTTGTGAAGTTTCTAGTTGTGGAGTTTTTAGTTGTGAAGTCTGTAGTTGTGGAGTCTGTAGTTGTGGAGTTTCTAGTTGTGGAGTCTCTAGTTGTGGAGTTTCTAGTTGTGGAGCTTCAAGTTGCGGAGTTTCTGATTGTGGAGTTTCTAGTTGTGGAATTAATAGTTGTGAAGTATCTAATTGTGTTGTTTCAAGTTGTGGAGTTTCTAGTTGTGGAGTTTCTAGCTGTGGAGTTTCCAGTTCTTGAGTTTCTAGTTGCCGAGTGTCTAGTTGCGAAGTCTCAAGTTGCGCAGTTTCTAGCTGAGGAGTTTATAGTTGCGGAGTCTCTAGTTGTGCAGTTTCTGGTTGTGGAGTTTCTAGTTGTGGAGTTTCTAGCTGTGGAGTTTCTACTTATGGACTCTCTAGTCGTGGAGTTTCTAGTTGTGTAGTTTCCATCTGAGGAGTTTCTAAATGTGAAGTCTCCAGTTGTGCAGTCTCTAGCTGTGGAGTTTCTAGTAGTGGAGTTTCTAGTTGTGGAGTTTCTAGTGTCGGAGTCTCTAGTTGTTAAGTTTCTAGTTGTGGATTTTGTAGTTTCAGAGTTTCTAGTTGTGGAGACTCTAGTTGTTGAGTTTCTAGTTGCGAAGTGTCTAGTTGTAGAGTTTCTAGTTGTGGAGTTTCTAGTTGGAGTTTCTATTTGGAGCTTTTAGTTTTCGAGTTTCTAGTTGTAGATTTTCTAGTTGCGGAGTTCCTAGATGCGGAGTTTCTAGTTGTGCGGTTTTTAGTTGTTGAAATTCTAGCTGTGGAGTTTCTACTTATTGACTCCGTAGTCGTGGAGTTTCTAAATGTGTAGTTTCTATCTGAGGAGTTTCTAAATGTGAAGTCTCCAGTTGTGCAGTCTCTAGTTGTGGAGTTTCTAGTTGTGGAGTTTCTTATTGTGGAGTTTCTAGTTATAGAGTTTCTAGTTGGAGTTTTTTGTTTTCGAGTTTCTAGTTGTAGATTTTCTAGTTGCGGAGTTCCTAGTTGCGGAGTTTCTAGCTGTGGGGTTTCTAGTTGTTGAAAGTCTAGCTGTGTAGTTTCTACTTATGGACTCTCTAGTCGTGGAGTTTCTAGTTGTGTAGTTTCTATCTGAGGAGTTTCTAAAAGCGAAGTCTCCATTTGTGCAGTCTCTAGTTGTGGAGTTTTTAGAAGTGGAGTTTCTAGTTGTGGAGTTTCTTATTGTGGAGTTTCTAGTTGCAGAGTCTCTAGTTGTGAAGTTTCTAGTTGTGGATTTTCCAGTTGCGGAGTTTCTAGTTGCAGAGTGTCTAGTTGTGTAGTGTCTAGTTGGGGAGTTTCTACTTGGGTTTATAGTTGTGAAGTTTCTAGTTGCAGAATTTCGAATTGCAGAGTTTCAAGTTGTGGAGTTTTTATTTGCAGAGTCTCTAGTTGTGGAATTTCTAGTTGTGGAGTTTCTAGTTGTGGAATTTGTAGTTGTGGAGTCTCTAGTTGTGGGGTTTCAAGTTGTGGAGTTTCTAGTTGTGGAGTTTTTAGTTGCGGAGTTTCTAGTTGTGGAGTTTCTAGTTGTGGAGTTTCTAAATGTGGACTTTGTAGTTGTGGAGTATCTAGTTGTGGTGTTTCAAGTTGTGGAGTTTCTAGTAGTGGAGTTTTTAGTTGCGCAGTTTCTAGTTGTTGAGTTTCTAGTTGCCGAGTTTCTAGTTGCAAAGTCTCAAGTTGTGGAGTTTCTAGTTGTGGAGTTTCTAGTTGTGGAGTTTCTAGTTGTGGAGTCTGTAGTTGTGGAGTCTGTAGTAGTGGAGTTTCTAGTTGCGAAGTGTCTAGTTGTAGAGTTTCTAGTTGTGGAGTTTCTATTTGGAGTTTTTAGTTTTCGAGTTTCTAGTTGTAGATTTTCTAGTTGCGGAGTTCCTAGATGCGGAGTTTCTAGTTGTGCGGTTTCTAGTTGTTGAAATTCTAGCTGTGGAGTTTCTACTTATTGACTCCGTAGTCGTGGAGTTTCTAAATGTGTAGTTTCTATCTGAGGAGTTTCTAAATGTGAAGTCTCCAGTTGTGCAGTCTCTAGTTGTGGAGTTTCTAGTTGTGGAGTTTCTTATTGTGGAGTTTCTAGTTATAGAGTTTCTAGTTGGAGTTTTTTGTTTTCGAGTTTCTAGTTGTAGATTTTCTAGTTGCGGAGTTCCTAGTTGCGGAGTTTCTAGCTGTGGGGTTTCTAGTTGTTGAAAGTCTAGCTGTGTAGTTTCTACTTATGGACTCTCTAGTCGTGGAGTTTCTAGTTGTGTAGTTTCTATCTGAGGAGTTTCTAAAAGCGAAGTCTCCAGTTGTGCAGTCTCTAGTTGTGGAGTTTTTAGTAGTGGAGTTTCTAGTTGTGGAGTTTCTAGTTGCGGAGTTTCTGGTTGTGGAGTTTCTAGTTGTGAGGTTTCTAGTTGCGAAGTTTCTAGTTGTGAAGTTTCTAGTTGCAGAGTTTCTAGTTGTGGAGTTTCTAGTTGTGGAGTTTCTTATTGTGGAGTTTCTAGTTATAGAGTTTCTAGTTGGAGTTTTTTGTTTTCGAGTTTCTAGTTGTAGATTTTCTAGTTGCGGAGTTCCTAGTTGCGGAGTTTCTAGCTGTGGGGTTTCTAGTTGTTGAAAGTCTAGCTGTGTAGTTTCTACTTATGGACTCTCTAGTCGTGGAGTTACTAGTTGTGTAGTTTCTATCTGAGGAGTTTCTAAAAGCGAAGTCTCCAGTTGTGCAGTCTCTAGCTGTGGTGTTTTTAGAAGTGGAGTTTCTAGTTGTGGAGTTTCTTATTGTGGAGTTTCTAGTTGCAGAGTCTCTAGTTGTGAAGTTTCTAGTTGTGGATTTTCCAGTTGCGGAGTTTCTAGTTGCAGAGTTTCTAGTTGTGTAGTGTCTAGTTGGGGAGTTTCTACTTGAGTTTATAGCTGTGAAGTTTCTAGTTGCAGAATTTCGAATTGCAGAGTTTCAAGTTGTGGAGTTTTTATTTGCAGAGTCTCTAGTTGTGGAATTTCTAGTTGTGGAGTTTCTAGTTGTGGAATTCGTAGTTGTGGAGTCTCTAGTTGTGGGGTTTCAAGTTGTGGAGTTTCTAGTTGTGGAGTTTTTAGTTGCGGAGTTTCTAGTTGTGGAGTTTCTAGTTGTGGAGTTTCTAAATGTGGACTTTGTAGTTGTGGAGTATCTAGTTGTGGTGTTTCAAGTTGTGGAGTTTCTAGTTGTGGAGTTTTTAGTTGCGCAGTTTCTAGTTGTGGAGTTTCTAGTTGCGGAGTTTCTGGTTGTGGAGTTTCTAGTTGTGGAGTTTCCAGTTGGGGAGTCTGTAGTTGTGGAGTCTGTAGTTGTTGAGTGTGTAGTTGTGGAGTTTCTAGTTGTGAAGTTTCTAGTTATGGAGTCTCTAGTTGTGGAGTTTGTAGTTGCGGAGTTTCTAGTTGCGGAGTTTCTGGTTGTGGAGTTTCTAGTTGTGCAATTTGTAGTTGTGGAGTATCTAGTTGCGGATTTTCTAGCTCTAGAGTTTCTAGTTGTGGAGTTTCTAGTTGTAGAGTTTCTAGTTGTGGAGTTTCTAGTTGTGGAGTTTATAGTTGCGGAGTTTCTAGTTGCGAAGTCTCAAGTTGTGGAGTTTCTATCTGTGAGGTTTCTAGTTGCGAAGTTTCTAGTTGTGGAGTTTCTATTTGCAGAGTTTCTAGTTGTGGTGTTTTAATTGTGGACTTTGTAGTTGTGGAGTATCTTGTTGTGGTGTTTCAAGTTGTGGAGTTTCTAGTTGTGGAGTTTTTAGTTGCGGAGTTTCTAGTTGTGGAGTTTCTAGTTGCGGAGTTTCTGGTTGTGGAGTTTCTAGTTGTGGAGTTTCTATCTGAGGAGTTTCTAAAAGCGAAGTCTCCAGTTGTGCAGTCTCTAGTTGTGGAGTTTTTAGTAGTGGAGTTTCTAGTTGTGGAGTTTCTTATTGTGGAGTTTCAAGTTGCGGAGTCTCTAGTTGTGAAGTTTCTAGTTGTGGATTTTGCAGTTGCGGAGTTTCTAGTTGCAGAGTTTCTAGTTGCAGAGTTTCAAGTTGTGGAGTTTCTAGTTGCGGAGTCTCTAGTTGTGGAGTTTCTAGCTGTGGAGTTTCCAGTTCTTGAGTTTCTAGTTGCCGAGTGTCTAGTTGCGAAGTCTCAAGTTGCGGAGTTTCTACCTGTGGAGTTTGTAGTTGCGGAGTCTCTAGTTGTGCAGTTTCTGGTTGTGGAGTTTCTAGTTGTGGAGTTTCTAGCTGTGGAGTTTCTAGTTGCGGAGTTTCTAGTTGCAGAGTTTCTAGTTGCGAAGTTTTCTAGTTGTGAAGACTCTACTTGTTGAGTTTCTAGTTGTGAAGTGTCTAGTTGTAGAGTTTCTAGTTGTGGAGTTTCTAGTTGGAGTTCTTAGTTGGAGTTTTTAGTTTTCGAGTTTCTAGTTGTAGATTTTCTAGTTGCGGAGTTCCTAGTTGCGGAGTTTCTAGTTGTGCGGTTTCTAGTTGTTGAAATTCTAGCTGTGGAGTTTCTACATATGGACTCCCTAGTCGTGGAGTTTCTAGTTGTGTAGTTTCTATCTGAGGAGTTTCTAAATGTGAAGTCTCCAGTTGTGCAGTCTATAGTTGTGGAGTTTCTAGTAATGGAGTTTCTAGTTGTGGAGTTTCTTATTGTGGAGTTTCTAGTGTCGGAGTCTCTAGTTGTTAAGTTTCTAGTTGTGGATTTTGTAGTTGCGGAGTTTCTAGTTGTGTAGTTTCTAGTTGGAGAGTTTGTACTTGAGTTTATAGTGGTGGAGTTTCAAGTTGCGAAGTTTTCTAGTTGCGGAGTCTCTAGTTGTGCAGTTTCTGGTTGTGGAGTTTCTACTTATGGACTCTCTAGTCGTGAAGTTTCTAGTTGTGTAGTTTCCATCTGAGGAGTTTATAAATGTGAAGTCTCCAGTTGTGCAGTCTCTAGCTGTGGAGTTTCTAGTAGTGGAGTTTCTAGTTGTGGAGTTTCTAGTGTCGGAGTCTCTAGTTGTTAAGTTTCTAGTTGTGGATTTTGTAGTTTCGGAGTTTCTAGTTGTGGAGACTCTAGTTGTGGAGTTTCTAGTTGCGAAGTGTCTAGTTGTAGAGTTTCTAGTTGTGGAGTTCTAGTTGGAGTTTCTATTTGGAATTTTTAGTTTTCGAGTTTCTAGTTGTAGATTTTCTAGTTGCGGAGTTCCTAGATGCGGAGTTTCTAGTTGTGCGGTTTCTAGTTGTTGAAATTCTAGCTGTGGAGTTTCTACTTATTGACTCCGTAGTCGTGGAGTTTCTAAATGTGTAGTTTCTATCTGAGGAGTTTCTAAATGTGAAGTCTCCAGTTGTGCAGTCTCTAGTTGTGGAGTTTCTAGTTGTGGAGTTTCTTATTGTGGAGTTTCTAGTTATAGAGTTTCTAGTTGGAGTTTTTTGTTTTCGAGTTTCTAGTTGTAGATTTTCTAGTTGCGAAGTTCCTAGTTGCGGAGTTTCTAGCTGTGGGGTTTCTAGTTGTTGAAAGTCTAGCTGTGTAGTTTCTACTTATGGACTCTCTAGTCGTGGAGTTTCTAGTTGTGTAGTTTCTATCTGAGGAGTTTCTAAAAGCGAAGTCTCCAGTTGTGCAGTCTCTAGTTGTGGAGTTTTTAGTAGTGGAGTTTCTAGTTGTGGAGTTTCTTATTGTGGAGTTTCAAGTTGCGGAGTCTCTAGCTGTGAAGTTTCTAGTTGTGGATTTTCCAGTTGCGGAGTTTCTAGTTGCAGAGTTTCTAGTTGCAGAGTTTCTAGTTGTGGAATTTGTAGTTTTGGAGTCTCTAGTTGTGGGGTTTCAAGTTGTGGAGTTTCTAGTTGTGGAGTTTTTAGTTGCGGAGTTTCTAGTTGTGGAGTTTCTAGTTGCGGAGTTTCTGGTTGTGGAGTTTCTAGTTGTGAGGTTTCTAGTTGCGAAGTTTCTAGTTGTGAAGTTTCTAGTTGCAGAGTTTCTAGTTGTGGAGTTTCTAGTTGTGGAGTTTCTTATTGTGGAGTTTCTAGTTATAGAGTTTCTAGTTGGAGTTTTTTGTTTCCGAGTTTCTAGTTGTAGATTTTCTAGTTGCGGAGTTCCTAGTTGCGGAGTTTCTAGCTGTGGGGTTTCTAGTTGTTGAAAGTCTAGCTGTGTAGTTTCTACTTATGGACTCTCTAGTCGTGGAGTTTCTAGTTGTGTAGTTTCTATCTGAGGAGTTTCTAAAAGCGAAGTCTCCAGTTGTGCAGTCTCTAGTTGTGGAGTTTTTAGAAGTGGAGTTTCTAGTTGTGGAGTTTCTTATTGTGGAGTTTCTAGTTGCAGAGTCTCTAGTTGTGAAGATTCTAGTTGTGGATTTTCCAGTTGCGGAGTTTCTAGTTGCAGAGTTTCTAGTTGTGTAGTGTCTAGTTGGGGAGTTTCTACTTGAGTTTATAGTTGTGAAGTTTCTAGTTGCAGAATTTCGAATTGCAGAGTTTCAAGTTGTGGAGTTTTTATTTGCAGAGTCTCTAGTTGTGGAATTTCTAGTTGTGGAGTGTCTAGTTGTGGAATTTGTAGTTGTGGAGTCTCTAGTTGTGGGGTTTCAAGTTGTGGAGTTTCTAGTTGTGGAGTTTTTAGTTGCGGAGTTTCTAGTTGTGGAGTTTCTAGTTGTGGAGTTTCTAAATGTGGACTTTGTAGTTGTGGAGTATCTAGTTGTGGTGTTTCAAGTTGTGGAGTTTCTAGTTGTGGAGTTTTTAGTTGCGCAGTTTCTAGTTGTGGAGTTTCTAGTTGCGGAGTTTCTGGTTGTGGAGTTTCTAGTTGTGGAGTTTCCAGTTGGGGAGTCTGTAGTTGTGGAGTCTGTAGTTGTTGAGTGTGTAGTTGTGGAGTTTCTAGTTGTGAAGTTTCTAGTTATGGAGTCTCTAGTTGTGGAGTTTGTAGTTGCGGAGTTTCTAGTTGCGGAGTTTCTGGTTGTGGAGTTTCTAGTTGTGCAATTTGTAGTTGTGGAGTATCTAGTTGCGGATTTTATAGCTCTAGAGTTTCTAGTTGTGGAGTTTCTAGTTGCAGAGTTTCTAGTTGTGGAGTTTCTAGTTGTGGAGTTTATAGTTGCGGAGTTTCTAGTTGTGGAGTTTCTAGCTGTGGAGTTTCCAGTTCTTGAGTTTCTAGTGGCCGAGTTTCTAGTTGCGAAGTCTCAAGTTGTGGAGTTTCTATCTGTGAGGTTTCTAGTTGCGAAGTTTCTAGTTGTGGAGTTTCTATTTGCAGAGTTTCTAGTTGTGGTGTTTCTAATTGTGGACTTTGAAGTTGTGGAGTATCTTGTTGTGGTGTTTCAAGTTGTGCAGTTTCTAGTTGTGGAGTTTTTAGTTGCGGAGTTTCTAGTTGTGGAGTTTCTAGTTGCGGAGTTTCTGGTTGTGGAGTTTCTAGTTGTGGAGTTTCTATCTGAGGAGTTTCTAAAAGCGAAGTCTCCAGTTGTGCAGTCTCTAGTTGTGGAGTTTTTAGTAGTGGAGTTTCTAGTTGTGGAGTTTCTTATTGTGGAGTTTCAAGTTGCGGAGTCTCTAGTTGTGAAGTTTCTAGTTGTGGATTTTGCAGTTGCGGAGTTTCTAGTTGCAGAGTTTCTAGTTGCAGAGTTTAAAGTTGTGGAGTTTCTAGTTGCGGAGTCTCTAGTTGTGGAGTTTCTAGCTGTGGAGTTTCCAGTTCTTGAGGTTCTAGTTGCCGAGTGTCTAGTTGCGAAGTCTCAAGTTGCGGAGTTTCTACCTGTGGAGTTAGTAGTTGCGGAGTCTCTAGTTGTGCAGTTTCTGGTTGTGGAGTTTCTAGTTGTGGAGTTTCTAGCTGTGGAGTTTCTAGTTGCGGAGTTTCTAGTTGCAGAGTTTCTAGTTGCGGACTTTCTAGCTGTGGAGTTTCTAGTTGCGGAGTTTCTAGTTGCAGAGTTTCTAGTTGCGAAGTTTTCTAGTTGTGAAGACTCTACTTGTTGAGTTTCTAGTTGCGAAGTGTCTAGTTGTAGAGTTTCTAGTTGTGGAGTTTCTAGTTGGAGTTCTTAGTTGGAGTTTTTAGTTTTCGAGTTTCTTGTTGTAGAGTTTCTAGTTGCGGAGTTCCTAGTTGCGGAGTTTCTAGTTGTGCGGTTTCTAGTTGTTGAAATTCTAGCTGTGGAGTTTCTACATATGGACTCCCTATTCGTGGAGTTTCTAGTTGTGTAGTTTCCATCTGAGGAGTTTATAAATGTGAAGTCTCCAGTTGTGCAGTCTCTAGCTGTGGAGTTTCTAGTAGTGGAGTTTCTAGTTGTGGAGTTTCTAGTGTCGGAGTCTCTAGTTGTTAAGTTTCTAGTTGTGGATTTTGTAGTTTCGGAGTTTCTAGTTGTGGAGACTCTAGTTGTGGAGTTTCTAGTTGCGAAGTGTCTAGTTGTAGAGTTTCTAGTTGTGGAGTTTCTAGTTGGAGTTTCTATTTGGAGTTTTTAGTTTTCGAGTTTCTAGTTGTAGATTTTCTAGTTGCGGAGTTCCTAGATGCGGAGTTTCTAGTTGTGCGGTTTCTAGTTGTTGAAATTCTAGCTGTGGAGTTTCTACTTATTGACTCCGTAGTCGTGGAGTTTCTAAATGTGTAGTTTCTATCTGAGGAGTTTCTAAATGTGAAGTCTCCAGTTGTGCAGTCTCTAGTTGTGGAGTTTCTTATTGTGGAGTTTCTAGTCATAGAGTTTCTAGTTGGAGTTTTTTGTTTTCGAGTTTCTAGTTGTAGATTTTCTAGTTGCGGAGTTCCTAGTTGCGGAGTTTCTAGCTGTGGGGTTTCTAGTTGTTGAAAGTCTAGCTGTGTAGTTTCTACTCATGGACTCTCTAGTCGTGGAGTTTCTAGTTGTGTAGTTTCTATCTGAGGAGTTTCTAAAAGCGAAGTCTCCAGTTGTGCAGTCTCTAGTTGTGGAGTTTCTTATTGTGGAGTTTCAAGTTGCGGAGTCTCTAGTTGTGAAGTTTCTAGTTGTGGATTTTCCAGTTGCGGAGTTTCTAGTTGCAGAGTTTCTAGTTGCAGAGTTTCTAGTTGTGGAATTTGTAGTTTTGGAGTCTCTAGTTGTGGGGTTTCAAGTTGTGGAGTTTCTAGTTGTGGAGTTTTTAGTTGCGGAGTTTCTAGTTGTGGAGTTTCTAGTTGCGGAGTTTCTGGTTGTGGAGTTTCTAGTTGTGAGGTTTCTAGTTGCGAAGTTTCTAGTTGTGAAGTTTCTAGTTGCAGAGTTTCTAGTTGTGGAGTTTCTAGTTGCGGAGTTCCTAGTTGCGGAGTTTCTAGCTGTGGGGTTTCTAGTTGTTGAAAGTCTAGCTGTGTAGTTTCTACTTATGGACTCTCTAGTCGTGGAGTTTCTAGTTGTGTAGTTTCTATCTGAGGAGTTTCTAAAAGCGAAGTCTCCAGTTGTGCAGTCTCTAGTTGTGGATTTTTTAGAAGTGGAGTTTCTAGTTGTGGAGTTTCTTATTGTGGAGTTTCTGGTTGCAGAGTCTCTAGTTGTGAAGTTTCTAGTTGTGGATTTTCCAGTTGCGGAGTTTCTAGTTGCAGAGTTTCTAGTTGTGTAGTGTCTAGTTGGGGAGTTTCTACTTGAGTTTATAGTTGTGAAGTTTCTAGTTGCAGAATTTCGAATTGCAGAGTTTCAAGTTGTGGAGTTTTTATTTGCAGAGTCTCTAGTTGTGGAATTTCTAGTTGTGGAGTTTCTAGTTGTGGAATTTGTAGTTGTGGAGTCTCTAGTTGTGGGGTTTCAAGTTGTGGAGTTTCTAGTTGTGGAGTTTTTAGTTGCGGAGTTTCTAGTTGTGGAGTTTCTAGTTGTGGAGTTTCTAAATGTGGACTTTGTAGTTGTGGAGTATCTAGTTGTGGTGTTTCAAGTTGTGGAGTTTCTAGTTGTGGAGTTTTTAGTTGCGCAGTTTCTAGTTGTGGAGTTTCTAGTTGTGGAGTTTCCAGTTGGGGAGTCTGTAGTTGTGGAGTCTGTAGTTATTGAGTGTGTAGTTGTGGAGTTTCTAGTTGTGAAGTTTCTAGTTATGGAGTCTCTAGTTGTGGAGTTTGTAGTTGCGGAGTTTCTAGTTGCGGAGTTTCTGGTTGTGGAGTTTCTAGTTGTGCAATTTGTAGTTGTGGAGTATCTAGTTGCGGATTTTCTAGCTCTAGAGTTTCTAGTTGTGGAGTTTCTAGTTGCAGAGTTTCTAGTTGTGGAGTTTCTAGTTGTGGAGTTTATAGTGGCGGAGTTTCTAGTTGTGGAGCTTCTAGCTGTGGAGTTTCCAGTTCTTGAGTTTCTAGTTGCCGAGTTTCTAGTTGCGAAGTCTCAAGTTGTGGAGTTTCTATCTGTGAGGTTTCTAGTTGCGAAGTTTCTAGTTGTGGAGTTTCTATTTGCAGAGTTTCTAGTTGTGGAGTTTCTAATTGTGGACTTTGTAGTTGTTGAGTATCTTGTTGTGGTGTTTCAAGTTGTGGAGTTTCTAGTTGTGGAGTTTTTAGTTGCGGAGTTTCTAGTTGTGGAGTTTCTAGTTGCGGAGTTTCTGGTTGTGGAGTTTCTAGTTGTGGAGTTTCTATCTGAGGAGTTTCTAAAAGCGAAGTCTCCGGTTGTGCAGTCTCTAGTTGTGGAGTTTTTAGTAGTGGAGTTTCTAGTTGTGGAGTTTCTTATTGTGGAGTTTCAAGTTGCGGAGTTTCTAGTTGTGAAGTTTCTAGTTGTGGATTTTGCAGTTGCGGAGTTTCTAGTTGCAGAGTTTCTAGTTGCAGAGTTTCAAGTTGTGGAGTTTCTAGTTGCGGAGTCTCTAGTTGTGGAGTTTCTAGCTGTGGAGTTTCCAGTTCTTGAGTTTCTAGTTGCCGAGTGTCTAGTTGGAGTTCTTAGTTGGAGTTTTTAGTTTTCGAGTTTCTAGTTGTAGATTTTCTAGTTGCGGAGTTCCTAGTTGCGGAGTTTCTAGTTGCGCGGTTTCTAGTTTTTGAAATTCTAGCTGTGGAGTTTCTACATATGGACTCCCTAGTCGTGGAGTTTCTAGTTGTGTAGTTTCTATCTGAGGAGTTTCTAAATGTGAAGTCTCCAGTTGTGCAGTCTCTAGTTGTGGAGTTTCTAGTTGTGGAGTTTCTTATTGTGGAGTTTCTAGTGTCGGAGTCTCTAGTTGTTAAGTTTCTAGTTGTGGATTTTGTAGTTGTAGTTGCGGAGTTTCTAGTTGTGTAGTTTCTAGTTGGAGAGTTTGTACTGGAGTTTATAGTGGTGGAGTTTCAAGTTGCGAAGTTTTCTAGTTGTGGAGACTCTAGTTGTGGAGTTTCTAGTGGCGAAGTCTCAAGTTGCGCAGTTTCTAGCTGAGGAGTTTATAGTTGTGGAGTCTCTAGTTGTGCAGTTTCTGATTGGGGAGTTTCTAGTTGTGGAGTTTCTAGCTGTGGAGTTTCTACTTATGGACTCTCTAGTCGTGGAGTTTCTAGTTGTGTAGTTTCCATCTGAGGAGTTTCTAAATGTGAAGTCTCCAGTTGTGCAGTCTCTAGCTGTGGAGTTTCTAGTAGTGGAGTTTCTAGTTGTGGAGTTTCTAGTGTCGGAGTCTCTAGTTGTTAAGTTTCTAGTTGTGGATTTTGTAGTTTCGGAGTTTCTAGTTGTGGAGACTCTAGTTGTGGAGTTTCTAGTTGCGAAGTGTCTAGTTGTAGAGTTTCTAGTTGTGGAGATTCTAGTTGGAGTTTCTATTTGGAGTTTTTAGTTTTCGAGTTTCTAGTTGTAGATTTTCTAGTTGCGGAGTTCCTAGATGCGGAGTTTCTAGTTGTGCGGTTTCTAGTTGTTGAAATTCTAGCTGTGGAGTTTCTACTTATTGACTCCGTAGTCGTGGAGTTTCTAAATGTGTAGTTTCTATCTGAGGAGTTTCTAAATGTGAAGTCTCCAGTTGTGCAGTCTCTAGTTGTGGAGTTTCTTATTGTGGAGTTTCTAGTTATAGAGTTTCTAGTTGGAGTTTTTTGTTTTCGAGTTTCTAGTTGTAGATTTTCTAGTTGCGGAGTTCCTAGTTGCGGAGTTTCTAGCTGTGGGGTTTCTAGTTGTTGAAAGTCTAGCTGTGTAGTTTCTACTTATGGACTCTCTAGTCGTGGAGTTTCTAGTTGTGTAGTTTCTATCTGAGGAGTTTCTAAAAGCGAAGTCTCCAGTTGTGCAGTCTCTAGTTGTGGAGTTTCTTATTGTGGAGTTTCAAGTTGCGGAGTCTCTAGTTGTGAAGTTTCTAGTTGTGGATTTTCCAGTTGCGGAGTTTCTAGTTGCAGAGTTTCTAGTTGCAGAGTTTCTAGTTGTGGAATTTGTAGTTTTGGAGTCTCTAGTTGTGGGGTTTCAAGTTGTGGAGTTTCTAGTTGTGGAGTTTTTAGTTGCGGAGTTTCTAGTTGTGGAGTTTCTAGTTGCGGAGTTTCTGGTTGTGGAGTTTCTAGTTTTGAGGTTTCTAGTTGCGAAGTTTCTAGTTATGAAGTTTCTAGTTGCAGAGTTTCTAGTTGTGGAGTTTCTAGCTGCGGAGTTCCTAGTTGCGGAGTTTCTAGCTGTGGGGTTTCTAGTTGTTGAAAGTCTAGCTGTGTAGTTTCTACTTATGGACTCTCTAGTCGTGGAGTTTCTAGTTGTGTAGTTTCTATCTGAGGAGTTTCTAAAAGCGAAGTCTCCAGTTGTGCAGTCTCTAGTTGTGGATTTTTTAGAAGTGGAGTTTGTAGTTGTGGAGTTTCTTATTGTGGAGTTTCTGGTTGCAGAGTCTCTAGTTGTGAATTTTCTAGTTGTGGATTTTCCAGTTGCGGAGTTTCTAGTTGCAGAGTTTCTAGTTGTGTAGTGTCTAGTTGGGGAGTTTCTACTTGAGTTTATAGTTGTGAAGTTTCTAGTTGCAGAATTTCGAATTGCAGAGTTTAGAGTTGTGGAGTTTTTATTTGCAGAGTCTCTAGTTGTGGAATTTCTAGTTGTGGAGTTTCTAGTTGTGGAATTTGTAGTTGTGGAGTCTCTAGTTGTGGGGTTTCAAGTTGTGGAGTTTCTAGTTGTGGAGTTTTTAGTTGCGGAGTTTCTAGTTGTGGAGTTTCTAGTTGTGGAGTTTCTAAATGTGGACTTTGTAGTTGTGGAGTATCTAGTTGTGGTGTTTCAAGTTGTGGAGTTTCTAGTTGTGGAGTTTTTAGTTGCGGAGTTTCTAGTTGTGGAGTTTCTAGTTGCGGAGTCTCTAGTTGTGGAGTTTCTAGCTGTGGAGTTTCCAGTTCTTGAGTTTCTAGTTGCCGAGTGTCTAGTTGCGAAGTCTCAAGTTGCGGAGTTTCTACCTGTGGAGTTTGTAGTTGCGGAGTCTCTAGTTGTGCAGTTTCTGGTTGTGGAGTTTCTAGTTGTGGAGTTTCTAGCTGTGGAGTTTCTAGTTGCGGAGTTTCTAGTTGCAAAGTTTCTAGTTGCGGACTTTCTAGCTGTGGAGTTTCTAGTTGCGGAGTTTCTAGTTGCAGAGTTTCTAGTTGCGAAGTTTTCTAGTTGTGAAGACTCTACTTGTTGAGTTTCTAGTTGCGAAGTGTCTAGTTGTAGAGTTTCTAGTTGTGGAGTGTCTAGTTGGAGTTCTTAGTTGGAGTTTTTAGTTTTCGAGTTTCTAGTTGTAGATTTTCTAGTTGCGGAGTTCCTAGTTGCGGAGTTTCTAGTTGTGCGGTTTCTAGTTTTTGAAATTCTAGCTGTGGAGTTTCTACATATGGACTCCCTAGTCGTGGAGTTTCTAGTTGTGTAGTTTCTATCTGAGGAGTTTCTAAATGTGAAGTCTCCAGTTGTGCAGTCTCTAGTTGTGGAGTTTCTAGTTGTGGAGTTTCTTATTGTGGAGTTTCTAGTGTCGGAGTCTCTAGTTGTTAAGTTTCTAGTTGTGGATTTTGTAGTTGTAGTTGCGGAGTTTCTAGTTGTGTGGTTTCTAGTTGGAGAGTTTGTACTTGAGTTTATAGTGGTGGAGTTTCAAGTTGCGAAGTTTTCTAGTTGTGGAGACTCTAGTTGTGGAGTTTCTAGTTGCGAAGTGTCAAGTTGCGCAGTTTCTAGCTGAGGAGTTTATAGTTGTGGAGTCTCTAGTTGTGCAGTTTCTGATTGTGGAGTTTCTAGTTGTGGAGTTTCTAGCTGTGGAGTTTCTACTTATGGACTCTCTAGTCGTGGAGTTTCTAGTTGTGTAGTTTCCATCTGAGGAGTTTCTAAATGTGAAGTCTCCAGTTGTGCACTATCTAGCTGTGGAGTTTCTAGTAGTGGAGTTTCTAGTTGTGGAGTTTCTAGTGTCGGAGTCTCTAGTTGTTAAGTTTCTAGTTGTGGATTTTGTAGTTTCGGAGTTTCTAGTTGTGGAGACTCTAGTGTTGGAGTTTCTAGTTGCGAAGTGTCTAGTTGTAGAGTTTCTAGTTGTGGAGTTTCTAGTTGGAGTTTCTATTTGGAGTTTTTAGATTTCGAGTTTCTAGTTGTAGATTTTCTAGTTGCGGAGTTCCTAGATGCGGAGTTTCTAGTTGTGCGGTTTCTAGTTGTTGAAATTCTAGCTGTGGAGTTTCTACTTATTGACTCCGTAGTCGTGGAGTTTCTAAATGTGTAGTTTCTATCTGAGGAGTTTCTAAATGTGAAGTCTCCAGTTGTGCAGTCTCTAGTTGTGGAGTTTCTAGTTGTGGAGTTTCTTATTGTGGAGTTTCTAGTTATAGAGTTTCTAGCTGGAGTTTTTTGTTTTCGAGTTTCTAGTTGTAGATTTTCTAGTTGCAGAGTTCCTAGTTGCGGAGTTTCTAGCTGTGGGGTTTCTAGTTGTTGAAAGTCTAGCTGTGTAGTTTCTACTTGTGGACTCTCTAGTCGTGGAGTTTCTAGTTGTGTAGTTTCTATCTGAGGAGTTTCTAAAAGCGAAGTCTCCAGTTGTGCAGTCTCTAGTTGTGGAGTTTTTAGTAGTGGAGTTTCTAGTTGTGGAGTTTCTTATTGTGGAGTTTCTAGTTGCAGAGCCTCTAGTTGTGAAGTTTCTAGTTGTGGATTTTCCAGTTGCGGAGTTTCTAGTTGCAGAGTTTCTAGTTGTGTAGTGTCTAGTTGGGGAGTTTCTACTTGAGTTTATAGTTGTGAAGTTTCTAGTTGCAGAATTTCGAATTGCAGAGTTTCAAGTTGTGGAGTTTTTATTTGCAGAGTCTCTAGTTGTGGAATTTCTAGTTGTGGAGTTTCTAGTTGTGGAATTTGTAGTTGTGGAGTCTCTAGTTGTGGGGTTTCAAGTTGTGGAGTTTCTAGTTGTGGAGTTTTTAGTTGCGGAGTTTCTAGTTGTGGAGTTTCTAGTTGTGGAGTTTCTAAATGTGGACTTTGTAGTTGTGGAGTATCTAGTTGTGGTGTTTCAAGTTGTGGAGTTTCTAGTTGTGGAGTTTTTAGTTGCGCAGTTTCTAGTTGTGGAGTTTCTAGTTGCGGAATTTCTGGTTGTGGAGTTTCTAGTTGTGGAGTTTCCAGTTGGGGAGTCTGTAGTTGTGGAGTCTGTAGTTGTTGAGTGTGTAGTTGTGGAGTTTCTAGTTGTGAAGTTTCTAGTTATGGAGTCTCTAGTTGTGGAGTTTGTAGTTGCGGAGTTTCTAGTTGCGGAGTTTCTGGTTGTGGAGTTTCTAGTTGTGCAATTTGTAGTTGTGGAGTATCTAGTTGCGGATTTTCTAGCTCTAGAGTTTCTAGTTGTGGAGTTTCTAGTTGCAGAGTTTCTAGTTGTGGAGTTTCTAGTTGTGGAGTTTATAGTTGCGGAGTTTCTAGTTGTGGAGCTTCTAGATGTGGAGTTTCCAGTTCTTGAGTTTCTAGTTGCCGAGTTTCTAGTTGCGAAGTCTCAAGTTGTGGAGTTTCTATCTGTGAGGTTTCTAGTTACGGAGTTTCTAGTTGTGGAGTTTCTAGTTGCGGAGTTTCTGGTTGTGGAGTTTCTATCTGAGGAGTTTCTAAAAGCGAAGTCTCCGGTTGTGCAGTCTCTAGTTGTGGAGTTTTTAGTAGTGGAGTTTCTAGTTGTGGAGTTTCTTATTGTGGAGTTTCAAGTTGCGGAGTCTCTAGTTGTGAAGTTTCTAGTTGTGGATTTTGCAGTTGCGGAGTTTCTAGTTGCAGAGTTTCTAGTTGCAGAGTTTCAAGTTGTGGAGTTTCTAGTTGCGGAGTCTCTAGTTGTGGAGTTTCTAGCTGTCGAGTTTCCAGTTCTTGAGTTTCTAGTTGCCGAGTGTCTAGTTGCGAAGTCTCAAGTTGCGGAGTTTCTACCATTGGAGTTTGTAGTTGCGGAGTCTCTAGTTGTGCAGTTTCTGGTTGTGGAGTTTCTAGTTGTGGAGTTTCTAGCTGTGGAGTTTCTAGTTGCGGAGTTTCTAGTTGCAAAGTTTCTAGTTGCGGACTTTCTAGCTGTGGAGTTTCTAGTTGCGGAGTTTCTAGTTGCAGAGTTTCTAGTTGCGAAGTTTTCTAGTTGTGAAGACTCTACTTGTTGAGTTTCTAGTTGCGAAGTGTCTAGTTGTACAGTTTCTAGTTGTGGAGTTTCTAGTTGGAGTTCTTAGTTGGAGTTTTTAGTTTTCGAGTTTCTAGTTGTAGATTTTCTAGTTGCGGAGTTCCTAGTTGCGGAGTTTCTAGTTGTGCGGTTTCTAGTTTTTGAAATTATAGCTGTGGAGTTTCTACATATGGACTCCCTAGTCGTGGAGTTTCTAGTTGTGTAGTTTCTATCTGAGGAGTTTCTAAATGTGAAGTCTCCAGTTGTGCAGTCTCTAGTTGTGGAGTTTCTAGTTGTGGAGTTTCTTATTGTGGAGTTTCTAGTGTCGGAGTCTCTAGTTGTTAAGTTTCTAGTTGTGGATTTTGTAGTTGCGGAGTTTCTAGTTGTGTAGTTTCTAGTTGGAGAGTTTGTACTTGAGTTTATAGTGGTGGAGTTTCAAGTTGCGAAGTTTTCTAGTTGTGGAGACTCTAGTTGTGGAGTTTCTAGTTGCGAAGTCTCAAGTTGCGCAGTTTCTAGCTGAGGAAATTATAGTTGTGGAGTCTCTAGTTGTGCAGTTTCTGATTGTGGAGTTTCTAGTTGTGGAGTTTCTAGCTGTGGAGTTTCTACTTATGGACTCTCTAGTCGTGGAGTTTCTAGTTGTGTAGTTTCCATCTGAGGAGTTTCTAAATGTGAAGTCTCCAGTTGTGCAGTCTCTAGCTGTGGAGTTTCTAGTAGTGGAGTTTCTAGTTGTGGAGTTTCTAGTGTCGGAGTCTCTAGTTGTTAAGTTTCTAGTTGTGGATTTTGTAGTTTCGGAGTTTCTAGTTGTGGAGACTCTAGTTGTGGAGTTTCTAGTTGCGAAGTGTCTAGTTGTAGAGTTTCTAGTTGTGGAGTTTCTAGTAGGATTTTCTATTTGGAGTTTTTAGTTTTCGAGTTTCTAGTTGTAGATTTTCTAGTTGCAGAGTTCCTAGATGCGGAGTTTCTAGTTGTGCGGTTTCTAGTTGTTGAAATTCTAGCTGTGGAGTTTCTACTTATTGACTCCGTAGTCGTGGAGTTTCTAAATGTGTAGTTTCTATCTGAGGAGTTTCTAAATTTGAAGTCTCCAGTTGTGCAGTCTCTAGTTGTGGAGTTTCTTATTGTGGAGTTTCTAGTCATAGAGTTTCTAGTTGGAGTTTTTTGTTTTCGAGTTTCTAGTTGTAGATTTTCTAGTTGCGGAGTTCCTAGTTGCGGAGTTTCTAGCTGTTGGGTTTCTAGTTGTTGAAAGTCTAGCTGTGTAGTTTCTACTTATGGACTCTCTAGTCGTGGAGTTTCTAGTTGTGTAGTTTCTATCTGAGGAGTTTCTAAAAGCGAAGTCTCCAGTTGTGCAGTCTCTAGTTGTGGAGTTTCTTATTGTGGAGTTTCAAGTTGCGGAGTCTCTAGTTGTGAAGTTTCTAGTTGTGGATTTTCCAGTTGCGGAGTTTCTAGTTGCGGAGTTTCTAGTTGCGGAGTTTTTGGTTGTGGAGTTTCTAGTTGTGAGGTTTCTAGTTGCAAAGTTTCTAGTTGTGAAGTTTCTAGTTGCAGAGTTTCTAGTTGTGGAGTTTCTAGTTGTGGAGTTTCTTATTGTGGAGTTTCTAGTTATAGAGTTTCTAGTTGGAGTTTTTTGTTTTCGAGTTTCTAGTTGTAGATTTTCTAGTTGCGGAGTTCCTAGTTGCGGAGTTTCTAGCTGTGGGGTTTCTAGTTGTTGAAAGTCTAGCTGTGTAGTTTCTACTTATGGACTCTCTAGTCGTGGAGTTTCTAGTTTTGTAGTTTCTATCTGAGGAGTTTCTAAAAGCGAAGTCTCCAGTTGTGCAGTCTCTAGTTGTGGATTTTTTAGAAGTGGAGTTTCTAGTTGTGGAGTTTCTTATTGTGGAGTTTCTGGTTGCAGAGTCTCTAGTTGTGAAGTTTCTAGTTGTGGATTTTCCAGTTGCGGAGTTTCTAGTTGCAGAGTTTCTAGTTGTGTAGTGTCTAGTTGGAGAGTTTCTACTTGAGTTTATAGTTGTGAAGTTTCTAGTTGCAGAATTTCGAATTGCAGAATTTCAAGTTGTGGAGTTTTTATTTGCAGAGTCTCTAGTTGTGGAATTTCTAGTTGTGGAGTTTCTATTTGTGGAATTTGTAGTTGTGGAGTCTCTAGTTGTGGGCTTTCAAGTTGTGGAGTTTCTAGTTGTGGAGTTTTTAGTTGCGGAGTTTCTAGTTGTGGAGTTTCTAGTTGTGGAGTTTCTAAATGTGGACTTTGTAGTTGTGGAGTATCTAGTTGTGGTGTTTCAAGTTGTGTAGTTTCTAGTTGTGGAGTTTTTAGTTGCGCAGTTTCTAGTTGTGGAGTTTCTAGTTGCGGAGTTTCTGGTTGTGGAGTTTCTAGTTGTGGAGTTTCCAGTTGGGGAGTCTGTAGTTGTGGAGTCTGTAGTTATTGAGTGTGTAGTTGTGGAGTTTCTAGTTGTGAAGTTTCTAGTTATGGAGTCTCTAGTTGTGGAGTTTGAAGTTGCGGAGTTTCTAGTTGCGGAGTTTCTGGTTGTGGAGTTTCTAGTTGTGCAATTTGTAGTTGTGGAGTATCTAGTTGCGGATTTTCTAGCTCTAGAGTTTCTAGTTGTGGAGTTTCTAGTTGCAGAGTTTCTAGTTGTGGAGTTTCTAGTTGTGGAGTTTATAGTTGCGGAGTTTCTAGTTGTGGAGCTTCTAGATGTGGAGTTTCCAGTTCTTGAGTTTCTAGTTGCCGAGTTTCTAGTTGCGAAGTCTCAAGTTGTGGAGTTTCTATCTGTGAGGTTTCTAGTTACGGAGTTTCTAGTTGTGGAGTTTCTAGTTGCGGAGTTTCTGGTTGTGGAGTTTCTATCTGAGGAGTTTCTAAAAGCGAAGTATCCGGTTGTGCAGTCTCTAGTTGTGGAGTTTTTAGTAGTGGAGTTTCTAGTTGTGGAGTTTCTTATTGTGGAGTTTCAAGTTGCGGAGTCTCTAGTTGTGAAGTTTCTAGTTGTGGATTTTGCAGTTGCGGAGTTTCTAGTTGCAGAGTTTCTAGTTGCAGAGTTTCAAGTTGTGGAGTTTCTAGTTGCGGAGTCTCTAGTTGTGGAGTTTCTAGCTGTGGAGTTTCCAGTTCTTGAGTTTCTAGTTGCCGAGTGTCTAGTTGCGAAGTCTCAAGTTGCGGAGTTTCTACCATTGGAGTTTGTAGTTGCGGAGTCTCTAGTTGTGCAGTTTCTGGTTGTGGAGTTTCTAGTTGTGGAGTTTCTAGCTGTGGAGTTTCTAGTTGCGGAGTTTCTTGTTGCAAAGTTTCTAGTGGCGGACTTTCTAGCTGTGGAGTTTCTAGTTGCGGAGTTTCTAGTTGCAGAGTTTCTAGTTGCGAAGTTTTCTAGTTGTGAAGACTCTACTTGTTGAGTTTCTAGTTGCGAAGTGTCTAGTTGTACAGTTTCTAGTTGTGGAGTTTCTAGTTGGAGTTCTTAGTTGGAGTTTTTAGTTTTCGAGTTTCTAGTTGTAGATTTTCTAGTTGCGGAGTTCCTAGTTGCGGAGTTTCTAGTTGTGCGGTTTCTAGTTTTTGAAATTATAGCTGTGGAGTTTCTACATATGGACTCCCTAGTCGTGGAGTTTCTAGTTGTGTAGTTTCTATCTGAGGAGTTTCTAAATGTGAAGTCTCCAGTTGTGCAGTCTCTAGTTGTGGAGTTTCTAGTTGTGGAGTTTCTTATTATGGAGTTTCTAGTGTCGGAGTCTCTAGTTGTTAAGTTTCTAGTTGTGGATTTTGTAGTTGCGGAGTTTCTAGTTGTGTAGTTTCTAGTTGGAGAGTTTGTACTTGAGTTTATAGTGGTGGAGTTTCAAGTTGCGAAGTTTTCTAGTTGTGGAGACTCTAGTTGTGGAGTTTCTAGTTGCGAAGTCTCAAGTTGCGCAGTTTCTAGCTGAGGAAATTATAGTTGTGGAGTCTCTAGTTGTGCAGTTTCTGATTGTGGAGTTTCTAGTTGTGGAGTTTCTAGCTGTGGAGTTTCTACTTATGGACTCTCTAGTCGTGGAGTTTCAAGTTGTGTAGTTTCCATCTGAGGAGTTTCTAAATGTGAAGTCTCCAGTTGTGCAGTCTCTAGCTGTGGAGTTTCTAGTAGTGGAGGTTCTAGTTGTGGAGTTTCTAGTGTCGGAGTCTCTAGTTGTTAAGTTTCTAGTTGTGGATTTTGTAGTTTCGGAGTTTCTAGTTGTGGAGACTCTAGTTGTGGAGTTTCTAGTTGCGAAGTGTCTAGTTGTAGAGTTTCTAGTTGTGGAGTTTCTAGTTGGAGTTTCTATTTGGAGTTTTTAGTTTTCGAGTTTCTAGTTGTAGATTTTCTAGTTGCGGAGTTCCTAGATGCGGAGTTTCTAGTTGTGCGGTTTCTAGTTGTTGAAATTCTAGCTGTGGAGTTTCTACTTATTGACTCCATAGTCGTGGAGTTTCTAAATGTGTAGTTTCTATCTGAGGAGTTTCTAAGTGTGAAGTCTCCAGTTGTGCAGTCTCTAGTTGTGGAGTTTCTAGTTGTAGAGTTTCTTATTGTGGAGTTTCTAGTTATAGAGTTTCTAGTTGGAGTTTTTTGTTTTCGAGTTTCTATTTGTAGATTTTCTAGTTGCAGAGTTCCTAGTTGCGGAGTTTCTAGCTGTGGGGTTTCTAGTTGTTGAAAGTCTAGCTGTGTAGTTTCTACTTATGGACTCTCTAGTCGTGGAGTTTCTAGTTGTGTAGTTTCTATCTGAGGAGTTTCTAAAAGCGAAGTCTCCAGTTGTGCAGTCTCTAGTTGTGGAGTTTTTAGTAGTGGAGTTTCTAGTTGTGGAGTTTCTTATTGTGGAGTTTCAAGTTGCGGAGTCTCTAGTTGTGAAGTTTCTAGTTGTGGATTTTCCAGTTGCGGAGTTTCTAGTTGCAGAGTTTGTAGTTGCAGAGTTTCTAGTTGTGGAATTTGTAGTTTTGGAGTCTCTAGTTGTGGGGTTTCAAGTTGTGGAGTTTCTAGTTGTGGAGTTTTTAGTTGCGGAGTTTCTAGTTGTGGAGTTTCTAGTTGCGGAGTTTCTGGTTGTGGAGTTTCTAGTTGTGAGGTTTCTAGTTGCGAAGTTTCTAGTTGTGAAGTTTCTAGTTGCAGAGTTTCTAGTTGTGGAGTTTCTAGTTGTGGAGTTTCTTATTGTGGATTTTCTAGTTATAGAGTTTCTAGTTGCAGTTTTTTGTTTTCGAGTTTCTAGTTGTAGATTTTCTAGTTGCGGAGTTCCTAGTTGCGGAGTTTCTAGCTGTGGGGTTTCTACTTGTTGAAAGTCTAGCTGTGTAGTTTCTACCTATGAACTCTCTAGTCGTGGAGTTTCTAGTTGTGTAGTTTCTATCTGAGGAGTTTCTAAAAGCGAAGTCTCCAGTTGTGCAGTCTCTAGTTGTGGAGTTTTTAGAAGTGGAGTTTCTAGTTGTGGAGTTTCTTATTGTGGAGTTTCTAGTTGCAGAGTCTCTAGTTGTGAAGTTTCTAGTTGTAGATTTTCCAGTTGCGGAGTTTCTAGTTGCAGAGTTTCTAGTTGTGTAGTGTCTAGTTGGGGAGTTTCTACTTGAGTTTATAGTTGTGAAGTTTCTAGTTGCAGAATTTCGAATTGCAGAGTTTCAAGTTGTGGAGTTTTTATTTGCAGAGTCTCTAGTTGTGGGGTTACAAGTTGTTGAGTTTCTAGTTGTGGAGTTTTTAGTTGCGGAGTTTCTAGTTGTGGAGTTTCTAGTTGTGGAGTTTCTAAATGTGGACTTTTTAGTTGTGGAGTATCTAGTTGTGGTGTTTCAAGTTGTGGAGTTTCTAGTTGTGGAGTTTTTAGTTGCGCAGTTTCTAGTTGTGGAGTTTCTAGTTGCAGAGTTTCTGGTTGTGGAGTTTCTAGTTGTGGAGTTTCCAGTTGGGGAGTCTGTAGTTGTGGAGTCTGTAGTTGTTGAGTGTGTAGTTGTGGAGTTTCTAGTAGTGAAGTTTCTAGTTATGGAGTCTCTAGTTGTGGAGTTTGTAGTTGCGGAGTTTCTAGTTGCGGAGTTTCTGGTTGTGGAGTTTCTAGTTGTGCAATTTGTAGTTGTGGAGTATCTAGTTGCGGATTTTCTAGCTCTAGAGTTTCTAGTTGTGGGGTTTCTAGTTGCAGAGTTTCTAGTTGTGGAGTTTCTAGTTGTGGAGTTTATAGTTGCGGAGTTTCTAGTTGTGGAGTTTCTAGCTGTGGAGTTTCCAGTTCTTGAGTTTCTAGTTGCCAAGTTTCTAGTTGCGAAGTCTCAAGTTGTGGAGTTTCTATCTGTGAGGTTTCTAGTTGCGAAGTTTCTAGTTGTGGAGTTTCTATTTGCAGAGTTTCTAGTTGTGGAGTTTCTAATTGTGGACTTTGTAGTTGTGGAGTATCTTGTTGTGGCGTTTCAAGTTGTGGAGTTTCTAGTTGAGGAGTTTTTAGTTGCGGAGTTTCTAGTTGTGGAGTTTCTAGTTGCGGAGTTTCTGGTTGTGGAGTTTCTAGTTGTGAAGTTTCTATCTGAGGAGTTTCTAAAAGCGAAGTCTCCAGTTGTGTAGTCTCTAGTTGTGGAGTTTTTAGTAGTGGAGTTTCTAGTTGTGGAGTTTCTTATTGTGGAGTTTCAAGTTGCGGAGTCTCTAGTTGTGAAGTTTCTAGTTGTGGATTTTGCAGTTGCGGAGTTTCTAGTTGCAGAGTTTCTAGTTGCAGAGTTTCAAGTTGCGAAGTTTTCTAGTTGTGGAGACTCTAGTTGTGGAGTTTCTAGTTGCGAAGTCTCAAGTTGCGCAGTTTCTAGCTGAGAAGTTTATAGTTGCGGAGTCTCTAGTTGTGCAGTTTCTGGTTGTGGAGTTTCTACTTATGGACTCTCTAGTCGTGGAGTTTCTAGTCGTGTAGTTTCCATCTGAGGAGTTTATAAATGTGAAGTCTCCAGTTGTGCAGTCTCTAGCTGTGGAGTTTCTAGTAGTGGAGTTTCTAGTTGTGGAGTTTCTAGTGTCGGAGTCTCTAGTTGTTAAGTTTCTAGTTTCGGATTTTGTAGTTTCGGAGTTTCTAGTTGTGGAGACTCTAGTTGTGGAGTTTCTAGTTGCGACGTGTCTAGTTGTAGAGTTTCTAGTTGTGGAGTTTCTAGTTGGAGTTTCTATTTGGAGTTTTTTGTTTTCGAGTTTCTAGTTGTAGATTTTCTAGTTGCGGAGTTCCTAGTTGCGGAGTTTCTAGCTGTGGGGTTTCTAGTTGTTGAAAGTCTAGCTGTGTAGTTTCTACTTATGGACTCTCTAGTCGTGGAGTTTCTAGTTTTGTAGTTTCTATCTGAGGAGTTTCTAAAAGCGAAGTCTCCAGTTGTGCAGTCTCTAGTTGTGGATTTTTTAGAAGTGGAGTTTCTAGTTGTGGAGTTTCTTATTGTGGAGTTTCTGGTTGCAGAGTCTCTAGTTGTGAAGTTTCTAGTTGTGGATTTTCCAGTTGCGGAGTTTCTAGTTGCAGAGTTTCTAGTTGTGTAGTGTCTAGTTGGAGAGTTTCTACTTGAGTTTATAGTTGTGAAGTTTCTAGTTGCAGAATTTCGAATTGCAGAATTTCAAGTTGTGGAGTTTTTATTTGCAGAGTCTCTAGTTGTGGAATTTCTAGTTGTGGAGTTTCTATTTGTGGAATTTGTAGTTGTGGAGTCTCTAGTTGTGGGCTTTCAAGTTGTGGAGTTTCTAGTTGTGGAGTTTTTAGTTGCGGAGTTTCTAGTTGTGGAGTTTCTAGTTGTGGAGTTTCTAAATGTGGACTTTGTAGTTGTGGAGTATCTAGTTGTGGTGTTTCAAGTTGTGTAGTTTCTAGTTGTGGAGTTTTTAGTTGCGCAGTTTCTAGTTGTGGAGTTTCTAGTTGCGGAGTTTCTGGTTGTGGAGTTTCTAGTTGTGGAGTTTCCAGTTGGGGAGTCTGTAGTTGTGGAGTCTGTAGTTATTGAGTGTGTAGTTGTGGAGTTTCTAGTTGTGAAGTTTCTAGTTATGGAGTCTCTAGTTGTGGAGTTTGAAGTTGCGGAGTTTCTAGTTGCGGAGTTTCTGGTTGTGGAGTTTCTAGTTGTGCAATTTGTAGTTGTGGAGTATCTAGTTGCGGATTTTCTAGCTCTAGAGTTTCTAGTTGTGGAGTTTCTAGTTGCAGAGTTTCTAGTTGTGGAGTTTCTAGTTGTGGAGTTTATAGTTGCGGAGTTTCTAGTTGTGGAGCTTCTAGATGTGGAGTTTCCAGTTCTTGAGTTTCTAGTTGCCGAGTTTCTAGTTGCGAAGTCTCAAGTTGTGGAGTTTCTATCTGTGAGGTTTCTAGTTACGGAGTTTCCAGTTGTGGAGTTTCTAGTTGCGGAGTTTCTGGTTGTGGAGTTTCTATCTGAGGAGTTTCTAAAAGCGAAGTCTCCGGTTGTGCAGTCTCTGGTTGTGGAGTTTTTAGTAGTGGAGTTTCTAGTTGTGGAGTTTCTTATTGTGGAGTTTCAAGTTGCGGAGTCTCTAGTTGTGAAGTTTCTAGTTGTGGATTTTGCAGTTGCGGAGTTTCTAGTTGCAGAGTTTCTAGTTGCAGAGTTTCAAGTTGTGGAGTTTCTAGTTGCGGAGTCTCTAGTTGTGGAGTTTCTAGCTGTGGAGTTTCCAGTTCTTGAGTTTCTAGTTGCCGAGTGTCTAGTTGCGAAGTCTCAAGTTGCGGAGTTTCTACCATTGGAGTTTGTAGTTGCGGAGTCTCTAGTTGTGCAGTTTCTGGTTGTGGAGTTTCTAGTTGTGGAGTTTCTAGCTGTGGAGTTTCTAGTTGCGGAGTTTCTAGTTGCAAAGTTTCTAGTTGCGGACTTTCTAGCTGTGGAGTTTCTAGTTGCGGAGTTTCTAGTTGCAGAGTTTCTAGTTGCGAAGTTTTCTAGTTGTGAAGACTCTACTTGTTGAGTTTCTAGTTGCGAAGTGTCTAGTTGTACAGTTTCTAGTTGTGGAGTTTCTAGTTGGAGTTCTTAGTTGGAGTTTTTAGTTTTCGAGTTTCTAGTTGTAGATTTTCTAGTTGCGGAGTTCCTAGTTGCGGAGTTTCTAGTTGTGCGGTTTCTAGTTTTTGAAATTATAGCTGTGGAGTTTCTACATATGGACTCCCTAGTCGTGGAGTTTCTAGTTGTGTAGTTTCTATCTGAGGAGTTTCTAAATGTGAAGTCTCCAGTTGTGCAGTCTCTAGTTGTGGAGTTTCTAGTTGTGGAGTTTCTTATTATGGAGTTTCTAGTGTCGGAGTCTCTAGTTGTTAAGTTTCTAGTTGTGGATTTTGTAGTTGCGGAGTTTCTAGTTGTGTAGTTTCTAGTTGGAGAGTTTGTACTTGAGTTTATAGTGGTGGAGTTTCAAGTTGCGAAGTTTTCTAGTTGTGGAGACTCTAGTTGTGGAGTTTCTAGTTGCGAAGTCTCAAGTTGCGCAGTTTCTAGCTGAGGAAATTATAGTTGTGGAGTCTCTAGTTGTGCAGTTTCTGATTGTGGAGTTTCTAGTTGTGGAGTTTCTAGCTGTGGAGTTTCTACTTATGGACTCTCTAGTCGTGGAGTTTCAAGTTGTGTAGTTTCCATCTGAGGAGTTTCTAAATGTGAAGTCTCCAGTTGTGCAGTCTCTAGCTGTGGAGTTTCTAGTAGTGGAGGTTCTAGTTGTGGAGTTTCTAGTGTCGGAGTCTCTAGTTGTTAAGTTTCTAGTTGTGGATTTTGTAGTTTCGGAGTTTCTAGTTGTGGAGACTCTAGTTGTGGAGTTTCTAGTTGCGAAGTGTCTAGTTGTAGAGTTTCTAGTTGTGGAGTTTCTAGTTGGAGTTTCTATTTGGAGTTTTTAGTTTTCGAGTTTCTAGTTGTAGATTTTCTAGTTGCGGAGTTCCTAGATGCGGAGTTTCTAGTTGTGCGGTTTCTAGTTGTTGAAATTCTAGCTGTGGAGTTTCTACTTATTGACTCCATAGTCGTGGAGTTTCTAAATGTGTAGTTTCTATCTGAGGAGTTTCTAAGTGTGAAGTCTCCAGTTGTGCAGTCTCTAGTTGTGGAGTTTCTAGTTGTAGAGTTTCTTATTGTGGAGTTTCTAGTTATAGAGTTTCTAGTTGGAGTTTTTTGTTTTCGAGTTTCTAGTTGTAGATTTTCTAGTTGCAGAGTTCCTAGTTGCGGAGTTTCTAGCTGTGGGGTTTCTAGTTGTTGAAAGTCTAGCTGTGTAGTTTCTACTTATGGACTCTCTAGTCGTGGAGTTTCTAGTTGTGTAGTTTCTATCTGAGGAGTTTCTAAAAGCGAAGTCTCCAGTTGTGCAGTCTCTAGTTGTGGAGTTTTTAGTAGTGGAGTTTCTAGTTGTGGAGTTTCTTATTGTGGAGTTTCAAGTTGCGGAGTCTCTAGTTGTGAAGTTTCTAGTTGTGGATTTTCCAGTTGCGGAGTTTCTAGTTGCAGAGTTTGTAGTTGCAGAGTTTCTAGTTGTGGAATTTGTAGTTTTGGAGTCTCTAGTTGTGGGGTTTCAAGTTGTGGAGTTTCTAGTTGTGGAGTTTTTAGTTGCGGAGTTTCTAGTTGTGGAGTTTCTAGTTGCGGAGTTTCTGGTTGTGGAGTTTCTAGTTGTGAGGTTTCTAGTTGCGAAGTTTCTAGTTGTGAAGTTTCTAGTTGCAGAGTTTCTAGTTGTGGAGTTTCTAGTTGTGGAGTTTCTTATTGTGGATTTTCTAGTTATAGAGTTTCTAGTTGCAGTTTTTTGTTTTCGAGTTTCTAGTTGTAGATTTTCTAGTTGCGGAGTTCCTAGTTGCGGAGTTTCTAGCTGTGGGGTTTCTACTTGTTGAAAGTCTAGCTGTGTAGTTTCTACCTATGAACTCTCTAGTCGTGGAGTTTCTAGTTGTGTAGTTTCTATCTGAGGAGTTTCTAAAAGCGAAGTCTCCAGTTGTGCAGTCTCTAGTTGTGGAGTTTTTAGAAGTGGAGTTTCTAGTTGTGGAGTTTCTTATTGTGGAGTTTCTAGTTGCAGAGTCTCTAGTTGTGAAGTTTCTAGTTGTAGATTTTCCAGTTGCGGAGTTTCTAGTTGCAGAGTTTCTAGTTGTGTAGTGTCTAGTTGGGGAGTTTCTACTTGAGTTTATAGTTGTGAAGTTTCTAGTTGCAGAATTTCGAATTGCAGAGTTTCAAGTTGTGGAGTTTTTATTTGCAGAGTCTCTAGTTGTGGGGTTTCAAGTTGTTGAGTTTCTAGTTGTGGAGTTTTTAGTTGCGGAGTTTCTAGTTGTGGAGTTTCTAGTTGTGGAGTTTCTAAATGTGGACTTTTTAGTTGTGGAGTATCTAGTTGTGGTGTTTCAAGTTGTGGAGTTTCTAGTTGTGGAGTTTTTAGTTGCGCAGTTTCTAGTTGTGGAGTTTCTAGTTGCAGAGTTTCTGGTTGTGGAGTTTCTAGTTGTGGAGTTTCCAGTTGGGGAGTCTGTAGTTGTGGAGTCTGTAGTTGTTGAGTGTGTAGTTGTGGAGTTTCTAGTAGTGAAGTTTCTAGTTATGGAGTCTCTAGTTGTGGAGTTTGTAGTTGCGGAGTTTCTAGTTGCGGAGTTTCTGGTTGTGGAGTTTCTAGTTGTGCAATTTGTAGTTGTGGAGTATCTAGTTGCGGATTTTCTAGCTCTAGAGTTTCTAGTTGTGGGGTTTCTAGTTGCAGAGTTTCTAGTTGTGGAGTTTCTAGTTGTGGAGTTTATAGTTGCGGAGTTTCTAGTTGTGGAGTTTCTAGCTGTGGAGTTTCCAGTTCTTGAGTTTCTAGTTGCCAAGTTTCTAGTTGCGAAGTCTCAAGTTGTGGAGTTTCTATCTGTGAGGTTTCTAGTTGCGAAGTTTCTAGTTGTGGAGTTTCTATTTGCAGAGTTTCTAGTTGTAGAGTTTCTAATTGTGGACTTTGTAGTTGTGGAGTATCTTGTTGTGGCGTTTCAAGTTGTGGAGTTTCTAGTTGAGGAGTTTTTAGTTGCGGAGTTTCTAGTTGTGGAGTTTCTAGTTGCGGAGTTTCTGGTTGTGGAGTTTCTAGTTGTGAAGTTTCTATCTGAGGAGTTTCTAAAAGCGAAGTCTCCAGTTGTGTAGTCTCTAGTTGTGGAGTTTTTAGTAGTGGAGTTTCTAGTTGTGGAGTTTCTTATTGTGGAGTTTCAAGTTGCGGAGTCTCTAGTTGTGAAGTTTCTAGTTGTGGATTTTGCAGTTGCGGAGTTTCTAGTTGCAGAGTTTCTAGTTGCAGAGTTTCAAGTTGCGAAGTTTTCTAGTTGTGGAGACTCTAGTTGTGGAGTTTCTAGTTGCGAAGTCTCAAGTTGCGCAGTTTCTAGCTGAGGAGTTTATAGTTGCGGAGTCTCTAGTTGTGCAGTTTCTGGTTGTGGAGTTTCTACTTATGGACTCTCTAGTCGTGGAGTTTCTAGTCGTGTAGTTTCCATCTGAGGAGTTTATAAATGTGAAGTCTCCAGTTGTGCAGTCTCTAGCTGTGTAGTTTCTAGTAGTGGAGTTTCTAGTTGTGGAGTTTCTAGTGTCGGAGTCTCTAGTTGTTAAGTTTCTAGTTTCGGATTTTGTAGTTTCGGAGTTTCTAGTTGTGGAGACTCTAGTTGTGGAGTTTCTAGTTGCGACGTGTCTAGTTGTAGAGTTTCTAGTTGTGGAGTTTCTAGTTGGAGTTTCTATTTGGAGTTTTTTGTTTTCGAGTTTCTAGTTGTAGATTTTCTAGTTGCGGAGTTCCTAGTTGCGGAGTTTCTAGCTGTGGGGTTTCTAGTTGTTGAAAGCCTAGCTGTGTAGTTTCTACCTATGGACTCTCTAGTCGTGGAGTTTCTAGTTGTGAAGTTTCTATCTGAGGAGTTTCTAAAAGCGAAGTCTCCAGTTGTGCAGTCTCTAGTTGTGGAGTTTCTTATTGTGGAGTTTCAAGTTGCGGAGTCTCTAGTTGTGAAGTTTCTAGTTGTGGATTTTCAAGTTGCGGAGTTTCTAGTTGCAGAGTTTCTAGTTGCAGAGTTTCTAATTGTGGAATTTGTAGTTTTGGAGTCTCTAGTTGTGGGGTTTCAAGTTGTGGAGTTTCTAGTTGTGGAGTTTTTAGTTGCGGAGTTTCTAGTTGCAGAGTTTCTAGTTGCGAAGTTTTCTAGTTGTGAAGACTCTACTTGTTGAGTTTCTAGTTGTGGAGTTTCTAGTTGCGAAGTGTCTAGTTGTAGAGTTTCTAGTTGTGGAGTTTCTAAATGGAGTTTCTATTTGGAGTTTTTAGTTTTCGAGTTTCTAGTTGTAGATTTTCTAGTTGCGGAGTTCCTAGATGCGGAGTTTCTAGTTGTGCGGTTTCTAATTGTTGAAATTCTAGCTGTGGAGTTTCTACTTATTGACTCCATAGTCGTGGAGTTTCTAAATGTGTAGTTTCTATCTGAGGAGTTTCTAAAAGCGAAGTCTCCAGTTGTGCAGTCTCTAGTTGTGGAGTTTTTAGTAGTGGAGTTTCTAGTTGTGGAGTTTCTTATTGTGGAGTTTCAAGTTGCGGAGTCTCTAGTTGTGAAGTTTCTAGTTGTGGATTTTCCAGTTGCGGAGTTTCTAGTTGCAGAGTTTGTAGTTGCAGAGTTTCTAGTTGTGGAATTTGTAGTTTTGGAGTCTCTAGTTGTGGGGTTTCAAGTTGTGGAGTTTCTAGTTGTGGAGTTTTTAGTTGCGGAGTTTCTAGTTGTGGAGTTTCTAGTTGCGGAGTTTCTGGTTGTGGAGTTTCTAGTTGTGAGGTTTCTAGTTGCGAAGTTTCTAGTTGTGAAGTTTCTAGTTGCAGAGTTTCTAGTTGTGGAGTTTCTAGTTGTGGAGTTTCTTATTGTGGAGTTTCTAGTTATAGAGTTTCTAGTTGCAGTTTTTTCTTTTCGAGTTTCTAGTTGTAGATTTTCTAGTTGCGGAGTTCCTAGTTGCGGAGTTTCTAGCTGTGGGGTTTCTACTTGTTGAAAGTCTAGGTGTGTAGTTTTTACCTATGAACTCTCTAGTCGTGGAGTTTCTAGTTGTGTAGTTTCTATCTGAGGAGTTTCTAAAAGCGAAGTCTCCAGTTGTGCAGTCTCTAGTTGTGGAGTTTTTAGAAGTGGAGTTTCTAGTTGTGGAGTTTCTTATTGTGGAGTTTCTAGTTGCAGAGTCTCTAGTTGTGAAGTTTCTAGTTGTAGATTTTCCAGTTGCGGAGTTTCTAGTTGCAGAGTTTCTAGTTGTGTAGTGTCTATTTGGGGAGTTTCTACTTGAGTTTATAGTTGTGAAGTTTCTAGTTGCAGAATTTCGAATTGCAGAGTTTCAAGTTGTGGAGTTTTTATTTGCAGAGTCTCTAGTTGTGGGGTTTCAAGTTGTGGAGTTTCTAGTTGTGGAGTTTTTAGTTGCGGAGTTTCTAGTTGTGGAGTTTCTAGTTGTGGAGTTTCTAAATGTGGACTTTGTAGTTGTGGAGTATCTAGTTGTGGTGTTTCAAGTTGTGGAGTTTCTAGTTGTGGAGTTTTTAGTTGCGCAGTTTCTAGTTGTGGAGTTTCTAGTTGCGGAGTTTCTGGTTGTGGAGTTTCTAGTTGTGGAGTTTCCAGTTGGGGAGTCTGTAGTTGTGGAGTCTGTAGTTATTGAGTGTGTAGTTGTGGAGTTTCTAGTTGTGAAGTTTCTAGTTATGGATTCTCTAGTTGTGGAGTTTGTAGTTGCGGAGTTTCTAGTTGCGGAGTTTCTGGTTGTGGAGTTTCTAGTTGTGCAATTTGTAGTTGTGGAGTATCTAGTTGCGGATTTTCTAGCTCTAGAGTTTCTAGTTGTGGAGTTTCTAGTTGCAGAGTTTCTAGTTGTGGAGTTTCTAGTTGTGGAGTTTATAGTTGCGGAGTTTCTAGTTGTGGAGCTTCTAGCTGTGGAGTTTCCAGATCTTGAGTTTCTAGTTGCCGAGTTTCTAGTTGCGAAGTCTCAAGTTGTGGAGTTTCTATCTGTGAGGTTTCTAGTTGCGAAGTTTCTAGTTGTGGAGTTTCTATTTGCAGAGTTTCTAGTTGTGGAGTTTCTAATTGTGGACTTTGTAGTTGTGGAGTATCTTGTTGTGGTGTTTCAAGTTGTGGAGTTTCTAGTTGTGGAGTTTTTAGTTGCGGAGTTTCTAGTTGTGGAGTTTCTAGTTGCGGAGTTTCTGGTTGTGGAGTTTCTAGTTGTGGAGTTTCTATCTGAGGAGTTTCTAAAAGCGAAGTCTCCGGTTGTGCAGTCTCTAGTTGTGGAGTTTTTAGTAGTTGAATTTCTAGTTGTGGAGTTTCTTATTGTGAAGTTTCAAGTTGCGGCGTCTCTAGTTGTGAAGTTTCTAGTTGTGGATTTTGCAGTTGCGGAGTTTCTAGTTGCAGAGTTTCTAGTTGCAGAGTTTCAAGTTGTGGAGTTTCTAGTTGCGGAGTCTCTAGTTGTGGAGTTTCTAGCTGTGGAGTTTCCAGTTCTTGAGTTTCTAGTTGCCGAGTGTCTAGTTGCGAAGTCTCAAGTTGCGGAGTTTCTAGTTGCAGAGTTTCTAGTTGCGAAGTTTTCTAGTTGTGAAGACTCTACTTGTTGAGTTTCTAGTTGCGAAGTGTCTAGTTGTAGAGTTTCTAGTTGTGGAGTTTCTAGTTGGAGTTCTTAGTTGGAGTTTTTAGTTTTCGAGTTTCTAGTTGTAGATTTTCTAGTTGCGGAGTTCCTAGTTGCGGAATTTCTAGTTGTGCGGTTTCTAGTTTTTGAAATTCTAGCTGTGGAGTTTCTACATATGGACTCCCTAGTCGTGGAGTTTCTAGTTGTGTAGTTTCTATCTGAGGAGTTTCTAAATGTGAAGTCTCCAGTTGTGCAGTCTCTAGTTGTGGAATTTCTAGTTGTGGAGTTTCTAGTTGTGGAGTTTCTTATTGTGGAGTTTCTAGTGTCGGAGTCTCAAGTTGTTAAGTTTCTAGTTGTGGATTTTGTAGTTGCGGAGTTTCTAGTTGTGTAGTTTCTAGTTGGAGAGTTTGTACTTGAGTTTATAGTGGTGGAGTTTCAAGTTGCGAAGTTTTCTAGTTGTGGAGACTCTAGTTGTGGAGTTTCTAGTTGAGAAGTCTCAAGTTGCACAGTTTCTAGCTGAGGAGTTTATAGTTGTGGAGTCTCTAGTTGTGCAGTTTCTGATTGTGGAGTTTCTAGTTGTGGAGTTTCTAGCTGTGGAGTTTCTACTTATGGACTCTCTAGTCGTGGAGTTTCTAGTTGTGTAGTTTCCATCTAAGGAGTTTCTAAATGTGAAGTCTCCAGTTGTGCAGTCTCTAGCTGTGGAGTTTCTAGTAGTGGAGTTTCTAGTTGTGGAGTTTCTAGTGTCGGAGTCTCTAGTTGTCAAGTTTCTAGTTGTGGATTTTGTAGTTTCGGAGTTTCTAGTTGTGGAGACTCTAGTTGTGGAGTTTCTAGTTGCGAAGTGTCTAGTTGTAGAGTTTCTAGTTGTGGAGTTTCTAGTTGGAGGTTTTATTTGGAGTTTTTAGTTTTCGAGTTTCTAGTTGTAGATTTTCTAGTTGCGGAGTTCCTAGATGCGGAGTTTCTAGTTGTGCGGTTTCTAGTTGTTGAAATTCTAGCTGTGGAGTTTCTACTTATTGACTCCATAGTCGTGGAGTTTCTAAATGTGTAGTTTCTATCTGAGGAGTTTCTAAGTGTGAAGTCTCCAGTTGTGCAGTCTCTAGTTGTGGAGTTTCTAGTTGTAGAGTTTCTTATTGTGGAGTTTCTAGTTATAGAGTTTCTAGTTGGAGTTTTTTGTTTTCGAGTTTCTAGTTGTAGATTTTCTAGTTGCAGAGTTCCTAGTTGCGGAGTTTCTAGCTGTGGGGTTTCTAGTTGTTGAAAGTCTAGCTGTGTAGTTTCTACTTATGGACTCTCTAGTCGTGGAGTTTCTAGTTGTGTAGTTTCTATCTGAGGAGTTTCTAAAAGCGAAGTCTCCAGTTGTGCAGTCTCTAGTTGTGGAGTTTTTAGTAGTGGAGTTTCTAGTTGTGGAGTTTCAAGTTGCGGAGTCTCTAGTTGTGAAGTTTCTAGTTGTGGATTTTCCAGTTGCGGAGTTTCTAGTTGCAGAGTTTGTAGTTGCAGAGTTTCTAGTTGTGGAATTTGTAGTTTTGGAGTCTCTAGTTGTGGGGTTTCAAGTTGTGGAGTTTCTAGTTGTGGAGTTTTTAGTTGCGGAGTTTCTAGTTGTGGAGTTTCTAGTTGCGGAGTTTCTGGTTGTGGAGTTTCTAGTTGTGAGGTTTCTAGTTGCGAAGTTTCTAGTTGTGAAGTTTCTAGTTGCAGAGTTTCTAGTTGTGGAGTTTCTAGTTGTGGAGTTTCTTATTGTGGAGTTTCTAGTTATAGAGTTTCTAGTTGCAGTTTTTTGTTTTCGAGTTTCTAGTTGTAGATTTTCTAGTTGCGGAGTTCCTAGTTGCGGAGTTTCTAGCTGTGGGGTTTCTACTTGTTGAAAGTCTAGCTGTGTAGTTTCTACCTATGAACTCTCTAGTCGTGGAGTTTCTAGTTGTGTAGTTTCTATCTGAGGAGTTTCTAAAAGCGAAGTCTCCAGTTGTGCAGTCTCTAGTTGTGGAGTTTTTAGAAGTGGAGTTTCTAGTTGTGGAGTTTCTTATTGTGGAGTTTCTAGTTGCAGAGTCTCTAGTTGTGAAGTTTCTAGTTGTAGATTTTCCAGTTGCGGAGTTTCTAGTTGCAGAGTTTCTAGTTGTGTAGTGTCTAGTTGGGGAGTTTCTACTTGAGTTTATAGTTGTGAAGTTTCTAGTTGCAGAATTTCGAATTGCAGAGTTTCAAGTTGTGGAGTTTTTATTTGCAGAGTCTCTAGTTGTGGGGTTTCAAGTTGTGGAGTTTCTAGTTGTGGAGTTTTTAGTTGCGGAGTTTCTAGTTGTGGAGTTTCTAGTTGTGGAGTTTCTAAATGTGGACTTTTTAGTTGTGGAGTATCTAGTTGTGGTGTTTCAAGTTGTGGAGTTTCTAGTTGTGGAGTTTTTAGTTGCGCAGTTTCTAGTTGTGGAGTTTCTAGTTGCAGAGTTTCTGGTTGTGGAGTTTCTAGTTGTGGAGTTTCCAGTTGGGGAGTCTGTAGTTGTGGAGTCTGTAGTTGTTGAGTGTGTAGTTGTGGAGTTTCTAGTAGTGAAGTTTCTAGTTATGGAGTCTCTAGTTGTGGAGTTTGTAGTTGCGGAGTTTCTAGTTGCGGAGTTTCTGGTTGTGGAGTTTCTAGTTGTGCAATTTGTAGTTGTGGAGTATCTAGTTGCGGATTTTCTAGCTCTAGAGTTTCTAGTTGTGGGGTTTCTAGTTGCAGAGTTTCTAGTTGTGGAGTTTCTAGTTGTGGAGTTTATAGTTGCGGAGTTTCTAGTTGTGGAGATTCTAGCTGTGGAGTTTCCAGTTCTTGAGTTTCTAGTTGCCAAGTTTCTAGTTGCGAAGTCTCAAGTTGTGGAGTTTCTATCTGTGAGGTTTCTAGTTGCGAAGTTTCTAGTTGTGGAGTTTCTATTTGCAGAGTTTCTAGTTGTGGAGTTTCTAATTGTGGACTTTGTAGTTGTGGAGTATCTTGTTGTGGCGTTTCAAGTTGTGGAGTTTCTAGTTGTGGAGTTTTTAGTTGCGGAGTTTCTAGTTGGGGAGTTTCTAGTTGCGGAGTTTCTGGTTGTGGAGTTTCTAGTTGTGAAGTTTCTATCTGAGGAGTTTCTAAAAGCGAAGTCTCCAGTTGTGTAGTCTCTAGTTGTGGAGTTTTTAGTAGTGGAGTTTCTAGTTGTGGAGTTTCTTATTGTGGAGTTTCAAGTTGCGGAGTCTCTAGTTGTGAAGTTTCTAGTTGTGGATTTTGCAGTTGCGGAGTTTCTAGTTGCAGAGTTTCTAGTTGCAGAGTTTCAAGTTGCGAAGTTTTCTAGTTGTGGAGTTTCTAGTTGCGAAGTCTCAAGTTGCGCAGTTTCTAGCTGAGGAGTTTATAGTTGCGGAGTCTCTAGTTGTGCAGTTTCTGGTTGTGGAGTTTCTACTTATGGACTCTCTAGTCGTGGAGTTTCTAGTCGTGTAGTTTCCATCTGAGGAGTTTATAAATGTGAAGTCTCCAGTTGTGCAGTCTCTAGCTGTGGAGTTTCTAGTAGTGGAGTTTCTAGTTGTGGAGTTTCTAGTGTCGGAGTCTCTAGTTGTTAAGTTTCTAGTTGTGGATTTTGTAGTTTCGGAGTTTCTAGTTGTGGAGACTCTAGTTGTGGAGTTTCTAGTTGCGAAGTGTCTAGTTGTAGAGTTTCTAGTTGTGGAGTTTCTAGTTGGAGTTTCTATTTGGAGTTTTTTGTTTTCGAGTTTCTAGTTGTAGATTTTCTAGTTGCGGAGTTCCTAGTTGCGGAGTTTCTAGCTGTGGGGTTTCTAGTTGTTGAAAGTCTAGCTGTGTAGTTTCTACTTATGGACTCTCTAGTCGTGGAGTTTCTAGTTGTGAAGTTTCTATCTGAGGAGTTTCTAAAAGCGAAGTCTCCAGTTGTGCAGTCTCTAGTTGTGGAGTTTCTTATTGTGGAGTTTCAAGTTGCGGAGTCTCTAGTTGTGAAGTTTCTAGTTGTGGATTTTCAAGTTGCGGAGTTTCTAGTTGCAGAGTTTCTAGTTGCAGAGTTTCTAATTGTGGAATTTGTAGTTTTGGAGTCTCTAGTTGTGGGGTTTCAAGTTGTGGAGTTTCTAGTTGTGGAGTTTTTAGTTGCGGAGTTTCTAGTTGCAGAGTTTCTAGTTGCGAAGTTTTCTAGTTGTGAAGACTCTACTTGTTGAGTTTCTAGTTGCGAAGTGTCTAGTTGTAGAGTTTCTAGTTGTGGAGTTTCTAGTTGGAGTTTCTATTTGGAGTTTTTTGTTTCGAGTTTCTAGTTGTAGATTTTCTAGTTGCGGAGTTCCTAGTTGCGGAGTTTCTAGCTGTGGGGTTTCTAAATGTTGAAAGTCTAGCTGTGTAGTTTCTACTTATGGACTCTCTAGTCGTGGAGTTTCTAGTTGTGAAGTTTCTATCTGAGGAGTTTCTAAAAGCGAAGTCTCCAGTTGTGCAGTCTCTAGTTGTGGAGTTTCTTATTGTGGAGTTTCAAGTTGCGGAGTCTCTAGTTGTGAAGTTTCTAGTTGTGGATTTTCAAGTTGCGGAGTTTCTAGTTGCAGAGTTTCTAGTTGCAGAGTTTCTAATTGTGGAATTTGTAGTTTTGGAGTCTCTAGTTGTGGGGTTTCAAGTTGTGGAGTTTCTAGTTGTGGAGTTTTTAGTTGCGGAGTTTCTAGTTGTGGAGTTTCTAGTTGCGGAGTTTCTGGTTGTGGAGTTTCTAGTTGTGAGGTTTCTAGTTGCGAAGTTTCTAATTGTGAAGTTTCTAGTTGCAGAGTTTCTAGTTGTGGAGTTTCTAGTTGTGGAGTTTCTTATTGTGGAGTTTCTAGTTATAGAGTTTCTAGTTGGAGTTTTTTGTTTTCGAGTTTCTAGTTGTAGATTTTCTAGTTGCGGAGTTCCTAGTTGTGGAGTTTCTAGCTGTGGGGTTTCTAGTTGTTGAAAGTCTAGCTGTGTAGTTTCTACTTATGGACTCTCTAGTCGTGGAGTTTCTAGTTGTGTAGTTTCTATCTGAGGAGTTTCTAAAAGCGAAGTCTCCAGTTGTGCAGTCTCTAGTTGTGGATTTTTTAGAAGTGGAGTTTCTAGTTGTGGAGTTTCTTATTGTGGAGTTTCTGGTTGCAGAGTCTCTAGTTGTGAAGTTTCTAGTTGTGGATTTTCCAGTTGCGGAGTTTCTAGTTGCAGAGTTTCTAGTTGTGTAGTGTCTAGTTGGGGAGTTTCTACTTGAGTTTATAGTTGTGAAGTTTCTAGTTGCAGAATTTCGAATTGCAGAGTTTCAAGTTGTGGAGTTTTTATTTGCAGAGTCTCTAGTTGTGGAATTTCTAGTTGTGGAGTTTCTAGTTGTGGAATTTGTAGTTGTGGAGTCTCTAGTTGTGGGGTTTCAAGTTGTGGAGTTTCTAGTTGTGGAGTTTTTAGTTGCGGAGTTTCTAGTTGTGGAGTTTCTAGTTGTGGAGTTTCTAAATGTGGACTTTGTAGTTGTGGAGTATCTAGTTGTGGTGTTTCAAGTTGTGGAGTTTCTAGTTGTGGAGTTTTTAGTTGCGCAGTTTCTAGTTGTGGAGTTTCTAGTTGCGGAGTTTCTGGTTGTGGAGTTTCTAGTTGTGGAGTTTCCAGTTGGGGAGTCTGTAGTTGTGGAGTCTGTAGTTATTGAGTGTGTAGTTGTGGAGTTTCTAGTTGTGAAGTTTCTAGTTATGGATTCTCTAGTTGTGGAGTTTGTAGTTGCGGAGTTTCTAGTTGCGGAGTTTCTGGTTGTGGAGTTTCTAGTTGTGCAATTTGTAGTTGTGGAGTATCTAGTTGCGGATTTTCTAGCTCTAGAGTTTCTAGTTGTGGAGTTTCTAGTTGCAGAGTTTCTAGTTGTGGAGTTTCTAGTTGTGGAGTTTATAGTTGCGAAGTTTCTAGTTGTGGAGCTTCTAGCTGTGGAGTTTCCAGATCTTGAGTTTCTAGTTGCCGAGTTTCTAGTTGCGAAGTCTCAAGTTGTGGAGTTTCTATCTGTGAGGTTTCTAGTTGCGAAGTTTCTAGTTGTGGAGTTTCTATTTGCAGAGTTTCTAGTTGTGGAGTTTCTAATTGTGGACTTTGTAGTTGTGGAGTATCTTGTTGTGGTGTTTCAAGTTGTGGAGTTTCTAGTTGTGGAGTTTTTAGTTGCGGAGTTTCTAGTTGTGGAGTTTCTAGTTGCGGAGTTTCTGGTTGTGGAGTTTCTAGTTGTGGAGTTTCTATCTGAGGAGTTTCTAAAAGCGAAGTCTCCGGTTGTGCAGTCTCTAGTTGTGGAGTTTTTAGTAGTTGAATTTCTAGTTGTGGAGTTTCTTATTGTGAAGTTTCAAGTTGCGGAGTCTCTAGTTGTGAAGTTTCTAGTTGTGGATTTTGCAGTTGAGGAGTTTCTAGTTGCAGACTTTCTAGTTGCAGAGTTTCAAGTTGTGGAGTTTCTAGTTGCGGAGTCTCTAGTTGTGGAGTTTCTAGCTGTGGAGTTTCCAGTTCTTGAGTTTCTAGTTGCCGAGTGTCTAGTTGCGAAGTCTCAAGTTGCGGAGTTTCTAGTTGCAGAGTTTCTAGTTGCGAAGTTTTCTAGTTGTGAAGACTCTACTTGTTGAGTTTCTAGTTGCGAAGTGTCTAGTTGTAGAGTTTCTAGTTGTGGAGTTTCTAGTTGGAGTTCTTAGTTGGAGTTTTTAGTTTTCGAGTTTCTAGTTGTAGATTTTCTAGTTGCGGAGTTCCTAGTTGCGGAATTTCTAGTTGTGCGGTTTCTAGATTTTGAAATTCTAGCTGTGGAGTTTCTACATATGGACTCCCTAGTCGTGGAGTTTCTAGTTGTGTAGTTTCTATCTGAGGAGTTTCTAAATGTGAAGTCTCCAGTTGTGCAGTCTCTAGTTGTGGAGTTACTAGTTGTGGAGTTTCTAGTTGTGGAGTTTTTTATTGTGGAGTTTCTAGTGTCGGAGTCTCAAGTTGTTAAGTTTCTAGTTGTGGATTTTGTAGTTGCGGAGTTTCTAGTTGTGTAGTTTCTAGTTGGAGAGTTTGTACTTGAGTTTATAGTGGTGGAGTTTCAAGTTGCGAAGTTTTCTAGTTGTGGAGACTCTAGTTGTGGAGTTTCTAGTTGCGAAGTCTCAAGTTGCACAGTTTCTAGCTGAGGAGTTTATAGTTGTGGAGTCTCTAGTTGTGCAGTTTCTGATTGTGGAGTTTCTAGTTGTGGAGTTTCTAGCTGTGGAGTTTCTACTTATGGACTCTCTAGTCGTGGAGTTTCTAGTTTTGTAGTTTCCATCTAAGGAGTTTCTAAATGTGAAGTCTCCAGTTGTGCAGTCTCTAGCTGTGGAGTTTCTAGTAGTGGAGTTTCTAGTTGTGGAGTTTCTAGTGTCGGAGTCTCTAGTTGTTAAGTTTCTAGTTGTGGATTTTGTAGTTTCGGAGTTTCTAGTTGTGGAGACTCTAGTTGTGGAGTTTCTAGTTGCGAAGTGTCTAGTTGTAGAGTTTCTAGTTGTGGAGTTTCTAGTTGGAGGTTCTATTTGGAGTTTTTAGTTTTCGAGTTTCTAGTTGTAGATTTTCTAGTTGCGGAGTTCCTAGATGCGGAGTTTCTAGTTGTGCGGTTTCTAGTTGTTGAAATTCTAGCTGTGGAGTTTCTACTTATTGACTCCATAGTCGTGGAGTTTCTAAATGTGTAGTTTCTATCTGAGGAGTTTCTAAGTGTGAAGTCTCCAGTTGTGCAGTCTCTAGTTGTGGAGTTTCTAGTTGTAGAGTTTCTTATTGTGGAGTTTCTAGTTATAGAGTTTCTAGTTGGAGTTTTTTGTTTTCGAGTTTCTAGTTGTAGATTTTCTAGTTGCAGAGTTCCTAGTTGCGGAGTTTCTAGCTGTGGGGTTTCTAGTTGTTGAAAGTCTAGCTGTGTAGTTTCTACTTATGGACTCTCTAGTCGTGGAGTTTCTAGTTGTGTAGTTTCTATCTGAGGAGTTTCTAAAAGCGAAGTCTCCAGTTGTGCAGTCTCTAGTTGTGGAGTTTTTAGTAGTGGAGTTTCTAGTTGTGGAGTTTCTTATTGTGGAGTTTCAAGTTGCGGAGTCTCTAGTTGTGAAGTTTCTAGTTGTGGATTTTCCAGTTGCGGAGTTTCTAGTTGCAGAGTTTGTAGTTGCAGAGTTTCTAGTTGTGGAATTTGTAGTTTTGGAGTCTCTAGTTGTGGGGTTTCAAGTTGTGGAGTTTCTAGTTGTGGAGTTTTTAGTTGCGGAGTTTCTAGTTGTGGAGTTTCTAGTTGCGGAGTTTCTGGTTGTGGAGTTTCTAGTTGTGAGGTTTCTAGTTGCGAAGTTTCTAGTTGTGAAGTTTCTAGTTGCAGAGTTTCTAGTTGTGGAGTTTCTAGTTGTGGAGTTTCTTATTGTGGAGTTTCTAGTTATAGAGTTTCTAGTTGCAGTTTTTTGTTTTCGAGTTTCTAGTTGTAGATTTTCTAGTTGCGGAGTTCCTAGTTGCGGAGTTTCTAGCTGTGGGGTTTCTACTTGTTGAAAGTCTAGCTGTGTAGTTTCTACCTATGAACTCTCTAGTCGTGGAGTTTCTAGTTGTGTAGTTTCTATCTGAGGAGTTTCTAAAAGCGAAGTCTCCAGTTGTGCAGTCTCTAGTTGTGGAGTTTTTAGAAGTGGAGTTTCTAGTTGTGGAGTTTCTTATTGTGGAGTTTCTAGTTGCAGAGTCTCTAGTTGTGAAGTTTCTAGTTGTAGATTTTCCAGTTGCGGAGTATCTAGTTGCAGAGTTTCTAGTTGTGTAGTGTCTAGTTGGGGAGTTTCTACTTGAGTTTATAGTTGTGAAGTTTCTAGTTGCAGAATTTCGAATTGCAGAGTTTCAAGTTGTGGAGTTTTTATTTGCAGAGTCTCTAGTTGTGGGGTTTCAAGTTGTGGAGTTTCTAGTTGTGGAGTTTTTAGTTGCGGAGTTTCTAGTTGTGGAGTTTCTAGTTGTGGAGTTTCTAAATGTGGACTTTTTAGTTGTGGAGTATCTAGTTGTGGTGTTTCAAGTTGTGGAGTTTCTAGTTGTGGAGTTTTAAGTTGCGCAGTTTCTAGTTGTGGAGTTTCTAGTTGCAGAGTTTCTGGTTGTGGAGTTTCTAGTTGTGGAGTTTCCAGTTGGGGAGTCTGTAGTTGTGGAGTCTGTAGTTGTTGAGTGTGTAGTTGTGGAGTTTCTAGTAGTGAAGTTTCTAGTTATGGAGTCTCTAGTTGTGGAGTTTGTAGTTGCGGAGTTTCTAGTTGCGGAGTTTCTGGTTGTGGAGTTTCTAGTTGTGCAATTTGTAGTTGTGGAGTATCTAGTTGCGGATTTTCTAGCTCTAGAGTTTCTAGTTGTGGGGTTTCTAGTTGCAGAGTTTCTAGTTGTGGAGTTTCTAGTTGTGGAGTTTATAGTTGCGGAGTTTCTAGTTGTGGAGTTTCTAGCTGTGGAGTTTCCAGTTCTTGAGTTTCTAGTTGCCAAGTTTCTAGTTGCGAAGTCTCAAGTTGTGGAGTTTCTATCTGTGAGGTTTCTAGTTGCGAAGTTTCTAGTTGTGGAGTTTCTATTTGCAGAGTTTCTAGTTGTGGAGTTTCTAATTGTGGACTTTGTAGTTGTGGAGTATCTTGTTGTGGCGTTTCAAGTTGTGGAGTTTCTAGTTGTGGAGTTTTTAGTTGCGGAGTTTCTAGTTGGGGAGTTTCTAGTTGCGGAGTTTCTGGTTGTGGAGTTTCTAGTTGTGAAGTTTCTATCTGAGGAGTTTCTAAAAGCGAAGTCTCCAGTTGTGTAGTCTCTAGTTGTGGAGTTTTTAGTAGTGGAGTTTCTAGTTGTGGAGTTTCTTATTGTGGAGTTTCAAGTTGCGGAGTCTCTAGTTGTGAAGTTTCTAGTTGTGGATTTTGCAGTTGCGGAGTTTCTAGTTGCAGAGTTTCTAGTTGCAGAGTTTCAAGTTGCGAAGTTTTCTAGTTATGGAGACTCTAGTTGTGGAGTTTCTAGTTGCGAAGTCTCAAGTTGCGCAGTTTCTAGCTGAGGAGTTTATAGTTGCGGAGTCTCTAGTTGTGCAGTTTCTGGTTGTGGAGTTTCTACTTATGGACTCTCTAGTCGTGGAGTTTCTAGTCGTGTAGTTTCCATCTGAGGAGTTTATAAATGTGAAGTCTCCAGTTGTGCAGTCTCTAGCTGTGGAGTTTCTAGTAGTGGAGTTTCTAGTTGTGGAGTTTCTAGTGTCGGAGTCTCTAGTTGTTAAGTTTCTAGTTGTGGATTTTGTAGTTTCGGAGTTTCTAGTTGTGGAGACTCTAGTTGTGGAGTTTCTAGTTGCGAAGTGTCTAGTTGTAGAGTTTCTAGTTGTGGAGTTTCTAGTTGGAGTTTCTATTTGGAGTTTTTTGTTTTCGAGTTTCTAGTTGTAGATTTTCTAGTTGCGGAGTTCCTAGTTGCGGAGTTTCTAGCTGTGGGGTTTCTAGTTGTTGAAAGTCTAGCTGTGTAGTTTCTACTTATGGACTCTCTAGTCGTGGAGTTTCTAGTTGTGAAGTTTCTATCTGAGGAGTTTCTAAAAGCGAAGTCTCCAGTTGTGCAGTCTCTAGTTGTGGAGTTTCTTATTGTGGAGTTTCAAGTTGCGGAGTCTCTAGTTGTGAAGTTTCTAGTTGTGGATTTTCAAGTTGCGGAGTTTCTAGTTGCAGAGTTTCTAGTTGCAGAGTTTCTAATTGTGGAATTTGTAGTTTTGGAGTCTCTAGTTGTGGGGTTTCAAGTTGTGGAGTTTCTAGTTGTGGAGTTTTTAGTTGCGGAGTTTCTAGTTGCAGAGTTTCTAGTTGCGAAGTTTTCTAGTTGTGAAGACTCTACTTGTTGAGTTTCTAGTTGCGAAGTGTCTAGTTGTACAGTTTCTAGTTGTGGAGTTTCTAGTTGGAGTTCTTAGTTGGAGTTTTTAGTTTTCGAGTTTCTAGTTGTAGATTTTCTAGTTGCGGAGTTCTTAGTTGCGGAGTTTCTAGTTGTGCGGTTTCTAGTTTTTGAAATTATAGCTGTGGAGTTTCTACATATGGACTCCCTAGTCGTGGAGTTTCTAGTTGTGTAGTTTCTATCTGAGGAGTTTCTAAATGTGAAGTCTCCAGTTGTGCAGTCTCTAGTTGTGGAGTTTCTAGTTGTGGAGTTTCTTATTGTGGAGTTTCTAGTGTCGGAGTCTCTAGTTGTTAAGTTTCTAGTTGTGGATTTTGTAGTTGCGGAGTTTCTAGTTGTGTAGTTTCTAGTTGGAGAGTTTGTACTTGAGTTTATAGTGGTGGAGTTTCAAGTTGCGAAGTTTTCTAGTTGTGGAGACTCTAGTTGTGGAGTTTCTAGTTGCGAAGTCTCAAGTTGCGCAGTTTCTAGCTGAGGAAATTATAGTTGTGGAGTCTCTAGTTGTGCAGTTTCTGATTGTGGAGTTTCTAGTTGTGGAGTTTCTAGCTGTGGAGTTTCTACTTATGGACTCTCTAGTCGTGGAGTTTCTAGTTGTGTAGTTTCCATCTGAGGAGTTTCTAAATGTGAAGTCTGCAGTTGTGCAGTCTCTAGCTGTGGAGTTTCTAGTAGTGGAGTTTCTAGTTGTGGAGTTTCTAGTGTCGGAGTCTCTAGTTGTTAAGTTTCTAGTTGTGGATTTTGTAGTTTCGGAGTTTCTAGTTGTGGAGACTCTAGTTGTGGAGTTTCTAGTTGCGAAGTGTCTAGTTGTAGAGTTTCTAGTTGTGGAGTTTCTAGTTGGAGTTTCTATTTGGAGTTTTTAGTTTTCGAGTTTCTAGTTGTAGATTTTCTAGTTGCGGAGTTCCTAGATGCGGAGTTTCTAGTTGTGCGGTTTCTAGTTGTTGAAATTCTAGCTGTGGAGTTTCTACTTATTGACTCCATAGTCGTGGAGTTTCTAAATGTGTAGTTTCTATCTGAGGAGTTTCTAAGTGTGAAGTCTCCAGTTGTGCAGTCTCTAGTTGTGGAGTTTCTAGTTGTAGAGTTTCTTATTGTGGAGTTTCTAGTTATAGAGTTTCTAGTTGGAGTTTTTTGTTTTCGAGTTTCTAGTTGTAGATTTTCTAGTTGCAGAGTTCCTAGTTGCGGAGTTTCTAGCTGTGGGGTTTCTAGTTGTTGAAAGTCTAGCTGTGTAGTTTCTACTTATGGACTCTCTAGTCGTGGAGTTTCTAGTTGTGTAGTTTCTATCTGAGGAGTTTCTAAAAGCGAAGTCTCCAGTTGTGCAGTCTCTAGTTGTGGAGTTTTTAGTAGTGGAGTTTCTAGTTGTGGAGTTTCTTATTGTGGAGTTTCAAGTTGCGGAGTCTCTAGTTGTGAAGTTTCTAGTTGTGGATTTTCCAGTTGCGGAGTTTCTAGTTGCAGAGTTTGTAGTTGCAGAGTTTCTAGTTGTGGAATTTGTAGTTTTGGAGTCTCTAGTTGTGGGGTTTCAAGTTGTGGAGTTTCTAGTTGTGGAGTTTTTAGTTGCGGAGTTTCTAGTTGTGGAGTTTCTAGTTGCGGAGTTTCTGGTTGTGGAGTTTCTAGTTGTGAGGTTTCTAGTTGCGAAGTTTCTAGTTGTGAAGTTTCTAGTTGCAGAGTTTCTAGTTGTGGAGTTTCTAGTTGTGGAGTTTCTTATTGTGGAGTTTCTAGTTATAGAGTTTCTAGTTGCAGTTTTTTGTTTTCGAGTTTCTAGTTGTAGATTTTCTAGTTGCGGAGTTCCTAGTTGCGGAGTTTCTAGCTGTGGGGTTTCTACTTGTTGAAAGTCTAGCTGTGTAGTTTCTACCTATGAACTCTCTAGTCGTGGAGTTTCTAGTTGTGTAGTTTCTATCTGAGGAGTTTCTAAAAGCGAAGTCTCCAGTTGTGCAGTCTCTAGTTGTGGATTTTTTAGAAGTGGAGTTTCTAGTTGTGGAGTTTCTTATTGTGGAGTTTCTTGTTGCAGAGTCTCTAGTTGTGAAGTTTCTAGTTGTGGATTTTCCAGTTGCGGAGTTTCTAGTTGCAGAGTTTCTAGTTGTGTAGTGTCTAGTTGGGGAGTTTCTACTTGAGTTTATAGTTGTGAAGTTTCTAGTTGCAGAATTTCGAATTGCAGAGTTTCAAGTTGTGGAGTTTTTATTTGCAGAGTCTCTAGTTGTGGAATTTCTAGTTGTGGAGTTTCTAGTTGTGGAATTTGTAGTTGTGGAGTCTCTAGTTGTGGGGTTTCAAGTTGTGGAGTTTCTAGTTGTGGAGTTTTTAGTTGCGGAGTTTCTAGTTGTGGAGTTTCTAGTTGTGGAGTTTCTAAATGTGGACTTTGTAGTTGTGGAGTATCTAGTTGTGGTGTTTCAAGTTGTGGAGTTTCTAGTTGTGGAGTTTTTAGTTGCGCAGTTTCTAGTTGTGGAGTTTCTAGTTGCGGAGTTTCTGGTTGTGGAGTTTCTAGTTGTGGAGTTTCCAGTTGGGGAGTCTGTAGTTGTGGAGTCTGTAGTTATTGAGTGTGTAGTTGTGGAGTTTCTAGTTGTGAAGTTTCTAGTTATGGATTCTCTAGTTGTGGAGTTTGTAGTTGCGGAGTTTCTAGTTGCGGAGTTTCTGGTTGTGGAGTTTCTAGTTGTGCAATTTGTAGTTGTGGAGTATCTAGTTGCGGATTTTCTAGCTCTAGAGTTTCTAGTTGTGGAGTTTCTAGTTGCAGAGTTTCTAGTTGTGGAGTTTCTAGTTGTGGAGTTTATAGTTGCGGAGTTTCTAGTTGTGGAGCTTCTAGCTGTGGAGTTTCCAGATCTTGAGTTTCTAGTTGCCGAGTTTCTAGTTGCGAAGTCTCAAGTTGTGGAGTTTCTATCTGTGAGGTTTCTAGTTGCGAAGTTTCTAGTTGTGGAGTTTCTATTTGCAGAGTTTCTAGTTGTGGAGTTTCTAATTGTGGACTTTGTAGTTGTGGAGTATCTTGTTGTGGTGTTTCAAGTTGTGGAGTTTCTAGTTGTGGAGTTTTTAGTTGCGGAGTTTCTAGTTGTGGAGTTTCTAGTTGCGGAGTTTCTGGTTGTGGAGTTTCTAGTTGTGGAGTTTCTATCTGAGGAGTTTCTAAAAGCGAAGTCTCCGGTTGTGCAGTCTCTAGTTGTGGAGTTTTTAGTAGTTGAATTTCTAGTTGTGGAGTTTCTTATTGTGAAGTTTCAAGTTGCGGAGTCTCTAGTTGTGAAGTTTCTAGTTGTGGATTTTGCAGTTGCGGAGTTTCTAGTTGCAGAGTTTCTAGTTGCAGAGTTTCAAGTTGTGGAGTTTCTAGTTGCGGAGTCTCTAGTTGTGGAGTTTCTAGCTGTGGAGTTTCCAGTTCTTGAGTTTCTAGTTGCCGAGTGTCTAGTTGCGAAGTCTCAAGTTGCGGAGTTTCTAGTTGCAGAGTTTCTAGTTGCGAAGTTTTCTAGTTGTGAAGACTCTACTTGTTGAGTTTCTAGTTGCGAAGTGTCTAGTTGTAGAGTTTCTAGTTGTGGAGTTTCTAGTTGGAGTTCTTAGTTGGAGTTTTTAGTTTTCGAGTTTCTAGTTGTAGATTTTCTAGTTGCGGAGTTCCTAGTTGCGGAATTTCTAGTTGTGCGGTTTCTAGTTTTTGAAATTCTAGCTGTGGAGTTTCTACATATGGACTCCCTAGTCGTGGAGTTTCTAGTTGTGTAGTTTCTATCTGAGGAGTTTCTAAATGTGAAGTCTCCAGTTGTGCAGTCTCTAGTTGTGGAGTTACTAGTTGTGGAGTTTCTAGTTGTGGAGTTTCTTATTGTGGAGTTTCTAGTGTCGGAGTCTCAAGTTGTTAAGTTTCTAGTTGTGGATTTTGTAGTTGCGGAGTTTCTAGTTGTGTAGTTTCTAGTTGGAGAGTTTGTACTTGAGTTTATAGTGGTGGAGTTTCAAGTTGCGAAGTTTTCTAGTTGTGGAGACTCTAGTTGTGGAGTTTCTAGTTGCGAAGTCTCAAGTTGCACAGTTTCTAGCTGAGGAGTTTATAGTTGTGGAGTCTCTAGTTGTGCAGTTTCTGATTGTGGAGTTTCTAGTTGTGGAGTTTCTAGCTGTGGAGTTTCTACTTATGGACTCTCTAGTCGTGGAGTTTCTAGTTGTGTAGTTTCCATCTGAGGAGTTTCTAAATGTGAAGTCTCCAGTTGTGCAGTCTCTAGCTGTGGAGTTTCTAGTAGTGGAGTTTCTAGTTGTGGAGTTTCTAGTGTCGGAGTCTCTAGTTGTTAAGTTTCTAGTTGTGGATTTTGTAGTTTCGGAGTTTCTAGTTGTGGAGACTCTAGTTGTGGAGTTTCTAGTTGCGAAGTGTCTAGAGTTAGAGTTTCTAGTTGTGGAGTTTCTAGTTGGAGGTTCTATTTGGAGTTTTTAGTTTTCGAGTTTCTAGTTGTAGATTTTCTAGTTGCGGAGTTCCTAGATGCGGAGTTTCTAGTTGTGCGGTTTCTAGTTGTTGAAATTCTAGCTGTGGAGTTTCTACTTATTGACTCCGTAGTCGTGGAGTTTCTAAATGTGTAGTTTCTATCTGAGGAGTTTCTAAATGTGAAGTCTCCAGTTGTGCAGTCTCTAGTTGTGGAGTTTCTAGTTGTGGAGTTTCTTATTGTGGAGTTTCTAGTTATAGAGTTTCTAGTTGGAGTTTTTTGTTTTCGAGTTTCTAGTTGTAGATTTTCTAGTTGCAGAGTTCCTAGTTGCGGAGTTTCTAGCTGTGGGGTTTCTAGTTGTTGAAAGTCTAGCTGTGTAGTTTCTACTTATGGACTCTCTAGTCGTGGAGTTTCTAGTTGTGTAGTTTCTATCTGAGGAGTTTCTAAAAGCGAAGTCTCCAGTTGTGCAGTCTCTAGTTGTGGAGTTTTTAGTAGTGGAGTTTCTGGTTGTGGAGTTTTTTATTGTGGAGTTTCAAGTTGCGGAGTCTCTAGTTGTGAAGTTTCTAGTTGTGGATTTTCCAGTTGCGGAGTTTCTATTTGCAGAGTTTGTAGTTGCAGAGTTTCTAGTTGTGGAATTTGTAGTTTTGGAGTCTCTAGTTGTGGGGTTTCAAGTTGTGGAGTTTCTAGTTGTGGAGTTTTTAGTTGCGGAGTTTCTAGTTGTGGAGTTTCTAGTTGCGGAGTTTCTGGTTGTGGAGTTTCTAGTTGTGAGGTTTCTAGTTGCGAAGTTTCTAGTTGTGAAGTTTCTAGTTGCAGAGTTTCTAGTTGTGGAGTTTCTAGTTGTGGAGTTTCTTATTGTGGAGTTTCTAGTTATAGAGTTTCTAGTTGGAGTTTTTTGTTTTCGAGTTTCTAGTTGTAGATTTTCTAGTTGCGGAGTTCCTAGTTGCGGAGTTTCTAGCTGTGGGGTTTCTAGTTGTTGAAAGTCTAGCTGTGTAGTTTCTACTTATGGACTCTCTAGTCATGGAGTTTCTAGTTGTGTAGTTTCTATCTGAGGAGTTTCTAAAAGCGAAGTCTCCAGTTGTGCAGTCTCTAGTTGTGGAGTTTTTAGAAGTGGAGTTTCTAGTTGTGGAGTTTCTTATTGTGGAGTTTCTAGTTGCAGAGTCTCTAGTTGTGAAGTTTCTAGTTGTAGATTTTCCAGTTGCGGAGTTTCTAGTTGCAGAGTTTCTAGTTGTGTAGTGTCTAGTTGGGGAGTTTCTACTTGAGTTTATAGTTGTGAAGTTTCTAGTTGCAGAAATTCGAATTGCAGAGTTTCAAGTTGTGGAGTTTTTATTTGCAGAGTCTCTAGTTGTGGGGTTTCAAGTTGCGCAGTTTCTAGTTGTGGAGTTTCTAGTTGCAGAGTTTCTGGTTGTGGAGTTTCTAGTTGTGGAGTTTCCAGTTGGGGAGTCTGTAGTTGTGGAGTCTGTAGTTGTTGAGTGTGTAGTCGTGGAGTTTCTAGTTGTGAAGTTTCTAGTTATGGAGTCTCTAGTTGTGGAGTTTGTAGTTGCGGAGTTTCTAGTTTCGGAGTTTCTGGTTGTGGAGTTTCTAGTTGTGCAATTTGTAGTTGTGGAGTATCTAGTTGCGGATTTTCTAGCTCTAGAGTTTCTAGTTGTGGGGTTTCTAGTTGCAGAGTTTCTAGTTGTGGAGTTTCTAGTTGTGGAGTTTATAGTTGCGGAGTTTCTAGTTGTGGAGTTTCTAGCTGTGGAGTTTCCAGTTCTTGAGTTTCTAGTTGCCGAGTTTCTAGTTGCGAAGTCTCAAGTTGTGGAGTTTCTATCTGTGAGGTTTCTAGTTGCGAAGTTTCTAGTTGTGGAGTTTCTATTTGCAGAGGTTCTAGTTGTGGAGTTTGTAATTGTGGACTTTGTAGTTGTGGAGTATCTTGTTGTGGCGTTTCAAGTTGTGGAGTTTCTAGTTGTGGAGTTTTTAGTTGCGGAGTTTCTAGTTGTGGAGTTTCTAGTTGCGGAGTTTCTGGTTGTGGAGTTTCTAGTTGTGAAGTTTCTATCTGAGGAGTTTCTAAAAGCGAAGTCTCCAGTTGTGTAGTCTCCAGTTGTGGAGTTTTTAGTAGTGGAGTTTCTAGTTGTGGAGTTTCTTATTGTGGAGTTTCAAGTTGCGGAGTCTCTAGTTGTGAAGTTTCTAGTTGTGGATTTTGCAGTTGCGGAGTTTCTAGTTGCAGAGTTTCTAGTTGCAGAGTTTCAAGTTGTGGAGTTTCTAGTTGCGGAGTCTCTAGTTGTGGAGTTTCTAGCTGTGGAGTTTCCAGTTCTTGAGTTTCTAGTTGCCGAGTGTCTAGTTGCGAAGTCTCAAGTTGCGGAGTTTCTACCTGTGGAGTTTCAAGTTGCGGAGTCTCTAGTTGTGAAGTTTCTAGTTGTGGATTTTCCAGTTGCGGAGTTTCTATTTGCAGAGTTTGTAGTTGCAGAGTTTCTAGTTGTGGAATTTGTAGTTTTGGAGTCTCTAGTTGTGGGGTTTCAAGTTGTGGAGTTTCTAGTTGTGGAGTTTTTAGTTGCGGAGTTTCTAGTTGTGGAGTTTCTAGTTGCGGAGTTTCTGGTTGTGGAGTTTCTAGTTGTGAGGTTTCTAGTTGCGAAGTTTCTAGTTGTGAAGTTTCTAGTTGCAGAGTTTCTAGTTGTGGAGTTTCTAGTTGTGGAGTTTCTTATTGTGGAGTTTCTAGTTATAGAGTTTCTAGTTGGAGTTTTTTGTTTTCGAGTTTCTAGTTGTAGATTTTCTAGTTGCGGAGTTCCTAGTTGCGGAGTTTCTAGCTGTGGGGTTTCTAGTTGTTGAAAGTCTAGCTGTGTAGTTTCTACTTATGGACTCTCTAGTCATGGAGTTTCTAGTTGTGTAGTTTCTATCTGAGGAGTTTCTAAAAGCGAAGTCTCCAGTTGTGCAGTCTCTAGTTGTGGAGTTTTTAGAAGTGGAGTTTCTAGTTGTGGAGTTTCTTATTGTGGAGTTTCTAGTTGCAGAGTCTCTAGTTGTGAAGTTTCTAGTTGTAGATTTTCCAGTTGCGGAGTTTCTAGTTGCAGAGTTTCTAGTTGTGTAGTGTCTAGTTGGGGAGTTTCTACTTGAGTTTATAGTTGTGAAGTTTCTAGTTGCAGAATTTCGAATTGCAGAGTTTCAAGTTGTGGAGTTTTTATTTGCAGAGTCTCTAGTTGTGGGGTTTCAAGTTGCGCAGTTTCTAGTTGTGGAGTTTCTAGTTGCAGAGTTTCTGGTTGTGGAGTTTCTAGTTGTGGAGTTTCCAGTTGGGGAGTCTGTAGTTGTGGAGTCTGTAGTTGTTGAGTGTGTAGTCGTGGAGTTTCTAGTTGTGAAGTTTCTAGTTATGGAGTCTCTAGTTGTGGAGTTTGTAGTTGCGCGGTTTCTAGTTTCGGAGTTTCTGGTTGTGGAGTTTCTAGTTGTGCAATTTGTAGTTGTGGAGTATCTAGTTGCGGATTTTCTAGCTCTAGAGTTTCTAGTTGTGGGGTTTCTAGTTGCAGAGTTTCTAGTTGTGGAGTTTCTAGTTGTGGAGTTTATAGTTGCGGAGTTTCTAGTTGTGGAGTTTCTAGCTGTGGAGTTTCCAGTTCTTGAGTTTCTAGTTGCCGAGTTTCTAGTTGCGAAGTCTCAAGTTGTGGAGTTTCTATCTGTGAGGTTTCTAGTTGCGAAGTTTCTAGTTGTGGAGTTTCTATTTGCAGAGGTTCTAGTTGTGGAGTTTGTAATTGTGGACTTTGTAGTTGTGGAGTATCTTGTTGTGGCGTTTCAAGATGTGGAGTTTCTAGTTGTGGAGTTTTTAGTTGCGGAGTTTCTAGTTGTGGAGTTTCTAGTTGCGGAGTTTCTGGTTGTGGAGTTTCTAGTTGTGAAGTTTCTATCTGAGGAGTTTCTAAAAGCGAAGTCTCCAGTTGTGTAGTCTCCAGTTGTGGAGTTTTTAGTAGTGGAGTTTCTAGTTGTGGAGTTTCTTAATGTGGAGTTTCAAGTTGCGGAGTCTCTAGTTGTGAAGTTTCTAGTTGTGGATTTTGCAGTTGCGGAGTTTCTAGTTGCAGAGTTTCTAGTTGCAGAGTTTCAAGTTGTGGAGTTTCTAGTTGCGGAGTCTCTAGTTGTGGAGTTTCTAGCTGTGGAGTTTCCAGTTCTTGAGTTTCTAGTTGCCGAGTGTCTAGTTGCGAAGTCTCAAGTTGCGGAGTTTCTACCTGTGGAGTTCGTAGTTGCGGAGTCTCTAGTTGTGCAGTTTCTGGTTGTGGAGTTTCTAGTTGTGGAGTTTCTAGCTGTGGAGTTTCTAGTTGCGGAGTTTCTAGTTGCAGAGTTTCTAGTTGCGGACTTTCTAGCTGTGGAGTTTCTAGTTGCGGAGTTTCTAGTTGCAGAGTTTCTAGTTGCGAAGTTTTCTAGTTGTGAAGACTCTACTTGTTGAGTTTCTAGTTGCGAAGTGTCTAGTTGTAGAGTTTCTAGTTGTGGAGTTTCTAGTTGGAGTTCTTAGTTGGAGTTTTTAGTTTTCGAGTTTCTAGTTGTAGATTTTCTAGTTGCGGAGTTCCTAGTTGCGGAGTTTCTAGTTGTGCGGTTTCTAGTTGTTGAAATTCTAGCTGTGGAGTTTCTACATATGGACTCCCTAGTCGTGGAGTTTCTAGTTGTGTACTTTCTATCTGAGGAGTTTCTAAATGTGAAGTCTCCAGTTGTGCAGTCTCTAGTTGTGGAGTTTCTAGTTGTGGAGTTTCTAGTTGTGGAGTTTCTTATTGTGGAGTTTCTAGTGTCAGAGTCTCTAGTTGTTAAGTTTCTAGTTGTGGATTTTGTAGTTGCGGAGTTTCTAGTTGTGTAGTTTCTAGTTGGAGAGTTTGTACTTGAGTTTATAGTGGTGGAGTTTCAAGTTGCGAAGTTTTCTAGTTGTGGAGACTCTAGTTGTGGAGTTTCTAGTTGCGAAGTGTCTAGTTGTAGATTTTCTAGTTGCGGAGTTTCTAGATGCGGAGTTTCTAGTTGTGCGGTTTCTAGTTGTTGAAATTCTAGCTGTGGGGTTTCTAGTTATTGACTCCGTAGACGTGGAGTTTCTAAATGGGTAGTTTCTATCTGAGGAGTTTCTAAATGTGAAGTCTCCAGTTGTGCAGTCTCTAGTTGTGGAGTTTCTAGTTGTGGAGTTTCTAGTTGTGGAGTTTCTTATTGTGGAGTTTCTAGTTATAGAGTTTCTAGTTGGAGTTTTTTGTTTTCGAGTTTCTAGTTGTAGATTTTCTAGTTGCGGAGTTCCTAGTTGCGGAGTTTCTAGCTGTGGGGTTTCTAGTTGTTGAAAGTCTAGCTGTGTAGTTTCTACTTATGGACTCTCTAGTCGTGGAGTTTCTAGTTGTGTAGTTTCTATCTGAGGAGTTTCTAAAAGCGAAGTCTCCAGTTGTGCAGTCTCTAGTTGTGAAGTTTTTAGTAGTGGAGTTTCTAGTTGTGGAGTTTCTTATTGTGGAGTTTCTAGTTGCGGAGTCTCTAGTTGTGAAGTTTCTAGTTGTGGATTTTCCAGTTGCAGAGTTTCTAGTTGCAGAGTTTGTAGTTGTGTAGTGTCTAGTTGGGGAGTTTCTACTTGAGTTTATAGTTGGGAAGTTTCTAGTTGCAGAATTTCGAATTGCAGAGTTTCAAGTTGTGGAGTTTATAGTTGCAGAGTCTCTAGTTGTGGAATTTCTAGCTGTGGAGTTTCCAGTTCTTGAGTTTCTAGTTGCGGAGTTTCTAGTTGCGAAGTCTCAAGTTGTGGAGTTTCTAGCTGTGAAGTTTCTAGTTCCGAAGTTTCTAGTTGCAGAGTTTCTAGTTGCAGAGTTTCTAGTTGTGGAGTTTCTAGTTGTGGAATTTGTAGTTGTGGAGTCTCTAGTTGTGGGGTTTCAAGTTGTGGAGTTTCTAGTTGTGGAGTTTTTAGTTGTGGAATTTCTAGTTGTGGAGTTTCTAGTTGCGGAGTTTCTGGTTGTGGAGTTTCTAGTTGCAGAGTTTCTGGTTGTGGAGTTTCTAGTTGTGGAGTTTCCAGTTGGGGAGTCTGTAGTTGTAGAGTCTGTAGTTGTTGAGTGTGTAGTTGTGGAGTTTCTAGTTGTGAAGTTTCTAGGTATGGAGTCTCTAGTTGTGGAGTTTGTAGTTGCGGAGTTTCTAGTTGCGGAGTTTCTGGTTGTGGAGTTTCTAGTTGTGGAATATGTAGTTGTGGAGTATCTAGTTGCGGACTTTCTAGCTCTAGAGTTTCTAGTTGTGGAGTTTCTAGTTGCAGAGTTTCTAGTTGTGGAGTTTCTAGTTGTGGAATTTATAGTTGCGGAGTTTCTAGTTGTGGAGTTTCTAGCTAAGAAGTTTCCAGTTCTTGAGTTTCTAGTTGCCGAGTTTCTAGTTGCGAAGTCTCAAGTTGTGGAGTTTCTACCTGTGAGGTGTCTAGTTGCGAAGTTTCTAGTTGTGGAGTTTCTAGTTGCAGAGTTTCTAGTTTTGGAGTTTCTAATTGTGGACTTTGTAGTTGTGGAGTATCTTGTTTTGGTGTTTCAAGTTGTGGAGTTTCTAGTTGTGGAGTTTTTAGTTGCGGAGTTTCTAGTTGTGGAGTTTCTAGTTGCGGAGTTTCTGGTTGTCGAGTTTCTAGTTGTGGAGTTTCCAGTTGTGGAGTCTGTAGTTGTGGAGTCTGTAGTTGTGGAGTTTCTTGTTGTGGAGTTTCTAGTTATGGAGTCTCTAGTTGTGGAGTTTCTAGTTGCGGAGTTTCTAGTTGCGGAATTTCTTGTTGTGGAGTTTCTAGTTGTGAAATTTGTAGGGTTGGACTACCTAGTTGCGGACTTTGTAGCTGTAGAGTTTCTAGTTGTGGAGTTTCTAGTTGTAGAGTTTCTAGTTGTAGAGTTTCTAGTTGTGTAATTTGTAGTGGTGGAGTATCTAGTTGTGGCGTTCCAAGTTGTGGAGTTTCTAGTTGTGGAGTTTCTAGTTGTGGAGTTTCTAGTTGTTGAGTTTCTAGTTGCCGAGTTTCCAGTTGCAAAGTCTCAAGTTGTGGAGTTTCTAGTTGTGGAGTTTCTAGTTGTGGAGTTTCTAGTTGTGGAGTTTCTGGTTGTGGAGTTTCTAGTTGTGGAGTTTCTAGTTGTGGAGTCTGTAGTTGTGGAGTCTGTAGTTGTGGAGTTTCTAGTTGTGGAGTTTCTAGTTATGGAGTCTCTAGTTGTAGAGTTCCTAGTTGCGGAGTGTCTAGTTCTGGAGTTTCTACTTGTGGAGTTTCTGGTTGTGAAGTTTCTTGTTGTGGAGTTTCTAGTTGTGAAGTCTGTAGTTGTGGAGTCTGTAGTTGTGGAGTTTCTAGTTTTCGAGTTTCTAGTTTTAGATTTTCTATTTGCGGAGTTCCTAGTAGCAGAGTTTCTAGTTGTGGGGTTTCTAGTTGTGTAGTTTCTATCTGAGCAGTTTCTAAAAGCGAAGTCTCCAGTTGTGCAGTCTCTAGTTGTGGAGTTTTTAGTAGTGGAGTTTCTAGTTGTGGAGTTTCTTATTGTGGAGTTTCTAGTTGCGGAGTCTCTAGTTGTGAAGTTTCTAGTTGTGGATTTTCCAGTTGCGGAGTTTCTAGTTGCGGAGTTTCTAGTTGCGAAGTCTCAAGTTGTGGAGTTTCTAGCTGTGAAGTTTCTAGTTGCGAAGTCTCCAGTTGCAGAGTTTCTAGTTGTAGAGTTTCTAGTTGTGAAATTTGTAGTTGTGGAGTCTCTAGTTGTGGTGTTTCAAGTTGTGGAGTTTCTAGTTGTGGAGTTTTAGTGGCGGAGTTTCTAGTTGTGGAGTTTCTAGTTGCGGAGTTTCTGGTTGTGGAGTTTCTAGTTGTGAGGTTTCTAGTTGCGAAGTTTCTAGTTGTGGAGTTTCTAGTTGCAGAGTTTCTAGTTGTGGAGTTTCTAGTTGTGGACTTTGTAGTTGTGGAGTATCAAGTTGTGGTGTTTCAAGTTGTGGAGTTTCAAGTTGTGGAGTTTCTAGTTGTGGAGTTTTTAGTTGCGGAGTTTCTAGTTGTGGAGTTTCTAGTTGTGGAGTTCCTAGTTGTGGAATTTGTAGTTGTGGAGTATCTAATTGTGGTGTTTCAAGTTGTGGAGTTTCTAGTTGTGGAGTTTCTAGCTGTGAAGTCTGTAGTTGTGGAGTCTGTAGTTGTGGAGTTTCTAGTTGTGGAGTCTCTAGTTGGGGAGTTTCTAGTTGCGGAGTTTCTAGTTGCGGAGTTTCTAGTTGTGGAGTTTCTAGTTGTGGAATTTGTAGTTGTGGAGTATCTAATTGTGGTGTTTCAAGTTGTGGAGTTTCTAGTTGTGGAGTTTCTAGCTGTGAAGTCTGTAGTTGTGGAGTCTGTAGTTGTGGAGTTTCTAGTTGTGGAGTCTCTAGTTGTGGAGTTTCTAGTTGCGGAGTTTCTACTTGTGGAGTTCCTTGTTGTGGAGTTTCTAGTTGTGGAATTTGTAGTTTTGGAGTATCTAGCTGTGGTGTTTCGAGTTGTGGAGTTTCTAGTTGTGAAGTTGCTAGTTGTGGAGTTTCTAGTTGCCAATTTCTAGTTGCGAAATCTCTAGTTGTGGAGTTTCTAGCTGTGAGGTTTCTAGTTGCGAAGTTTCTAGTTGCGGAGTTTCTAGTTGCAGAGTTTCTAGTTGTGGAGTTTCTAGTTGTGGAGTTTCTAGTTGTGGAGTTTCTAGTTGCAGAATTTCGAATTGCAGAGTTTCAAGTTGTGGAGTTTCTAGTTGCGGAGTCTCTAGTTGTGGAGTTTCTAGCTGTGGAGTTTCCAGTTCTTGAGTTTCTAGTTGCCGAGTGTCTAGTTGCGAAGTCTCAAGTTGCGGAGTTTCTACCTGTGGAGTTTGTAGTTGCGGAGTCTCTAGTTGTGCAGTTTCTGGTTGTGGAGTTTCTAGTTGTGGAGTTTCTAGCTGTGGAGTTTCTAGTTGCGGAGTTTCTAGTTGCAGAGTTTCTAGTTGCGGACTTTCTAGCTGTGGAGTTTCTAGTTGCGGAGTTTCTAGTTGCAGAGTTTCTAGTTGCGAAGTTTTCTAGTTGTGGAGACTCTACTTGTGGAGTTTCTAGTTGCGAAGTGTCTAGTTGTAGCGTTTCTAGTTGTGGAGTTTCTAGTTGGAGTTCTTAGAGTTTTTAGTTTTCGAGTTTCTAGTTGTAGATTTTCTAGTTGCGGAGTTCCTAGTTGCGGAGTTTATAGTTGTGCGGTTTCTAGTTGTTGAAATTCTAGCTGTGGAGTTTCTACATATGGACTCCCTAGTCGTGGAGTTTCTAGTTGTGTAGTTTCTATCTGAGGAGTTTCTAAATGTGAAGTCTCCAGTTGTGCAGTCTCTAGTTGTGGAGTCTCTAGTTGTGGAGTTTCTAGTTGTGGAGTTTCTAGTTGTGAAGTTTCTTATTGTGGAGTTTCTAGTTATAGAGTTTCTAGTTGGAGTTTTTAGTTTTCGAGTTTCTAGTTTTAGATTTTCTATTTGCGGAGTTCCTAGTAGCAGAGTTTCTAGTTGTGGGGTTTCTAGTTGTGTAGTTTCTATCTGAGCAGTTTCTAAATGCGAAGTCTCCAGTTGTGCAGTCTCTAGTTGTGGAGTTTTTAGTAGTGGAGTTTCTAGTTGTGGAGTTTCTTATTGTGGAGTTTCTAGTTGCGGAGTATCTAGTTGTGAAGTTTCTAGTTGTGGATTTTCCAGTTGCGGAGTTTCTAGTTGCAGAGTTTCTAGTAGTGTAGTGTCTAGTTGGGGAGTTTCTACTTGAGTTTATAGTTGTGGAGTTTCTAGTTGTGGAGTTTATTATTGTGGAGTTTCTAGTTATAGAGTTTCTAGTTGGAGTTTTTTGTTTTCGAGTTTCTAGTTGTAGATTTTCTAGTTGCGGAGTTCCTAGTTGCGGAGTTTCTAGCTGTGGGGTTTCTAGTTGTTGAAAGTCTAGCTGTGTAGTTTCTACTTATGGACTCTCTAGTCGTGGAGTTTCTAGTTGTGTAGTTTCTATCTGAGGAGTTTCTAAAAGCGAAGTCTCCAGTTGTGCAGTCTCTAGTTGTGAAGTTTTTAGTAGTGGAGTTTCTAGTTGTGGAGTTTCTTATTGTGGAGTTTCTAGTTGCGGAGTCTCTAGTTGTGAAGTTTCTAGTTGTGGATTTTCCAGTTGCAGAGTTTCTAGTTGCAGAGTTTCTAGTTGCGTAGTGTCTAGTTGGGGAGTTTCTACTTGAGTTTATAGTTGGGAAGTTTCTAGTTGCAGAATTTCGAATTGCAGAGTTTCAAGTTGTGGAGTTTATAGTTGCAGAGTCTCTAGTTGTGGAATTTCTAGCTGTGGAGTTTCCAGTTCTTGAGTTTCTAGTTGCGGAGTTTCTAGTTGCGAAGTCTCAAGTTGTGGAGTTTCTAGCTGTGAAGTTTCTAGTTCCGAAGTTTCTAGTTGCAGAGTTTCTAGTTGCAGAGTTTCTAGTTGTGGAGTTTCTAGTTGTGGAATTTGTAGTTGTGGAGTCTCTAGTTGTGGGGTTTCAAGTTGTGGAGTTTCTAGTTGTGGAGTTTTTAGTTGCGGAGTTTCTAGTTGTGGAGTTTCTAGTTGCGGAGTTTCTGGTTGTGGAGTTTCTAGTTGTGAGGTTTCTAGTTGCGAAGTTTCTAGTTGTAGAGTTTCTATTTGCAGAGTTTCTAGTTTTGGAGTTTCTAGTTGTGGAGTTTCTTATTGTGGAGTTTCTAGTTATAGAGTTTCTTGTTGGAGTTTTTTGTTTTCGAGTTTCTAGTTGTAGATTTTCTAGTTGCGGAGTTCCTAGTTGCGGAGTTTCTTGCTGTGGGGTTTCTAGTTGTTGAAAGTCTAGCTGTGTAGTTTCTACTTATGGACTCTCTAGTCGTGGAGTTTCTGGTTGTGTAGTTTCTATCTGAGGAGTTTCTAAAAGCGAAGTCTCCAGTTGTGCAGTCTCTAGTTGTGGAGTTTTTAGTAGTGGAGTTTCTAGTTGTGGAGTTTTTTATTGTGGAGTTTCTAGTTGCGGAGTCTCTAGTTGTGAAGTTTCTAGTTGTGGATTTTCCAGTTGCGGAGTTTCTAGTTGCAGAGTTTCTAGTTGTGTAGTGTCTAGTTGGGGAGTTTCTACTTGAGTTTATAGTTGTGAAGTTTCTAGTTGCAGAGTTTCTAGTTGCAGAGTTTCTAGTTGTGGAGTTTCTAGTTGTGGAATTTGTAGTTGTGGAGTCTCTAGTTGTGGGGTTTCAAGTTGTGGAGTTTCTAGTTGTGAGGTTTCTAGTTGCGAAGTTTCTAGTTGTGGAGTTTGTAGTTGTGGAGTTTCTAGTTGTGGAGTTTTTAGTTGCGGAGTTTCTAGTTGTGGAGTTTCTAGTTGCAGAGTTTCTGGTTGTGGAGTTTCTAGTTGTGGAGTTTCCAGTTGGGGAGTCTGTAGTTGTAGAGTCTGTAGTTGTTGAGTGTGTAGTTGTGGAGTTTCTAGTTGTGAAGTTTCTAGGTATGGAGTCTCTAGTTGTGGAGTTTGTAGTTGCGGAGTTTGTAGTTGCGGAGTTTCTAGCTGTGAGGTTTCTAGTTGCGAAGTTTCTAGTTGCGGAGTTTCTAGTTGCAGAGTTTCTAGTTGTGGAGTTTCTAGTTGTGGAGTTTCTAGTTGTGGAGTTTCTAGTTGCAGAATTTCGAATTGCAGAGTTTCAAGTTGTGGAGTTTCTAGTTGCGGAGTCTCTAGTTGTGGAGTTTCTAGCTGTGGAGTTTCCAGTTCTTGAGTTTCTAGTTGCCGAGTGTCTAGTTGCGAAGTCTCAAGTTGCGGAGTTTCTACCTGTGGAGTTTGTAGTTGCGGAGTCTCTAGTTGTGCAGTTTCTGGTTGTGGAGTTTCTAGTTGTGGAGTTTCTAGCTGTGGAGTTTCTAGTTGCGGAGTTTCTAGTTGCAGAGTTTCTAGTTGCGGACTTTCTAGCTGTGGAGTTTCTAGTTGCGGAGTTTCTAGTTGCAGAGTTTCTAGTTGCGAAGTTTTCTAGTTGTGGAGACTCTACTTGTGGAGTTTCTAGTTGCGAAGTGTCTAGTTGTAGAGTTTCTAGTTGTGGAGTTTCTAGTTGAAGTTCTTAAAGTTTTTAGTTTTCGAGTTTCTAGTTGTAGATTTTCTAGTTGCGGAGTTCCTAGTTGCGGAGTTTCTAGTTGTGCGGTTTCTAGTTGTTGAAATTCTAGCTGTGCAGTTTCTACATATGGACTCCCTAGTCGTGGAAATTCTAGTTGTGTAGTTTCTATCTGAGGAGTTTCTAAATGTGAAGTCTCCAGTTGTGCAGTCTCTAGTTGTGGAGTCTCTAGTTGTGGAGTTTCTAGTTGTGGAGTTTCTAGTTGTGGAGTTTCTTATTGTGAAGTTTCTAGTTATAGAGTTTCTAGTTAGAGTTTTTAGTTTTCGAGTTTCTAGTTTTAGATTTTCTATTTGCGGAGTTCCTAGTAGCAGAGTTTCTAGTTGTGGGGTTTCTAGTTGTTGAAATTCTGGCTGTGTAGTTTCTACTTATGGACTCTCTAGTCGTGGAGTTTCTAGTTGTGTAGTTTCTATCTGAGCAGTTTCTAAATGCGAAGTCTCCAGTTGTGCAGTCTCTAGTTGTGGAGTATTTAGTAGTGGAGTTTCTAGTTGTGGAGTTTCTTATTGTGGAGTTTTTAGTTGCGGAGTCTCTAGTTGTGAAGTTTCTAGTTGTGGATTTTCCAGTTGCGGAGTTTCTAGTCAGAGTTTCTAGTTGTGTAGTGTATAGTTGGGGAGTTTCTACTTGAGTTTATAGTTGTGGAGTTTCTATTTGCAGAATTTTGAATTGCAGAGTTTCAAGTTGTGGAGTTTCTAGTTGCGGAGTCTCTAGTTGTGGAGTTTCTAGCTGTGGAGTTTCCAGTTCTTGAGTTTCTAGTTGCGGAGTTTCTAGTTGCGAAGTCTCAAGTTGTGGAGTTTCTAGCTGTGAAGTTTCTAGTTGCGAAGTCTCCAGTTGTGGAGTTTCTAGTTGTGGAGTTTTTAGTTGCGGAGTTTCTAGTTGTGGAGTTTCTAGTTGCGGAGTTTCTGGTTGTGGAGTTTCTAGTTGTGGAGTTTCCAGTTTTGGAGTCTGTAGTTGTGGAGTCTGTAGTTGTGGAGTTTCTAGTTGTGGAGTTTCTAGTTATGGAGTCTCTAGTTGCGGAGTTTCTAGTTGCGGAGTTTCTAGTTGCGGAGTTTCTAGTTGTGGAGTTCTAGTTGTTGAAATTCTAGCTGTGGAGTTTCTACTTGTGGACTCCCTAGTCGTGGAGTTTCTAGTTGTGTAGTTTCTATCTGAGGAGTTTCTAAATGTGAAGTCTCCAGTTGTGCAGTCTCTAGTTGTGGAGTTTCTAGTTGTGGAGTTTCTAGTTGTAGAGTTTCTTATTGTGGAGTTTCTAGTTATAGAGTTTCTAGTTGGAGTTTTTAGTTTTCGAGTTTCTAGTTGTAAATTTTCTAGTTGCGGAGTTCCTAGTTGCGGAGTTTCTAGTTGTGGGGTTTCTAGTTGTTGAAATTCTAGCTGTGTAGTTTCTACTTATCGACTCTCTAGTCGTGGAGTTTCTAGTTGTGTAGTTTCTATCTGAGGAGTTTCTAAATGCGAAGTCTCCAGTTGTGCAGTCTCTAGTTGTGGAGTTTTTAGTAGTGGAGTTTCTAGTTGTGGAGTTTCTTATTGTGGAGTTTCTAGTTGCGGAGTCTCTAGTTGTGAAGTTTCTAGTTGTGGATTTTCCAGTTGCGGAGTTTCTAGTTGCAGAGTTTCTAGTTGTGTAGTGTCTAGTTGGGGAGTTTCTACTTGAGTTTATGTGGAGTTTCTAGTTGTGGAGTTTCTTATTGTGGAGTTTCTAGTTATAGAGTTTCTAGTTGGAGTTTTTTGTTTTCGAGTTTCTAGTTGTAGATTTTCTAGTTGCGGAGTTCCTAGTTGCGGAGTTTCTAGCTGTGGGGTTTCTAGTTGTTGAAAGTCTAGCTGTGTAGTTTCTACTTATGGACTCTCTAGTCGTGGAGTTTCTAGTTGTGTAGTTTCTATCTGAGGAGTTTCTAAAAGCGAAGTCTCCAGTTGTGCAGTCTCTAGTTGTGAAGTTTTTAGTAGTGGAGTTTCTAGTTGTGGAGTTTCTTATTGTGGAGTTTCTAGTTGCGGAGTCTCTAGTTGTGAAGTTTCTAGTTGTGGATTTTCCGGTTGCAGAGTTTCTAGTTGCAGGGTTTCTAGTTGTGTAGTGTCTAGTTGGGGAGTTTCTACTTGAGTTTATAGTTGGGAAGTTTCTAGTTGCAGAATTTCGAATTGCAGAGTTTCAAGTTGTGGAGTTTATAGTTGCAGAGTCTCTAGTTGTGGAATTTCTGGCTGTGGAGTTTCCAGTTCTTGAGTTTCTAGTTGCGGAGTTTCTAGTTGCGAAGTCTCAAGTTGTGGAGTTTCTAGCTGTGAAGTCTCTAGTTCCGAAGTTTCTAGTTGCAGAGTTTCTAGTTGCAGAGTTTCTAGTTGTGGAGTTTCTAGTTGTGGAATTTGTAGTTGTGGAGTCTCTATTTGTGGGGTTTCAAGTTGTGGAGTTTCTAGTTGTGGAGTTTTTAGTTGCGGAGTTTCTAGTTGTGGAGTTTCTAGTTGCGGAGTTTCTGGTTGTGGAGTTTCTAGTTGTGAGGTTTCTAGTTGCGAAGTTTCTAGTTGTAGAGTTTCTATTTGCAGAGTTTCTAGTTTTGGAGTTTCTAGTTGTGGAGTTTCTTATTGTGGAGTTTCTAGTTATAGAGTTTCTTGTTGGAGTTTTTTGTTTTCGAGTTTCTAGTTGTAGATTTTCTAGTTGCGGAGTTCCTAGTTGCGGAGTTTCTAGCTGTGGGGTTTCTAGTTGTTGAAAGTCTAGCTGTGTAGTTTCTACTTATGGACTCTCTAGTCGTGGAGTTTCTAGTTGTGTAGTTTCTATCTGAGTTTCTAAAAGCGAAGTCTCCAGTTGTGCAGTCTCTAGTTGTGGAGTTTTTAGTAGTGGAGTTTCTAGTTGTGGAGTTTTTTATTGTGGAGTTTCTAGTTGCGGAGTCTCTAGTTGTGAAGTTTCTAGTTGTGGATTTTCCAGTTGCGGAGTTTCTAGTTGCAGAGTTTCTAGTTGTGTAGTGTATAGTTGGGGAGTTTCTACTTGAGTTTATAGTTGTGAAGTTTCTAGTTGCAGAGTTTCTAGTTGTGGAGTTTCTAGTTGTGGAATTTGTAGTTGTGGACTCTGTAGTTGTGGGGTTTCAAGTTGTGGAGTTTCTAGTTGTGAGGTTTCTAGTTGCGAAGTTTCTAGTTGTGGAGTTTGTAGTTGTGGAGTTTCTAGTTGTGGAGTTTTTAGTTGCGGAGTTTCTAGTTGTTGAGTTTCTAGTTGCAGAGTTTCTGGTTGTGGAGTTTCTAGTTGTGGAGTTTCCAGTTGGGGAGTCTGTAGTTGTAGAGTCTGTAGTTGTTGAGTGTGTAGTTGTGGAGTTTCTAGTTGTGAAGTTTCTAGGTATGGAGTCTCTAGTTGTGGAGTTTGTAGTTGCGGAGTTTCTAGTTGCGGAGTTTCTGGTTGTGGAGTTTCTAGTTGTGGAATTTGTAGTTGTGGAATATCTAGTTGTGGAGTTTCTAGCTGTGGAGTTTCCAGTTCTTGAGTTTCTAGTTGCCGAGTTTCTAGTTGCGAAGTCTCAAGTTGTGGAGTTTCTACCTGTGAGGTGTCTAGTTGCGAAGTTTCTAGTTGTGGAGTTTCTAGTTGCAGAGTTTCTAGTTTTGGAGTTTCTAATTGTGGACTTTGTAGTTGTGGAGTATCTTGTTTTGGTGTTTCAAGTTGTGGAGTTTCTAGTTGTGGAGTTTTTAGTTGCGGAGTTTCTAGTTGTGGAGTTTCTAGTTGCGGAGTTTCTGGTTGTGGAGTTTCTAGTTGTGGAGTTTCCAGTTGTGGAGTCTGTAGTTGTGGAGTTTCTTGTTGTGGAGTTTCTAGTTATGGAGTCTCTAGTTGTGGAGTTTCTAGTTGCGGAGTTTCTAGTTGCGGAATTTCTCGTTGTGGAGTTTCTAGTTGTGAAATTTGGAGGGTTGGAGTACCTAGTTGCGGACTTTGTAGCTGTAGAGTTTCTAGTTGTGGAGTTTCTAGTTGTGGAGTTTCTAGTTGTAGAGTTTCTAGTTGTGGAGTTTCTAGTTGTGTAATTTGTAGTGGTGCAGTATCTAGTTGTGGCGTTCCAAGTTGTGGAGTTTCTAGTTGTGGAGTTTCTAGTTGTGGAGTTTCTAATTGTTGAGTTTCTAGTTGCCGAGTTTCCAGTTGCAAAGTCTCAAGTTGTGGAGTTTCTAGTTGTGGAGTTTCTAGTTGTGGAGTTTCTGGTTGTGGAGTTTCTAGTTGTGGAGTTTCTAGTTGTGGAGTCTGTAGTTGTGGAGTCTGTAGTTGTGGAGTTTCTAGTTGTGGAGTTTCTAGTTATGGAGTCTCTAGTTGTAGAGTTTCTAGTTGCGGAGTGTCTAGTTGTGGAGTTTCTACTTGTGGAGTTTCTGGTTGTGAAGTTTCTAGTTGTGGAGTTTGTAGTTGCGGAGTCTCTAGTTGTGCAGTTTCTGGTTGTGGAGTTTCTAGTTGTGGAGTTTCTATCTGTGGAGTTTCTAGTTGCGGAGTTTCTAGTTGCAGAGTTTCTAGTTGCGGACTTTCTAGCTGTGGAGTTTCTAGTTGCGGAGTTTCTAGTTGCAGAGTTTCTAGTTGCGAAGTTTTCTAGTTGTGGAGACTCTACTTGTGGAGTTTCTAGTTGCGAAGTGTCTAGTTGTAGAGTTTCTAGTTGTGGAGTTTCTAGTTGAAGTTCTTAGAGTTTTTAGTTTTCGAGTTTCTAGTTGTAGATTTTCTAGTTGCGGAGTTCCTAGTTGCGGAGTTTCTAGTTGTGCGGTTTCTAGTTGTTGAAATTCTAGCTGTGCAGTTTCTACATATGGACTCCCTAGTCGTGGAGTTTCTAGTTGTGTAGTTTCTATCTGAGGAGTTTCTAAATGTGAAGTCTCCAGTTGTGCAGTCTCTAGTTGTGGAGTCTCTAGTTGTGGAGTTTCTAGTTGTGGAGTTTCTAGTTGTGGAGTTTCTTATTGTGAAGTTTCTAGTTATAGAGTTTCTAGTTAGAGTTTTTAGTTTTCGAGTTTCTAGTTTTAGATTTTCTATTTGCGGAGTTCCTAGTAGCAGAGTTTCTAGTTGTGGGGTTTCTAGTTGTTGAAATTCTGGCTGTGTAGTTTCTACTTATGGACTCTCTAGTCGTGGAGTTTCTAGTTGTGTAGTTTCTATCTGAGCAGTTTCTAAATGCGAAGTCTCCAGTTGTGCAGTCTCTAGTTGTGGAGTTTTTAGTAGTGGAGTTTCTAGTTGTGGAGTTTCTTATTGTGGAGTTTCTAGTTGCGGAGTCTCTAGTTGTGAAGTTTCTAGTTGTGGATTTTCCAGTTGCGGAGTTTCTAGTCAGAGTTTCTAGTTGTGTAGTGTATAGTTGGGGAGTTTCTACTTGAGTTTATAGTTGTGGAGTTTCTATTTGCAGAATTTTGAATTGCAGAGTTTCAAGTTGTGGAGTTTCTAGTTGCGGAGTCTCTAGTTGTGGAGTTTCTAGCTGTGGAGTTTCCAGTTCTTGAGTTTCTAGTTGCGGAGTTTCTAGTTGCGAAGTCTCAAGTTGTGGAGTTTCTAGCTGTGAAGTTTCTAGTTGCGAAGTCTCCAGTTGCAGAGTTTCTAGTTGTGGAGTTTTTAGTGGCGGAGTTTCTAGTTGTGGAGTTTCTAGTTGCGGAGTTTCTGGTTGTGGATTTTCTAGTTTTGAGGTTTCTAGTTGCGAAGTTTCTAGTTGTGGAGTTTCTAGTTGCAGAGTTTCTAGTTGTGGAGTTTCTAGTTGTGGACTTTGCAGTTGTGGAGTATCAAGTTGTGGTGTTTCAAGTTGTGGAGTTTCAAGTTGTGGAGTTTCTAGTTGTGGAGTTTTTAGTTGCGGAGTTTCTAGTTGTGGAGTTTCTAGTTGCGGAGTTTCTGGTTGTGGAGTTTCTAGTTGTGGAGTTTCCAGTTTTGGAGTCTGTAGTTGTGGAGTCTGTAGTTGTGGAGTTTCTAGTTGTGGAGTTTCTAGTTGTGGAGTTTCTAGTTATGGAGTCTCTAGTTGTGGAGTTTCTAGTTGCGGAGTTTCTAGTTGCGGAGTTTCTAGTTGTGGAGTTCTAGTTGTTGAAATTCTAGCTGTGGAGTTTCTACTTGTGGACTCCCTAGTCGTGGAGTTTCTAGTTGTGTAGTTTCTATCTGAGGAGTTTCTAAATGTGAAGTCTCCAGTTGTGCAGTCTCTAGTTGTGGAGTTTCTAGTTGTGGAGTTTCTAGTTGTAGAGTTTCTTATTGTGGAGTTTCTAGTTATAGAGTTTCTAGTGGGAGTTTTTAGTTTTCGAGTTTCTAGTTGTAAATTTTCTAGTTGCGGAGTTCCTAGTTGCGGAGTTTCTAGTTGTGGGGTTTCTAGTTGTTGAAATTCTAGCTGTGTAGTTTCTACTTATCGACTCTCTAGTCGTGGAGTTTCTAGTTGTGTAGTTTCTATCTGAGGAGTTTCTAAATGCGAAGTCTCCAGTTGTGCAGTCTCTAGTTGTGGAGTTTTTAGTAGTGGAGTTTCTAGTTGTGGAGTTTCTTATTGTGGAGTTTCTAGTTGCGGAGTCTCTAGTTGTGAAGTTTCTAGTTGTGGATTTTCCAGTTGCGGAGTTTCTAGTTGCAGAGTTTCTAGTTGTGTAGTGTCTAGTTGGGGAGTTTCTACTTGAGTTTATAGTTGTGGAGTTTCTAGTTGCAGAATTTCGAATTGCAGAGTTTCAAGTTGTGGAGTTTCTAGTTGCGGAGTCACTAGTTGTGGAGTTTCTGGTTGTGGAGTTTCTAGTTGTTGAGTTTCTAGTTGCCGAGTTTCTAGCTGCAAAGTCTCAAGTTGTGGAGTTTCTAGTTGTGGAGTTTCCAGTTGCGGAGTTTCTGGTTGTGGAGTTTCTAGTTGTGGAGTTTCTAGTTGTGGAGTCTGTAGTTGTGGAGTCTGTAGTTGTGGAGTTTCTAGTTGTGGAGTTTCTAGTTATGGAGTCTCTAGTTGTAGAGTTCCTAGTTGCGGAGTGTCTAGTTGTGGAGTTTCTACTTGTGGAGTTTCTGGTTGTGAAGTTTCTAGTTGTGGAGTTTCTAGTTGTGAAGTATGTAGTTGTGGAGTCTGTAGTTGTGGAGTTTCTAGTGGTGGAGTCTCTTGTGGTGGAGTTTCTAGTTGCGGAGTTTCTAGTTGCGGAGTTTCTAGTTGTGGAGTTTCTAGTTGTGGAATTTGTAGTTGTGGAGTATGTAATTGTGGGGTTTCAAGTTGTGGAGTTTCTAGTTGTGGAGTTTCTAGCTGTGGAGTTTCCAGTTCTTGAGTTTCTAGTTGCCGAGTGTCTAGTTGCGAAGTCTCAAGTTGCGGAGTTTCCACCTGTAGAGTTTGTAGTTGCGGAGTCTCTAGTTGTGCAGTTTCTGGTTGTGGAGTTTCTAGTTGTTGAGTTTCTAGCTGTGGAGTTTCTAGTTGCGGAGTTTCTAGTTGCAGTTTCTAGTTGCGGACTTTCTACCTGTGGAGTTTCTAGTTGCGGAGTTTCTAGTTGCAGAGTTTCTAGTTGCGAAGTTTTCTAGTTGTGGAGACTCTACTTGTGGAGTTTATAGTTGCGAAGTGTCTAGTTGTAGAGTTTCTAGTTGTGGAGTTTCTAGTTGGAGTTTTTAGTTGGAGTATTTAGTTTTCGAGTTTCTAGCTATAGATTTTCTAGTTGCGGAGTTCCTAGTTGCGGAGTTTGTAGTTGTGCGGTTTCTAGTTGTTGAAATTCTAGCTGTGGAGTTTCTACTTATGGACTCCCTAGTCGTGGAGTTTCTAGTTGTGTAGTTTCTATCTGAGGAGTTTCTAAATATGAAGTCTCCAGTTGTCAGTCTCTAGTTGTGGAGTTTCTAGTTATGGAGTTTCGATTTGTGGAGTTTCTTGTTGTGGAGTTTCTAATTGTGGAGTTTCTAGTGTCGTAGTCTCTAGTTGTTAAGTTTCTAGTTGTGGATTTTGTAGTTTCGGAGTTTCTAGTTGTGTAGTTTCTAGTTGGAGAGTTTGTACTTGAGTTTATAGTGGTGCATTTTCAAGTTGCGAAGTTTTCTAGTTGTGGAGACTCTAGTTGTGGAGTTTCTAGTTGCGAAGTGTCTAGTTGTAGAGTTTCTAGTTGTGGAGTTTCTAGTTGGAGTTTCTAGTTGGAGTTTTTAGTTGTCGAGTTTCTAGTTGTAGATTTTCTAGTTGCGGAGTTCCTAGTTGCGGAGTTTCTAGTGCGGTTTCTAGTTGTTGAACTTCTAGCTGTGGAGTTTCTACTTATTGACTCCCTAGTCGTGGAGTTTCTAATTAAGTAGTTTCTATCTGAGGAGTTTCTAAATGTGAAGTCTCCAGTTGTGAAGTTTCTAGTTGTTTAGTTTCTGGTTGTGAAGTCTGTAGTTGTGGAGTCTGTAGTTGTGGAGTTTCTAGTTGTGGAGTCTCTAGTTGTGGAGTTTCTAGTTGCGGAGTTTCTAGTTGTGGATTTTCCAGTTGCGGAGTTTCTAGTTGCAGAGTTTATAGTTGCAGAGTTTCATGTTGTGGAGTTTCTAGTTGTGGAGTCTCTAGTTGTGGAGTTTCTAGCTGTGGAGTTACAGTTCTTGAGTCTCTAGTTGCCGAGTGTCTAGTTGCGAAGTCTCAAGTTGCGGAGTTTCTACCTGTGGAGTTTGTAGTTGCGGAGTCTCTAGTTGTGCAGTTTCTGGTTTTGGAGTTTCTAGTTGTGGAGTTTCTAGCTGTGGAGTTTCTAGTTGCGGAGTTTCTAGTTGCAGAGTTTCTAGTTGCGGACTTTCTAGCTGTGGAGCTTCTATTTGCGGAGTTTCTAGTTGCAGAGTTTCTAGTTGCGAAGTTTTCTAGTTGTGAAGACTCTACTTGTTGAGTTTTAAGTTGCGAAGTGTCTAGTTGTAGAGTTTCTAGTTGTGGAGTTTCTAGTTGGAGTTCTTAGTTGGAGTTTTTAGTTTTCGAGTTTCTAGTTGTAGATTTTCTAGTTGCGGAGTTCCTAGTTGCGGAGTTTCTAGTTGTGCGGTTTCTAGTTGTTGAAATTCTAGCTGTGGAGTTTCTTAATATGGACTCCCTAGTCGTGGAGTTTCTAGTTGTGTAGTTTCTATCTGAGGAGTTTCTAAATGTGAAGTCTCCAGTTGTGCAGTCTCTAGTTGTGGAGTCTCTAGTTGTGGAGTTTCTAGTTGTGGAGTTTCTAGTTGTGGAGTTTCTTATTGTGAAGTTTCTAGTTATAGAGTTTCTAGTTAGAGTTTTTAGTTTTCGAGTTTCTAGTTTTAGATTTTCTATTTGCGGAGTTCCTAGTAGCAGAGTTTCTAGTTGTGGGGTTTCTAGTTGTTGAAATTCTGGCTGTGTAGTTTCTACTTATGGACTCTCTAGTCGTGGATTTTCTAGTTGTGTAGTTTCTATCTGAGCAGTTTCTAAATGCGAAGTCTCCAGTTGTGCAGTCTCTAGTTGTGGAGTTTTTAGTAGTGGAGTTTCTAGTTGCGGAGTCTCTAGTTGTGAAGTTTCTAGTTGTGGATTTTCCAGTTGCGGAGTTTCTAGTCAGAGTTTCTAGTTGTGTAGTGTATAGTTGGGGAGTTTCTACTTGAGTTTATAGTTGTGGAGTTTCTATTTGCAGAATTTTGAATTGCAGAGTTTCAAGTTGTGGAGTTTCTAGTTGCGGAGTCTCTAGTTGTGGAGTTTCTAGCTGTGGAGTTTCCAGTTCTTGAGTTTCTAGTTGCGGAGTTTCTAGTTGCGAAGTCTCAAGTTGTGGAGTTTCTAGCTGTGAAGTTTCTAGTTGCGAAGTCTCCAGTTGCAGAGTTTCTAGTTGTGGAGTTTTTAGTGGCGGAGTTTCTAGTTGTGGAGTTTCTAGTTGCGGAGTTTCTGGTTGTGGATTTTCTAGTTTTGAGGTTTCTAGTTGCGAAGTTTCTAGTTGTGGAGTTTCTAGTTGCAGAGTTTCTAGTTGTGGAGTTTCTAGTTGTGGACTTTGCAGTTGTGGAGTATCAAGTTGTGGTGTTTCAAGTTGTGGAGTTTCAAGTTGTGGAGTTTCTAGTTATAGAGTTTCTAGTTGGAGTTTTTCGTTTTCGAGTTTCTAGTTGTAAATTTTCTAGTTGCGGAGTTCCTAGTTGCGGAGTTTCTAGTTGTGGGGTTTCTAGTTGTTGAAATTCTAGCTGTGTAGTTTCTACTTATCGACTCTCTAGTCGTGGAGTTTCTAGTTGTGTAGTTTCTATCTGAGGAGTTTCTAAATGCGAAGTCTCCAGTTGTGCAGTCTCTAGTTGTGGAGTTTTTAGTAGTGGAGTTTCTAGTTGTGGAGTTTGTTATTGTGGAGTTTCTAGTTGCGGAGTCTCTAGTTGTGAAGTTTCTATTTGTGGATTTTCCAGTTGCGGAGTTTCTAGTTGCAGAGTTTCTAGTTGTGTAGTGTCTAGTTGGGGAGTTTCTACTTGAGTTTATAGTTGTGGAGTTTCTAGTTGCAGAATTTCGAATTGCAGAGTTTCAAGTTGTGGAGTTTCTAGTTGCGGAGTCACTAGTTGTGGAGTTTCTGGTTGTGGAGTTTCTAGTTGTTGAGTTTCTAGTTGCCGAGTTTCTAGCTGCAAAGTCTCAAGTTGTGGAGTTTCTAGTTGTGGAGTTTCCAGTTGCGGAGTTTCTGGTTGTGGAGTTTCTAGTTGTGGAGTTTCTAGTTGTGGAGTCTGTAGTTGTGGAGTCTGTAGTTGTGGAGTTTCTAGTTGTGGAGTTTCTAGTTATGGAGTCTCTAGTTGTAGAGTTCCTAGTTGCGGAGTGTCTAGTTGTGGAGTTTCTACTTGTGGAGTTTCTGGTTGTGAAGTTTCTAGTTGTGGAGTTTCTAGTTGTGAAGTATGTAGTTGTGGAGTCTGTAGTTGTGGAGTTTCTAGTGGTGGAGTCTCTAGTGGTGGAGTTTCTAGTTGCGGAGTTTCTAGTTGCGGAGTTTCTAGTTGTGGAGTTTCTAGTTGTGGAATTTGTAGTTGTGGAGTATGTAATTGTGGGGTTTCAAGTTGTGGAGTTTCTAGTTGTGGAGTATCTAGCTGTGGAGTTTCCAGTTCTTGAGTTTCTAGTTGCCGAGTGTCTAGTTGCGAAGTCTCAAGTTGCGGAGTTTCCACCTGTAGAGTTTGTAGTTGCGGAGTCTCTAGTTGTGCAGTTTCTGGTTGTGGAGTTTCTAGTTGTTGAGTTTCTAGCTGTGGAGTTTCTAGTTGCCGAGTTTCTAGTTGCAGTTTCTAGTTGCGGAATTTCTACCTGTGGAGTTTCTAGTTGCGGAGTTTCTAGTTGCAGAGTTTCTAGTTGCGAAGTTTTCTAGTTGTGGAGACTCTACTTGTGGAGTTTCTAGTTGCGAAGTGTCTAGTTGTAGAGTTTCTAGTTGTGGAGTTTCTAGTTGGAGTTTTTAGTTGGAGTTTTTAGTTTTCGAGTTTCTAGCTATAGATTTTCTAGTTGCGGAGTTCCTAGTTGCGGAGTTTGTAGTTGTGCGGTTTCTAGTTGTTGAAATTCTAGCTGTGGAGTTTCTACTTATGGACTCCCTAGTCGTGGAGTTTCTAGTTGTGTAGTTTCTATCTGAGGAGTTTCTAAATATGAAGTCTCCAGTTGTCAGTCTCTAGTTGTGGAGTTTCTAGTTATGGAGTTTCGATTTGTGGAGTTTCTTGTTGTGGAGTTTCTAATTGTGGAGTTTCTAGTGTCGTAGTCTCTAGTTGTTAAGTTTCTAGTTGTGGATTTTGTAGTTTCGGAGTTTCTAGTTGTGTAGTTTCTAGTTGGAGAGTTTGTACTTGAGTTTATAGTGGTGCATTTTCAAGTTGCGAAGTTTTCTAGTTGTGGAGACTCTAGTTGTGGAGTTTCTAGTTGCGAAGTGTCTAGTTGTAGAGTTTCTAGTTGTGGAGTTTCTAGTTGGAGTTTCTAGTTGGAGTTTTTAGTTCTCGAGTTTCTAGTTGTAGATTTTCTAGTTGCGGAGTTCCTAGTTGCGGAGTTTCTAGTTGTGCGGTTTCTAGTTGTTGAACTTCTAGCTGTGGAGTTTCTACTTATTGACTCCCTACTCGTGGAGTTTCTAATTAAGTAGTTTCTATCTGAGGAGTTTCTAAATGTGAAGTCTCCAGTTGTGAAGTTTCTAGTTGTTTAGTTTCTGGTTGTGAAGTCTGTAGTTGTGGAGTCTGTAGTTGTGGAGTTTCTAGTTGTGGAGTCTCTAGTTGTGGAGTTTCTAGTTGCGGAGTTTCTAGTTGTGGATTTTCCGGTTGCGGAGTTTCTAGTTGCAGAGTTTCTAGTTGCAGAGTTTCAAGTTGTGGAGTTTCTAGTTGTGGAGTCTCTAGTTGTGGAGTTTCTAGCTGTGGAGTTACAGTTCTTGAGTCTCTAGTTGCCGAGTGTCTAGTTGCGAAGTCTCAAGTTGCGGAGTTTCTACCTGTGGAGTTTGTAGTTGCGGAGTCTCTAGTTGTGCAGTTTCTGGTTTTGGAGTTTCTAGTTGTGGAGTTTCTAGCTGTGGAGTTTCTAGTTGCGGAGTTTCTAGTTGCAGAGTTTCTAGTTGCGGACTTTCTAGCTGTGGAGCTTCTATTTGTGGAGTTTCTAGTTGCAGAGTTTCTAGTTGCGAAGTTTTCTAGTTGTGAAGACTCTACTTGTTGAGTTTTTAGTTGCGAAGTGTCTAGTTGTAGAGTTTCTAGTTGTGGAGTTTCTAGTTGGAGTTCTTAGTTGGAGTTTTTAGTTTTCGAGTTTCTAGTTGTAGATTTTCTAGTTGCGGAGTTCCTAGTTGCGGAGTTTCTAGTTGTGCGGTTTCTAGTTGTTGAAATTCTAGCTGTGGAGTTTCTTAATATGGACTCCCTAGTCGTGGAGTTTCTAGTTGTGTAGTTTCTATCTGAGGAGTTTCTAAATGTGAAGTCTCCAGTTGTGCAGTCTCTAGTTGTGGAGTCTCTAGTTGTGGAGTTTCTAGTTGTGGAGTTTCTAGTTGTGGAGTTTCTTATTGTGAAGTTTCTAGTTATAGAGTTTCTAGTTAGAGTTTTTAGTTTTCGAGTTTCTAGTTTTAGATTTTCTATTTGCGGAGTTCCTAGTAGCAGAGTTTCTAGTTGTGGGGTTTCTAGTTGTTGAAATTCTGGCTGTGTAGTTTCTACTTATGGACTCTCTAGTCGTGGATTTTCTAGTTGTGTAGTTTCTATCTGAGCAGTTTCTAAATGCGAAGTCTCCAGTTGTGCAGTCTCTAGTTGTGGAGTTTTTAGTAGTGGAGTTTCTAGTTGTGGAGTTTCTTATTGTGGAGTTTCTAGTTGCGGAGTCTCTAGTTGTGAAGTTTCTAGTTGTGGATTTTCCAGTTGCGGAGTTTCTAGTCAGAGTTTCTAGTTGTGTAGTGTATAGTTGGGGAGTTTCTACTTGAGTTTATAGTTGTGGAGTTTCTATTTGCAGAATTTTGAATTGCAGAGTTTCAAGTTGTGGAGTTTCTAGTTGCGGAGTCTCTAGTTGTGGAGTTTCTAGCTGTGGAGTTTCCAGTTCTTGAGTTTCTAGTTGCGGAGTTTCTAGTTGCGAAGTCTCAAGTTGTGGAGTTTCTAGCTGTGAAGTTTCTAGTTGCGAAGTCTCCAGTTGCAGAGTTTCTAGTTGTGGAGTTTTTAGTGGCGGAGTTTCTAGTTGTGGAGTTTCTAGTTGCGGAGTTTCTGGTTGTGGATTTTCTAGTTTTGAGGTTTCTAGTTGCGAAGTTTCTAGTTGTGGAGTTTCTAGTTGCAGAGTTTCTAGTTGTGGAGTTTCTAGTTGTGGACTTTGCAGTTGTGGAGTATCAAGTTGTGGTGTTTCAAGTTGTGGAGTTTCAAGTTGTGGAGTTTCTAGTTATAGAGTTTCTAGTTGGAGTTTTTCGTTTTCGAGTTTCTAGTTGTAAATTTTCTAGTTGCGGAGTTCCTAGTTGCGGAGTTTCTAGTTGTGGAGTTTCTAGTTGTGTAATTTCTATCTGAGGAGTTTCTAAATGCGAAGTCTCCAGTTGTGCAGTCTCTAGTTGTGGAGTTTTTAGTAGTGGAGTTTCTAGTTGTGGAGTTTGTTATTGTGGAGTTTCTAGTTGCGGAGTCTCTAGTTGTGAAGTTTCTATTTGTGGATTTTCCAGTTGCGGAGTTTCTAGTTGCAGAGTTTCTAGTTGTGTAGTGTCTAGTTGGGGAGTTTCTACTTGAGTTTATAGTTGTGGAGTTTCTAGTTGCAGAATTTCGAATTGCAGAGTTTCAAGTTGTGGAGTGTCTAGTTGCGGAGTTTCTAGTTGTGGGGTTTCTAGTTGTTGAAATTCTAGCTGTGTAGTTTCTACTTATCGACTCTCTAGTCGTGGAGTTTCTAGTTGTGTAGTTACTATCTGAGGAGTTTCTAAATGCGAAGTCTCCAGTTGTGCAGTCTCTAGTTGTGGAGTTTTTAGTAGTGGAGTTTCTTATTGTGGAGTTTCTAGTTGCGGAGTCTCTAGTTGTGAAGTTTCTAGTTGTGGATTTTCCAGTTGCGGAGTTTCTAGTTGCAGAGTTTCTAGTTGTGTAGTGTCTAGTTGGGGAGTTTCTACTTGAGTTTATAGTTGTGGAGTTTCTAGTTGCAGAATTTCGAATTGCAGAGTTTCAAGTTGTGGAGTTTCTAGTTGCGGAGTCACTAGTTGTGGAGTTTCTGGTTGTGGAGTTTCTAGTTGTTGAGTTTCTAGTTGCCGAGTTTCTAGCTGCAAAGTCTCAAGTTGTGGAGTTTCTAGTTGTGGAGTTTCCAGTTGCGGAGTTTCTGGTTGTGGAGTTTCTAGTTGTGGAGTTTCTAGTTGTGGAGTCTGTAGTTGTGGAGTCTGTAGTTGTGGAGTTTCTAGTTGTGGAGTTTCTAGTTATGGAGTCTCTAGTTGTAGAGTTCCTAGTTGCGGAGTGTCTAGTTGTGGAGTTTCTACTTGTAGAGTTTCTGGTTGTGAAGTTTCTAGTTGTGGAGTTTCTAGTTGTGAAGTATGTAGTTGTGGAGTCTGTAGTTGTGGAGTTTCTAGTGGTGGAGTCTCTAGTGGTGGAGTTTCTAGTTGCGGAGTTTCTAGTTGCGGAGTTTCTAGTTGTGGAGTTTCTAGTTGTGGAATTTGTAGTTGTGGAGTATGTAATTGTGGGGTTTCAAGTTGTGGAGTTTCTAGTTGTGGAGTTTCTAGCTGTGGAGTTTCCAGTTCTTGAGTTTCTAGTTGCCGAGTGTCTAGTTGCGAAGTCTCAAGTTGCGGAGTTTCCACCTGTAGAGTTTGTAGTTGCGGAGTCTCTAGTTGTGCAGTTTCTGGTTGTGGAGTTTCTAGTTGTTGAGTTTCTAGCTGTGGAGTTTCTAGTTGCGGAGTTTCTAGTTGCAGTTTCTAGTTGCGGACTTTCTACCTGTGGAGTTTCTAGTTGCGGAGTTTCTAGTTGCAGAGTTTCTAGTTGCGAAGTTTTCTAGTTGTGGAGACTCTACTTGTGGAGTTTCTAGTTGCGAAGTGTCTAGTTGTAGAGTTTCTAGTTGTGGAGTTTCTAGTTGGAGTTTTTAGTTGGAGTTTTTAGTTTTCGAGTTTCTAGCTATAGATTTTCTAGTTGCGGAGTTCCTAGTTGCGGAGTTTGTAGTTGTGCGGTTTCTAGTTGTTGAAATTCTAGCTGTGGAGTTTCTACTTATGGACTCCCTAGTCGTGGAGTTTCTAGTTGTGTAGTTTCTATCTGAGGAGTTTCTAAATATGAAGTCTCCAGTTGTGCAGTCTCTAGTTGTGGAGTTTCTAGTTATGGAGTTTCGATTTGTGGAGTTTCTTGTTGTGGAGTTTCTAATTGTGGAGTTTCTAGTGTCGTAGTCTCTAGTTGTTAAGTTTCTAGTTGTCGATTTTGTAGTTTCGGAGTTTCTAGTTGTGTAGTTTCTAGTTGGAGAGTTTGTACTTGAGTTTATAGTGGTGCATTTTCAAGTTGCGAAGTTTTCTAGTTGTGGAGACTCTAGTTGTGGAGTTTCTAGTTGCGAAGTGTCTAGTTGTAGAGTTTCTAGTTGTGGAGTTTCTAGTTGGAGTTTCTAGTTGGAGTTTTTAGTTCTCGAGTTTCTAGTTGTAGATTTTCTAGTTGCGGAGTTCCTAGTTGCGGAGTTTCTAGTTGTGCGGTTTCTAGTTGTTGAACTTCTATCTGTGGAGTTTCTACTTATTGACTCCCTAGTCGTGGAGTTTCTAATTAAGTAGTTTCTATCTGAGGAGTTTCTAAATGTGAAGTCTCCAGTTGTGAAGTTTCTAGTTGTTTAGTTTCTAGTTGTGAAGTCTGTAGTTGTGGAGTCTGTAGTTGTGGAGTTTCTAGTTGTGGAGTCTCTAGTTGTGGAGTTTCTAGTTGCGGAGTTTCTAGTTGTGGATTTTCCAGTTGCGGAGTTTCTAGTTGCAGAGTTTCTAGTTGCAGAGTTTCTAGTTGCAGAGTTTCAAGTTGTGGAGTTTCTAGTTGTGGAGTCTCTAGTTGTGGAGTTTCTAGCTGTGGAGTTACAGTTCTTGAGTTTCTAGTTGCCGAGTGTCTAGTTGCGAAGTCTCAAGTTGCGGAGTTTCTACCTGTGGAGTTTGTAGTTGCGGAGTCTCTAGTTGTGCAGTTTCTGGTTTTGGAGTTTCTAGTTGTGGAGTTTCTAGCTGTGGAGTTTCTAGTTGCGGAGTTTCTAGTTGCAGAGTTTCTAGTTGCGGACTTTCTAGCTGTGGAGCTTCTATTTGCGGAGTTTCTAGTTGCAGAGTTTCTAGTTGCGAAGTTTTCTAGTTGTGAAGACTCTACTTGTTGAGTTTTTAGTTGCGAAGTGTCTAGTTGTAGAGTTTCTAGTTGTGGAGTTTCTAGTTGGAGTTCTTAGTTGGAGTTTTTAGTTTTCGAGTTTCTAGTTGTAGATTTTCTAGTTGCGGAGTTCCTAGTTGCGGAGTTTCTAGTTGTGCGGTTTCTAGTTGTTGAAATTCTAGCTGTGGAGTTTCTTAATATGGACTCCCTAGTCGTGGAGTTTCTAGTTGTGTAGTTTCTATCTGAGGAGTTTCTAAATGCGAAGTCTCCAGTTGTGCAGTCTCTAGTTGTGGAGTTTTTAGTAGTGGAGTTTCTAGTTGTGGAGTTTCTTATTGTGGAGTTTCTAGTTGCGGAGTCTCTAGTTGTGAAGTTTCTAGTTGTGGATTTTCCAGTTGCGGAGTTTCTAGTTGCAGAGTTTCTAGTTGTGTAGTGTCTAGTTGGGGAGTTTCTACTTGAGTTTATAGTTGTGGAGTTTCTAGTTGCAGAATTTCGAATTGCAGAGTTTCAAGTTGTGGAGTTTCTAGTTGCGGAGTCACTAGTTGTGGAGTTTCTAGTTGTGGAGTTTCTAGTTGTTGAATTTCTAGTTGCCGAGTTTCTAGCTGCAAAGTCTCAAGTTGTGGAGTTTCTAGTTGTGGAGTTTCCAGTTGCGGAGTTTCTGGTTGTAGAGTTTCTAGCCGTGGAGTTTCTAGTTGCGGAGTTTCTAGTTGCAGAGTTTCTTGTTGCGCACTTTCTAGCTGTAGAGTTTCTAGTTATGGAGTCTCTAGTTGTAGAGTTCCTAGTTGCGGAGTGTCTAGTTGTGGAGTTTCTACTTGTGGAGTTTCTGGTTGTGAAGTTTCTAGTTGTGGAGTTTCTAGTTGTGAAGTATGTAGTTGTGGAGTCTGTAGTTGTGGAGTTTCTAGTGGTGGAGTCTCTAGTGGTGGAGTTTCTAGTTGCGGAGTTTCTAGTTGCGGAGTTTCTAGTTGTGGAGTTTCTAGTTGTGGAATTTGTAGTTGTGGAGTATGTAATTGTGGGGTTTCAAGTTGTGGAGTTTCTAGTTGTGGAGTTTCTAGCTGTGGAGTTTCCAGTTCTTGAGTTTCTAGTTGCCGAGTGTCTAGTTGCGAAGTCTCAAGTTGCGGAGTTTCCACCTGTAGAGTTTGTAGTTGCGGAGTCTCTAGTTGTGCAGTTTCTGGTTGTGGAGTTTCTAGTTGTTGAGTTTCTAGCTGTGGAGTTTCTAGTTGCGGAGTTTCTAGTTGCAGTTTCTAGTTGCGGACTTTCTACCTGTGGAGTTTCTAGTTGCGGAGTTTCTAGTTGCAGAGTTTCTAGTTGCGAAGTTTTCTAGTTGTAGAGTTTCTACTTGTGGAGTTTCTAGTTGCGAAGTGTCTAGTTGTAGAGTTTCTAGTTGTGGAGTTTCTAGTTGGAGTTTTTAGTTGGAGTTTTTAGTTTTCGAGTTTCTAGCTATAGATTTTCTAGTTGCGGAGTTCCTAGTTGCGGAGTTTGTAGTTGTGCGGTTTCTAGTTGTTGAAATTCTAGCTGTGGAGTTTCTACTTATGGACTCCCTAGTCGTGGAGTTTCTAGTTGTGTAGTTTCTATCTGAGGAGTTTCTAAATATGAAGTCTCCAGTTGTGCAGTCTCTAGTTGTGGAGTTTCTAGTTGTGGAGTTTCGATTTGTGGAGTTTCTTGTTGTGGAGTTTCTAATTGTGGAGTTTCTAGTGTCGTAGTCTCTAGTTGTTAAGTTTCTAGTTGTGGATTTTGTTGTTTCGGAGTTTCTAGTTGTGTAGTTTCTAGTTGGAGAGTTTGTACTTGAGTTTATAGTGGTGCATTTTCAAGTTGCGTAGTTTTCTAGTTGTGGAGACTCTAGTTGTGGAGTTTCTAGTTGCGAAGTGTCTAGTTGTAGAGTTTCTAGTTGTGGAGTTTCTAGTTGGAGTTTCTAGTTGGAGTTTTTAGTTCTCGAGTTTCTAGTTGTAGATTTTCTAGTTGAGGAGTTCCTAGTTGCGGAGTTTCTAGTTGTGCGGTTTCTAGTTGTTGAACTTCTAGCTGTGGAGTTTCTACTTATTGACTCCCTAGTCGTGGAGTTTCTAATTAAGTAGTTTCTATCTGAGGAGTTTCTAAATGTGAAGTCTCCAGTTGTGAAGTTTCTAGTTGTTTAGTTTCTAGTTGTGAAGTCTGTAGTTGTGGAGTCTGTAGTTGTGGAGTTTCTAGTTGTGGAGTCTCTAGTTGTGGAGTTTCTAGTTGCGGAGTTTCTAGTTGTGGATTTTCCAGTTGCGGAGTTTCTACCTGTGGAGTTTGTAGTGGCGGAGTCTCTAGTTGTGCAGTTTCTGGTTGTGGAGTTTTTAGTTGTGGAGTTTCTAGCTGTGGAGTTTCTAGTTGCGGAGTTTCTAGTTGCAGAGTTTCTAGTTGCGGACTTTCTAGCTGTGGAGCTTCTAGTTGCGGAGTTTCTAGTTGCAGAGTTTCTAGTTGCGAAGTTTTCTAGTTGTGAAGACTCTACTTGTTGAGTTTTTAGTTGCGAAGTCTCTAGTTGTAGAGTTTCTAGTTGTGGAGTTTCTAGTTGGAGTTCTTAGTTGGAGTTTTTAGTTTTCGAGTTTCTAGTTGTAGATTTTCTAGTTGCGGAGTTCCTAGTTGCGGAGTTTCTAGTTGTGCGGTTTCTAGTTGTTGAAATTCTAGCTGTGGAGTTTCCTAATATGGACTCCGTAGTCGTGGAGTTTCTAGTTGTGTAGTTTCTATCTGAGGAGTTTCTAAATGTGAAGTCTCCAGTTGTGCAGTCTCTAGTTGTGGAGTCTCTAGTTGTGGAGTTTCTAGTTGTGGAGTTTCTAGTTGTGGAGTTTCTTATTGTGGAGTTTCAAGTGTCGGAGTCTCTGGTTGTTAAGTTTCTAGTTGTGGATTTTGTAGTTGCGGAGTTTCTAGTTGTGTAGTTTCTAGTTGGAGAGTTTGTACTTGAGTTTATAGTGGTGGAGTTTCAAGTTGCGAAGTTTTCTAGTTGTGGAGACTCTAGTTGTGGAGTTTCTAGTTGCGAAGTGTCTAGTTGTAGAGTTTCTAGTTGTAGAGTTTCTAGTTGGAGTTTCTAATTGGAGTTTTAATTTTCGAGTTTCTAGTTGTAGATTTTCTAGTTGCGGAGTTCCTAGATGCGGAGTTTCTAGTTGTGCGGTTTCTAGTTGTTAAAATTCTAGCTGTGGGGTTTCTAGTTATTGACTCCGTAGTCGTGGAGTTTCTGAATGGGTAGTTTCTATCTGAGGAGTTTCTAAATGTGAAGTCTCCAGTTGTGCAGTCTCTAGTTGTGGAGTTTCTAGTTGTGGAGTTTCTAGTTGTGGAGTTTCTTATTGTGGAGTTTCTAGTTATAGAGTTTCTAGTTGGAGTTTTTTGTTTTCGAGTTTCTAGTTGTAGATTTTCTAGTTGCGGAGTTTCTAGTTGCGGGGTTTCTAGTTGTGGAGTTCTAGTTGTTGAAATTCTAGCTGTGGAGTTTTTACTTGTGGACTCCCTAGTCGTGGAGTTTCTAGTTGTGTAGTTTCTATCTGAGGAGTTTCTAAATGTGAAGTCTCCAGTTGTGCAGTCTCTAGTTGTGGAGTTTCTTGTTGTGGAGTTTCTAGTTGTAGAGTTTCTTATTGTGGAGTTTCTAGTTATAGAGTTTCTAGTTGGAGTTTTTAGTTTTCAAGTTTCTAGTTGTAAATTTTCTAGTTGCGGAGTTCCTAGTTGCGGAGTTTCTAGTTGTGGGGTTTCTAGTTGTTGAAATTCTAGCTGTGTATTTTCTACTTATCGACTCTCAAGTCGTGGAGTTTCTAGTTGTGTAGTTTCTATCTGAGGAGTTTCTAAATGCGAAGTCTCCAGTTGTGCAGTCTCTAGTTGTGGAGTTTTTAGTAGTGGAGTTTCTAGTTGTGGAGTTTCTTATTGTGGAGTTTCTAGTTGCGGAGTCTCTAGTTTTGAAGTTTCTAGTTGTGGATTTTCCAGTTGCGGAGTTTCTAGTGGCAGAGTTTCTAGTTGTGTAGTGTCTAGTTGGGGAGTTTCTACTTGAGTTTATAGTTGTGGAGTTTCTAGTTGCAGAATTTCGAATTGCAGAGTTTCAAGTTGCGGAGTTTCTAGTTGTGGAGTCACTAGTTGTGGAGTTTCTAGTTGTGGAGTTTCTAGTTGTTGAGTTTCTAGTTGCCGAGTTTCTAGCTGCAAAGTCTCAAGTTGTGCAGTTTCTGGTTGTGGAGTTTTTAGTTGTGGAGTTTCTAGCTGTGGAGTTTCTAGTTGCGGAGTTTCTAGTTGCAGAGTTTCTAGTTGCGGACTTTCTAGCTGTGGAGCTTCTAGTTGCGGAGTTTCTAGTTGCAGAGTTTCTAGTTGCGAAGTTTTCTAGTTGTGAAGACTCTACTTGTTGAGTTTTTAGTTGCGAAGTCTCTAGTTGTAGAGTTTCTAGTTGTGGAGTTTCTAGTTGGAGTTCTTAGTTGGAGTTTTTAGTTTTCGAGTTTCTAGTTGTAGATTTTCTAGTTGCGGAGTTCCTAGTTGCGGAGTTTCTAGTTGTGCGGTTTCTAGTTGTTGAAATTCTAGCTGTGGAGTTTCCTAATATGGACTCCCTAGTCGTGGAGTTTCTAGTTGTGTAGTTTCTATCTGAGGAGTTTCTAAATGTGAAGTCTCCAGTTGTGCAGTCTCTAGTTGTGGAGTCTCTAGTTGTGGAGTTTCTAGTTGTGGAGTTTCTAGTTGTGGAGTTTCTTATTGTGGAGTTTCAAGTGTCGGAGTCTCTGGTTGTTAAGTTTCTAGTTGTGGATTTTGTAGTTGCGGAGTTTCTAGTTGTGTAGTTTCTAGTTGGAGAGTTTGTACTTGAGTTTATAGTGGTGGAGTTTCAAGTTGCGAAGTTTTCTAGTTGTGGAGACTCTAGTTGTGGAGTTTCTAGTTGCGAAGTGTCTAGTTGTAGAGTTTCTAGTTGTAGAGTTTCTAGTTGGAGTTTCTAATTGGAGTTTTAATTTTCGAGTTTCTAGTTGTAGATTTTCTAGTTGCGGAGTTCCTAGATGCGGAGTTTCTAGTTGTGCGGTTTCTAGTTGTTAAAATTCTAGCTGTGGGGTTTCTAGTTATTGACTCCGTAGTCGTGGAGTTTCTGAATGGGTAGTTTCTATCTGAGGAGTTTCTAAATGTGAAGTCTCCAGTTGTGCAGTCTCTAGTTGTGGAGTTTCTAGTTGTGGAGTTTCTAGTTGTGGAGTTTCTTATTGTGGAGTTTCTAGTTATAGAGTTTCTAGTTGGAGTTTTTTGTTTTCGAGTTTCTAGTTGTAGATTTTCTAGTTGCGGAGTTTCTAGTTGCGGGGTTTCTAGTTGTGGAGTTCTAGTTGTTGAAATTCTAGCTGTGGAGTTTTTACTTGTGGACTCCCTAGTCGTGGAGTTTCTAGTTGTGTAGTTTCTATCTGAGGAGTTTCTAAATGTGAAGTCTCCAGTTGTGCAGTCTCTAGTTGTGGAGTTTCTTGTTGTGGAGTTTCTAGTTGTAGAGTTTCTTATTGTGGAGTTTCTAGTTATAGAGTTTCTAGTTGGAGTTTTTAGTTTTCAAGTTTCTAGTTGTAAATTTTCTAGTTGCGGAGTTCCTAGTTGCGGAGTTTCTAGTTGTGGGGTTTCTAGTTGTTGAAATTCTAGCTGTGTATTTTCTACTTATCGACTCTCAAGTCGTGGAGTTTCTAGTTGTGTAGTTTCTATCTGAGGAGTTTCTAAATGCGAAGTCTCCAGTTGTGCAGTCTCTAGTTGTGGAGTTTTTAGTAGTGGAGTTTCTAGTTGTGGAGTTTCTTATTGTGGAGTTTCTAGTTGCGGAGTCTCTAGTTTTGAAGTTTCTAGTTGTGGATTTTCCAGTTGCGGAGTTTCTAGTGGCAGAGTTTCTAGTTGTGTAGTGTCTAGTTGGGGAGTTTCTACTTGAGTTTATAGTTGTGGAGTTTCTAGTTGCAGAATTTCGAATTGCAGAGTTTCAAGTTGCGGAGTTTCTAGTTGTGGAGTCACTAGTTGTGGAGTTTCTAGTTGTGGAGTTTCTAGTTGTTGAGTTTCTAGTTGCCGAGTTTCTAGCTGCAAAGTCTCAAGTTGTGGAGTTTCTAGTTGTGGAGTTTCTAGTTGCGGAGTTTCTGGTTGTGGAGTTTCTAGTTGTGGAGTTTCTAGTTGTGGAGTCTGTAGTTGTGGAGTCTGTAGTTGTGGAGTTTCTAGTTGTGGAGTTTCTAGTTATGGAGTCTCTAGTTGTAGAGCTCCTAGTTGCGGAGTGTCTAGTTTTGGAGTTTCTACTTATGGAGTTTCTGGTTGTGAAGTTTCTAGTTGTGGAGTTTCTAGTTGTGAAGTATGTAGTTGTGGAGTCTGTAGTTGTGGAGTTTCTAGTGGTGGAGTCTCTAGTGGTGGAGTTTCTAGTTGCGGAGTTTCTAGTTGCGGAGTTTCTAGTTGTGGAGTTTCTAGTTGTGGAATTTGTAGCTGTGGAGTATGTAATTGTGGGGTTTCAAGTTGTGGAGTTTCTAGTTGTGGAGTTTCTAGCTGTGGAGTTTCCAGTTCTTGAGTTTCTAGTTGCCGAGTGTCTAGTTCCGAAGTCTCAAGTTGCGGAGTTTCTACCTGTAGAGTTTGTAGTTGCGGAGTCTCTAGTTGTGCAGTTTATGGTTGTGGAGTTTCTAGTTGTTGAGTTTCTAGCTGTGGAGTTTCTAGTTGCGGAGTTTCTAGTTGCAGAGTTTCTAGTTGCGGACTTTCTACCTGTGGAGTTTCTTGTTGCGGAGTTTCTAGTTGCAGAGTTTCTAGTTGCTAAGTTTTCTAGTTGTGGAGACTCTAGTTGTGGATTTTCTAGTTGCGAAGTGTCTAGTTGTAGAGTTTCTAGTTGTGGAGTTTTTGTTGGAGTTTCTAGTTGGAGTTTTTAGTTCTCGAGTTTCTAGTTGTAGATTTTCTAGTTACGGAGTTCCTAGTTGCGGAGTTTCTAGTTGTGCGGTTTCTAGTTGTTGAAATTCTAGCTGTGAAGTTTCTACTTATTGACTCCCTGGTCGTGGAGTTTCTAAATATGTAGTTTCTATCTGAGGAGTTTCTAAATGTGAAGTCTCTAGTTGTGCAGTTTCTGGTTGTGGAGTTTCTAGTTGTGGAGTTTCTAGCCGTGGAGTTTCTAGTTGCGGAGTTTCTAGTTGCAGAGTTTCTTGTTGCGCACTTTCTAGCTGTAGAGTTTCTAGTTATGGAGTCTCTAGTTGTAGAGTTCCTAGTTGCGGAGTGTCTAGTTGTGGAGTTTCTACTTGTGGAGTTTCTGGTTGTGAAGTTTCTAGTTGTGGAGTTTCTAGTTGTGAAGTATGTAGTTGTGGAGTCTGTAGTTGTGGAGTTTCTAGTGGTGGAGTCTCTAGTGGTGGAGTTTCTAGTTGCGGAGTTTCTAGTTGCGGAGTTTCTAGTTGTGGAGTTTCTAGTTGTGGAATTTGTAGTTGTGGAGTATGTAATTGTGGGGTTTCAAGTTGTGGAGTTTCTAGTTGTGGAGTTTCTAGCTGTGGAGTTTCCAGTTCTTGAGTTTCTAGTTGCCGAGTGTCTAGTTGCGAAGTCTCAAGTTGCGGAGTTTCCACCTGTAGAGTTTGTAGTTGCGGAGTCTCTAGTTGTGCAGTTTCTGGTTGTGGAGTTTCTAGTTGTTGAGTTTCTAGCTGTGGAGTTTCTAGTTGCGGAGTTTCTAGTTGCAGTTTCTAGTTGCGGACTTTCTACCTGTGGAGTTTCTAGTTGCGGAGTTTCTAGTTGCAGAGTTTCTAGTTGCGAAGTTTTCTAGTTGTAGAGTTTCTACTTGTGGAGTTTCTAGTTGCGAAGTGTCTAGTTGTAGAGTTTCTAGTTGTGGAGTTTCTAGTTGGAGTTTTTAGTTGGAGTTTTTAGTTTTCGAGTTTCTAGCTATAGATTTTCTAGTTGCGGAGTTCCTAGTTGCGGAGTTTGTAGTTGTGCGGTTTCTAGTTGTTGAAATTCTAGCTGTGGAGTTTCTACTTATGGACTCCCTAGTCGTGGAGTTTCTAGTTGTGTAGTTTCTATCTGAGGAGTTTCTAAATATGAAGTCTCCAGTTGTGCAGTCTCTAGTTGTGGAGTTTCTAGTTGTGGAGTTTCGATTTGTGGAGTTTCTTGTTGTGGAGTTTCTAATTGTGGAGTTTCTAGTGTCGTAGTCTCTAGTTGTTAAGTTTCTAGTTGTGGATTTTGTAGTTTCGGAGTTTCTAGTTGTGTAGTTTCTAGTTGGAGAGTTTGTACTTGAGTTTATAGTGGTGCATTTTCAAGTTGCGTAGTTTTCTAGTTGTGGAGACTCTAGTTGTGGAGTTTCTAGTTGCGAAGTGTCTAGTTGTAGAGTTTCTAGTTGTGGAGTTTCTAGTTGGAGTTTCTAGTTGGAGTTTTTAGTTCTCGAGTTTCTAGTTGTAGATTTTCTAGTTGAGGAGTTCCTAGTTGCGGAGTTTCTAGTTGTGCGGTTTCTAGTTGTTGAACTTCTAGCTGTGGAGTTTCTACTTATTGACTCCCTAGTCGTGGAGTTTCTAATTAAGTAGTTTCTATCTGAGGAGTTTCTAAATGTGAAGTCTCCAGTTGTGAAGTTTCTAGTTGTTTAGTTTCTAGTTGTGAAGTCTGTAGTTGTGGAGTCTGTAGTTGTGGAGTTTCTAGTTGCGGAGTTTCTAGTTGTGGATTTTCCAGTTGCGGAGTTTCTACCTGTGGAGTTTGTAGTGGCGGAGTCTCTAGTTGTGCAGTTTCTGGTTGTGGAGTTTTTAGTTGTGGAGTTTCTAGCTGTGGAGTTTCTAGTTGCGGAGTTTCTAGTTGCAGAGTTTCTAGTTGCGGACTTTCTAGCTGTGGAGCTTCTAGTTGCGGAGTTTCTAGTTGCAGAGTTTCTAGTTGCGAAGTTTTCTAGTTGTGAAGACTCTACTTGTTGAGTTTTTAGTTGCGAAGTCTCTAGTTGTAGAGTTTCTAGTTGTGGAGTTTCTAGTTGGAGTTCTTAGTTGGAGTTTTTAGTTTTCGAGTTTCTAGTTGTAGATTTTCTAGTTGCGGAGTTCCTAGTTGCGGAGTTTCTAGTTGTGCGGTTTCTAGTTGTTGAAATTCTAGCTGTGGAGTTTCCTAATATGGACTCCGTAGTCGTGGAGTTTCTAGTTGTGTAGTTTCTATCTGAGGAGTTTCTAAATGTGAAGTCTCCAGTTGTGCAGTCTCTAGTTGTGGAGTCTCTAGTTGTGGAGTTTCTAGTTGTGGAGTTTCTAGTTGTGGAGTTTCTTATTGTGGAGTTTCAAGTGTCGGAGTCTCTGGTTGTTAAGTTTCTAGTTGTGGATTTTGTAGTTGCGGAGTTTCTAGTTGTGTAGTTTCTAGTTGGAGAGTTTGTACTTGAGTTTATAGTGGTGGAGTTTCAAGTTGCGAAGTTTTCTAGTTGTGGAGACTCTAGTTGTGGAGTTTCTAGTTGCGAAGTGTCTAGTTGTAGAGTTTCTAGTTGTAGAGTTTCTAGTTGGAGTTTCTAATTGGAGTTTTAATTTTCGAGTTTCTAGTTGTAGATTTTCTAGTTGCGGAGTTCCTAGATGCGGAGTTTCTAGTTGTGCGGTTTCTAGTTGTTAAAATTCTAGCTGTGGGGTTTCTAGTTATTGACTCCGTAGTCGTGGAGTTTCTGAATGGGTAGTTTCTATCTGAGGAGTTTCTAAATGTGAAGTCTCCAGTTGTGCAGTCTCTAGTTGTGGAGTTTCTAGTTGTGGAGTTTCTAGTTGTGGAGTTTCTTATTGTGGAGTTTCTAGTTATAGAGTTTCTAGTTGGAGTTTTTTGTTTTCGAGTTTCTAGTTGTAGATTTTCTAGTTGCGGAGTTTCTAGTTGCGGGGTTTCTAGTTGTGGAGTTCTAGTTGTTGAAATTCTAGCTGTGGAGTTTTTACTTGTGGACTCCCTAGTCGTGGAGTTTCTAGTTGTGTAGTTTCTATCTGAGGAGTTTCTAAATGTGAAGTCTCCAGTTGTGCAGTCTCTAGTTGTGGAGTTTCTTGTTGTGGAGTTTCTAGTTGTAGAGTTTCTTATTGTGGAGTTTCTAGTTATAGAGTTTCTAGTTGGAGTTTTTAGTTTTCAAGTTTCTAGTTGTAAATTTTCTAGTTGCGGAGTTCCTAGTTGCGGAGTTTCTAGTTGTGGGGTTTCTAGTTGTTGAAATTCTAGCTGTGTATTTTCTACTTATCGACTCTCAAGTCGTGGAGTTTCTAGTTGTGTAGTTTCTATCTGAGGAGTTTCTAAATGCGAAGTCTCCAGTTGTGCAGTCTCTAGTTGTGGAGTTTTTAGTAGTGGAGTTTCTAGTTGTGGAGTTTCTTATTGTGGAGTTTCTAGTTGCGGAGTCTCTAGTTTTGAAGTTTCTAGTTGTGGATTTTCCAGTTGCGGAGTTTCTAGTGGCAGAGTTTCTAGTTGTGTAGTGTCTAGTTGGGGAGTTTCTACTTGAGTTTATAGTTGTGGAGTTTCTAGTTGCAGAATTTCGAATTGCAGAGTTTCAAGTTGCGGAGTTTCTAGTTGTGGAGTCACTAGTTGTGGAGTTTCTAGTTGTGGAGTTTCTAGTTGTTGAGTTTCTAGTTGCCGAGTTTCTAGCTGCAAAGTCTCAAGTTGTGGAGTTTCTAGTTGTGGAGTTTCTAGTTGCGGAGTTTCTGGTTGTGGAGTTTCTAGTTGTGGAGTTTCTAGTTGTGGAGTCTGTAGTTGTGGAGTCTGTAGTTGTGGAGTTTCTAGTTGTGGAGTTTCTAGTTATGGAGTCTCTAGTTGTAGAGCTCCTAGTTGCGGAGTGTCTAGTTGTGGAGTTTCTACTTATGGAGTTTCTGGTTGTGAAGTTTCTAGTTGTGGAGTTTCTAGTTGTGAAGTATGTAGTTGTGGAGTCTGTAGTTGTGGAGTTTCTAGTGGTGGAGTCTCTAGTGGTGGAGTTTCTAGTTGCGGAGTTTCTAGTTGCGGAGTTTCTAGTTGTGGAGTTTCTAGTTGTGGAATTTGTAGCTGTGGAGTATGTAATTGTGGGGTTTCAAGTTGTGGAGTTTCTAGTTGTGGAGTTTCTAGCTGTGGAGTTTCCAGTTCTTGAGTTTCTAGTTGCCGAGTGTCTAGTTGCGAAGTCTCAAGTTGCGGAGTTTCTACCTGTAGAGTTTGTAGTTGCGGAGTCTCTAGTTGTGCAGTTTATGGTTGTGGAGTTTCTAGTTGTTGAGTTTCTAGCTGTGGAGTTTCTAGTTGCGGAGTTTCTAGTTGCAGAGTTTCTAGTTGCGGACTTTCTACCTGTGGAGTTTCTTGTTGCGGAGTTTCTAGTTGCAGAGTTTCTAGTTGCTAAGTTTTCTAGTTGTGGAGACTCTAGTTGTGGAGTTTCTAGTTGCGAAGTGTCTAGTTGTTGAGTTTCTAGTTGTGGAGTTTTTGTTGGAGTTTCTAGTTGGAGTTTTTATTTCTCGAGTTTCTAGTTGTAGATTTTCTAGTTACGGAGTTCCTAGTTGCGGAGTTTCTAGTTGTGCGGTTTCTAGTTGTTGAAATTCTAGCTGTGAAGTTTCTACTTATTGACTCCCTGGTCGTGGAGTTTCTAAATATGTAGTTTCTATCTGAGGAGTTTCTAAATGTGAAGTCTCCAGTTGTGAAGTTTCTAGTTGTGGAGTTTCTAGTTGTGAAGTCTGTAGTTGTGGAGTCTGTAGTTGTGGAGTTTCTAGTTAGGGAGTCTCTAGTTGTGGAGTTTCTAGTTGCGGAGTTTCTAGTTGCGGAGTTTCTAGTTGTGGAATTTTTAGTTGTGGAGTATCTAATTGTGGTGTTCCAAGTTGTGGAGTTTCTAGTTCTTGAGTTTCTAGTTGCCGAGTGCCTAGTTGCGAAGTCTCAAGTTGCGGAGTTTCTACCTGTGGAGTTTGTAGTTGCGGAGTCTCTAGTTGTGCAGTTTCTGGTTGTGGAGTTTCTAGTTGTGGAGTTTCTAGCCGCGGAGTTTCTAGTTGCGGAGTTTCTAGTTGCAGAGTTTCTAGTTGCGGACTTTCTAGCTGTAGAGTTTCTAGTTGCGGAGTTTCTAGTTGCAGAGTTTCTAGTTGCAGAGTTTCTAGTTGTGAAGTTTTCTAGTTGTGGAGACTCTACTTGTGGAGTTTCTAGTTGCGAAGTGTCTAGTTGTAGAGTTTCGAGTTGTGGAGTTTCTAGTTGGAGTTTCTAGTTGGAGTTTTTGGTTTTCGAGTTTCTAGTTGTAGATTTTCTAGTTGCGGAGTTCATAGTTGTGGAGTTTCTAGTTGTGGAGTTTCGATTTGTGGAGTTTCTTGTTGTGGAGTTTCTAATTGTGGAGTTTCTAGTGTCGTAGTCTCTAGTTGTTAAGTTTCTAGTTGTGGATTTTGTAGTTTCGGAGTTTCTAGTTGTGTAGTTTCTAGTTGGAGAGTTTGTACTTGAGTTTATAGTGGTGCATTTTCAAGTTGCGTAGTTTTCTAGTTGTGGAGACTCTAGTTGTGGAGTTTCTAGTTGCGAAGTGTCTAGTTGTAGAGTTTCTAGTTGTGGAGTTTCTAGTTGGAGTTTCTAGTTGGAGTTTTTAGTTCTCGAGTTTCTAGTTGTAGATTTTCTAGTTGAGGAGTTCCTAGTTGCGGAGTTTCTAGTTGTGCGGTTTCTAGTTGTTGAACTTCTAGCTGTGGAGTTTCTACTTATTGACTCCCTAGTCGTGGAGTTTCTAATTAAGTAGTTTCTATCTGAGGAGTTTCTAAATGTGAAGTCTCCAGTTGTGAAGTTTCTAGTTGTTTAGTTTCTAGTTGTGAAGTCTGTAGTTGTGGAGTCTGTAGTTGTGGAGTTTCTAGTTGCGGAGTTTCTAGTTGTGGATTTTCCAGTTGCGGAGTTTCTACCTGTGGAGTTTGTAGTGGCGGAGTCTCTAGTTGTGCAGTTTCTGGTTGTGGAGTTTTTAGTTGTGGAGTTTCTAGCTGTGGAGTTTCTAGTTGCGGAGTTTCTAGTTGCAGAGTTTCTAGTTGCGGACTTTCTAGCTGTGGAGCTTCTAGTTGCGGAGTTTCTAGTTGCAGAGTTTCTAGTTGCGAAGTTTTCTAGTTGTGAAGACTCTACTTGTTGAGTTTTTAGTTGCGAAGTCTCTAGTTGTAGAGTTTCTAGTTGTGGAGTTTCTAGTTGGAGTTCTTAGTTGGAGTTTTTAGTTTTCGAGTTTCTAGTTGTAGATTTTCTAGTTGCGGAGTTCCTAGTTGCGGAGTTTCTAGTTGTGCGGTTTCTAGTTGTTGAAATTCTAGCTGTGGAGTTTCCTAATATGGACTCCGTAGTCGTGGAGTTTCTAGTTGTGTAGTTTCTATCTGAGGAGTTTCTAAATGTGAAGTCTCCAGTTGTGCAGTCTCTAGTTGTGGAGTCTCTAGTTGTGGAGTTTCTAGTTGTGGAGTTTCTAGTTGTGGAGTTTCTTATTGTGGAGTTTCAAGTGTCGGAGTCTCTGGTTGTTAAGTTTCTAGTTGTGGATTTTGTAGTTGCGGAGTTTCTAGTTGTGTAGTTTCTAGTTGGAGAGTTTGTACTTGAGTTTATAGTGGTGGAGTTTCAAGTTGCGAAGTTTTCTAGTTGTGGAGACTCTAGTTGTGGAGTTTCTAGTTGCGAAGTGTCTAGTTGTAGAGTTTCTAGTTGTAGAGTTTCTAGTTGGAGTTTCTAATTGGAGTTTTAATTTTCGAGTTTCTAGTTGTAGATTTTCTAGTTGCGGAGTTCCTAGATGCGGAGTTTCTAGTTGTGCGGTTTCTAGTTGTTAAAATTCTAGCTGTGGGGTTTCTAGTTATTGACTCCGTAGTCGTGGAGTTTCTGAATGGGTAGTTTCTATCTGAGGAGTTTCTAAATGTGAAGTCTCCAGTTGTGCAGTCTCTAGTTGTGGAGTTTCTAGTTGTGGAGTTTCTAGTTGTGGAGTTTCTTATTGTGGAGTTTCTAGTTATAGAGTTTCTAGTTGGAGTTTTTTGTTTTCGAGTTTCTAGTTGTAGATTTTCTAGTTGCGGAGTTTCTAGTTGCGGGGTTTCTAGTTGTGGAGTTCTAGTTGTTGAAATTCTAGCTGTGGAGTTTTTACTTGTGGACTCCCTAGTCGTGGAGTTTCTAGTTGTGTAGTTTCTATCTGAGGAGTTTCTAAATGTGAAGTCTCCAGTTGTGCAGTCTCTAGTTGTGGAGTTTCTTGTTGTGGAGTTTCTAGTTGTAGAGTTTCTTATTGTGGAGTTTCTAGTTATAGAGTTTCTAGTTGGAGTTTTTAGTTTTCAAGTTTCTAGTTGTAAATTTTCTAGTTGCGGAGTTCCTAGTTGCGGAGTTTCTAGTTGTGGGGTTTCTAGTTGTTGAAATTCTAGCTGTGTATTTTCTACTTATCGACTCTCAAGTCGTGGAGTTTCTAGTTGTGTAGTTTCTATCTGAGGAGTTTCTAAATGCGAAGTCTCCAGTTGTGCAGTCTCTAGTTGTGGAGTTTTTAGTAGTGGAGTTTCTAGTTGTGGAGTTTCTTATTGTGGAGTTTCTAGTTGCGGAGTCTCTAGTTTTGAAGTTTCTAGTTGTGGATTTTCCAGTTGCGGAGTTTCTAGTGGCAGAGTTTCTAGTTGTGTAGTGTCTAGTTGGGGAGTTTCTACTTGAGTTTATAGTTGTGGAGTTTCTAGTTGCAGAATTTCGAATTGCAGAGTTTCAAGTTGCGGAGTTTCTAGTTGTGGAGTCACTAGTTGTGGAGTTTCTAGTTGTGGAGTTTCTAGTTGTTGAGTTTCTAGTTGCCGAGTTTCTAGCTGCAAAGTCTCAAGTTGTGGAGTTTCTAGTTGTGGAGTTTCTAGTTGCGGAGTTTCTGGTTGTGGAGTTTCTAGTTGTGGAGTTTCTAGTTGTGGAGTCTGTAGTTGTGGAGTCTGTAGTTGTGGAGTTTCTAGTTGTGGAGTTTCTAGTTATGGAGTCTCTAGTTGTAGAGCTCCTAGTTGCGGAGTGTCTAGTTGTGGAGTTTCTACTTATGGAGTTTCTGGTTGTGAAGTTTCTAGTTGTGGAGTTTCTAGTTGTGAAGTATGTAGTTGTGGAGTCTGTAGTTGTGGAGTTTCTAGTGGTGGAGTCTCTAGTGGTGGAGTTTCTAGTTGCGGAGTTTCTAGTTGCGGAGTTTCTAGTTGTGGAGTTTCTAGTTGTGGAATTTGTAGCTGTGGAGTATGTAATTGTGGGGTTTCAAGTTGTGGAGTTTCTAGTTGTGGAGTTTCTAGCTGTGGAGTTTCCAGTTCTTGAGTTTCTAGTTGCCGAGTGTCTAGTTGCGAAGTCTCAAGTTGCGGAGTTTCTACCTGTAGAGTTTGTAGTTGCGGAGTCTCTAGTTGTGCAGTTTATGGTTGTGGAGTTTCTAGTTGTTGAGTTTCTAGCTGTGGAGTTTCTAGTTGCGGAGTTTCTAGTTGCAGAGTTTCTAGTTGCGGACTTTCTACCTGTGGAGTTTCTTGTTGCGGAGTTTCTAGTTGCAGAGTTTCTAGTTGCTAAGTTTTCTAGTTGTGGAGACTCTAGTTGTGGAGTTTCTAGTTGCGAAGTGTCTAGTTGTTGAGTTTCTAGTTGTGGAGTTTTTGTTGGAGTTTCTAGTTGGAGTTTTTAGTTCTCGAGTTTCTAGTTGTAGATTTTCTAGTTACGGAGTTCCTAGTTGCGGAGTTTCTAGTTGTGCGGTTTCTAGTTGTTGAAATTCTAGCTGTGAAGTTTCTACTTATTGACTCCCTGGTCGTGGAGTTTCTAAATATGTAGTTTCTATCTGAGGAGTTTCTAAATGTGAAGTCTCCAGTTGTGAAGTTTCTAGTTGTGGAGTTTCTAGTTGTGAAGTCTGTAGTTGTGGAGTCTGTAGTTGTGGAGTTTCTAGTTAGGGAGTCTCTAGTTGTGGAGTTTCTAGTTGCGGAGTTTCTAGTTGCGGAGTTTCTAGTTGTGGAATTTTTAGTTGTGGAGTATCTAATTGTGGTGTTCCAAGTTGTGGAGTTTCTAGTTCTTGAGTTTCTAGTTGCCGAGTGCCTAGTTGCGAAGTCTCAAGTTGCGGAGTTTCTACCTGTGGAGTTTGTAGTTGCGGAGTCTCTAGTTGTGCAGTTTCTGGTTGTGGAGTTTCTAGTTGTGGAGTTTCTAGCCGCGGAGTTTCTAGTTGCGGAGTTTCTAGTTGCAGAGTTTCTAGTTGCGGACTTTCTAGCTGTAGAGTTTCTAGTTGCGGAGTTTCTAGTTGCAGAGTTTCTAGTTGCAGAGTTTCTAGTTGTGAAGTTTTCTAGTTGTGGAGACTCTACTTGTGGAGTTTCTAGTTGCGAAGTGTCTAGTTGTAGAGTTTCGAGTTGTGGAGTTTCTAGTTGGAGTTTCTAGTTGGAGTTTTTGGTTTTCGAGTTTCTAGTTGTAGATTTTCTAGTTGCGGAGTTCATAGTTGCGGAGTTTCTAGTTGTGCGATTTCTAGTTGTTGAAATTCTAGCTGTGGAGTTTCTACTTATGGACTCCCTAGTCGTGGAGTTTCTAGTTGTGTAGTTTCTATCTGAGGAGTTTCTAAATGTGAAGTCTCCAATTGTGCAGTCTCTAGTTGTGGAGTTTCTAGTTGTGGAGTTTCTAGTTGTGGAGTTTCTTATTGTGGAGTTTCTATATATAGAGTTTCTATGTGGAGTTTTTAGTTTTCGAGTTTCTAGTTGTAGATTTTCTAGTTGCGGAGTTCCTAGTTGCGGAGTTTCTAGTTGTGGGGTTTCTAGTTGTTGAAATTCTAGCTGTGCAGTTTCTACTTATCGACTCTCTAGTCGTGGAGTTTCTAGTTGTGTAGTTTCTATCTGAGGAGTTTCTCAACGCGAAGTCTCCAGTTGTGCAGTCTCTAGTTGTGGAGTTTCTAGTTGCGAAGTCTCCAGTTGTGAAGTTTCTAGTTGTGGATTTTCCAGTTGCGGAGTTTCTAGTTGCAGAATTTCTAGTTGCAGAGTTTCTAGTTGTGAAGTTTGTAGTTGTGGAGTCTCTAGTTGTGGTGTTTCAAGTTGTGGAGTTTCAAGTTGTGGAGTTTTTAGTTGCGGAGTTACTAGTTGTGGAGTTTCTAGTTGTGGAGTTTCTAGTTGTGAAGTATGTAGTTGTGGAGTCTGTAGTTGTGGAGTTTCTAGTTGTGGAGTCTCTAGTTGTGGAGTTTCTAGTTGCGGAGTTTCTAGTTGTGGATTTTCCAGTTGCGGAGTTTCTACCTGTGGAGTTTGTAGTGGCGGAGTCTCTAGTTGTGCAGTTTCTGGTTGTGGAGTTTTTAGTTGTGGAGTTTCTAGCTGTGGAGTTTCTAGTTGCGGAGTTTCTAGTTGCAGAGTTTCTAGTTGCGGACTTTCTAGCTGTGGAGCTTCTAGTTGCGGAGTTTCTAGTTGCAGAGTTTCTAGTTGCGAAGTTTTCTAGTTGTGAAGACTCTACTTGTTGAGTTTTTAGTTGCGAAGTCTCTAGTTGTAGAGTTTCTAGTTGTGGAGTTTCTAGTTGGAGTTCTTAGTTGGAGTTTTTAGTTTTCGAGTTTCTAGTTGTAGATTTTCTAGTTGCGGAGTTCCTAGTTGCGGAGTTTCTAGTTGTGCGGTTTCTAGTTGTTGAAATTCTAGCTGTGGAGTTTCCTAATATGGACTCCGTAGTCGTGGAGTTTCTAGTTGTGTAGTTTCTATCTGAGGAGTTTCTAAATGTGAAGTCTCCAGTTGTGCAGTCTCTAGTTGTGGAGTCTCTAGTTGTGGAGTTTCTAGTTGTGGAGTTTCTAGTTGTGGAGTTTCTTATTGTGGAGTTTCAAGTGTCAGAGTCTCTGGTTGTTAAGTTTCTAGTTGTGGATTTTGTAGTTGCGGAGTTTCTAGTTGTGTAGTTTCTAGTTGGAGAGTTTGTACTTGAGTTTATAGTGGTGGAGTTTCAAGTTGCGAAGTTTTCTAGTTGTGGAGACTCTAGTTGTGGAGTTTCTAGTTGCGAAGTGTCTAGTTGTAGAGTTTCTAGTTGTAGAGTTTCTAGTTGGAGTTTCTAATTGGAGTTTTAATTTTCGAGTTTCTAGTTGTAGATTTTCTAGTTGCGGAGTTCCTAGATGCGGAGTTTCTAGTTGTGCGGTTTCTAGTTGTTAAAATTCTAGCTGTGGGGTTTCTAGTTATTGACTCCGTAGTCGTGGAGTTTCTGAATGGGTAGTTTCTATCTGAGGAGTTTCTAAATGTGAAGTCTCCAGTTGTGCAGTCTCTAGTTGTGGAGTTTCTAGTTGTGGAGTTTCTAGTTGTGGAGTTTCTTATTGTGGAGTTTCTAGTTATAGAGTTTCTAGTTGGAGTTTTTTGTTTTCGAGTTTCTAGTTGTAGATTTTCTAGTTGCGGAGTTTCTAGTTGCGGGGTTTCTAGTTGTGGAGTTCTAGTTGTTGAAATTCTAGCTGTGGAGTTTTTACTTGTGGACTCCCTAGTCGTGGAGTTTCTAGTTGTGTAGTTTCTATCTGAGGAGTTTCTAAATGTGAAGTCTCCAGTTGTGCAGTCTCTAGTTGTGGAGTTTCTTGTTGTGGAGTTTCTAGTTGTAGAGTTTCTTATTGTGGAGTTTCTAGTTATAGAGTTTCTAGTTGGAGTTTTTAGTTTTCAAGTTTCTAGTTGTAAATTTTCTAGTTGCGGAGTTCCTAGTTGCGGAGTTTCTAGTTGTGGGGTTTCTAGTTGTTGAAATTCTAGCTGTGTATTTTCTACTTATCGACTCTCAAGTCGTGGAGTTTCTAGTTGTGTAGTTTCTATCTGAGGAGTTTCTAAATGCGAAGTCTCCAGTTGTGCAGTCTCTAGTTGTGGAGTTTTTAGTAGTGGAGTTTCTAGTTGTGGAGTTTCTTATTGTGGAGTTTCTAGTTGCGGAGTCTCTAGTTTTGAAGTTTCTAGTTGTGGATTTTCCAGTTGCGGAGTTTCTAGTGGCAGAGTTTCTAGTTGTGTAGTGTCTAGTTGGGGAGTTTCTACTTGAGTTTATAGTTGTGGAGTTTCTAGTTGCAGAATTTCGAATTGCAGAGTTTCAAGTTGCGGAGTTTCTAGTTGTGGAGTCACTAGTTGTGGAGTTTCTAGTTGTGGAGTTTCTAGTTGTTGAGTTTCTAGTTGCCGAGTTTCTAGCTGCAAAGTCTCAAGTTGTGGAGTTTCTAGTTGTGGAGTTTCTAGTTGCGGAGTTTCTGGTTGTGGAGTTTCTAGTTGTGGAGTTTCTAGTTGTGGAGTCTGTAGTTGTGGAGTCTGTAGTTGTGGAGTTTCTAGTTGTGGAGTTTCTAGTTATGGAGTCTCTAGTTGTAGAGCTCCTAGTTGCGGAGTGTCTAGTTGTGGAGTTTCTACTTATGGAGTTTCTGGTTGTGAAGTTTCTAGTTGTGGAGTTTCTAGTTGTGAAGTATGTAGTTGTGGAGTCTGTAGTTGTGGAGTTTCTAGTGGTGGAGTCTCTAGTGGTGGAGTTTCTAGTTGCGGAGTTTCTAGTTGCGGAGTTTCTAGTTGTGGAGTTTCTAGTTGTGGAATTTGTAGCTGTGGAGTATGTAATTGTGGGGTTTCAAGTTGTGGAGTTTCTAGTTGTGGAGTTTCTAGCTGTGGAGTTTCCAGTTCTTGAGTTTCTAGTTGCCGAGTGTCTAGTTGCGAAGTCTCAAGTTGCGGAGTTTCTACCTGTAGAGTTTGTAGTGGCGGAGTCTCTAGTTGTGCAGTTTATGGTTGTGGAGTTTCTAGTTGTTGAGTTTCTAGCTGTGGAGTTTCTAGTTGCGGAGTTTCTAGTTGCAGAGTTTCTAGTTGCGGACTTTCTACCTGTGGAGTTTCTTGTTGCGGAGTTTCTGGTTGCAGAGTTTCTAGTTGCTAAGTTTTCTAGTTGTGGAGACTCTAGTTGTGGAGTTTCTAGTTGCGAAGTGTCTAGTTGTTGAGTTTCTAGTTGTGGAGTTTTTGTTGGAGTTTCTAGTTGGAGTTTTTAGTTCTCGAGTTTCTAGTTGTAGATTTTCTAGTTACGGAGTTCCTAGTTGCGGAGTTTCTAGTTGTGCGGTTTCTAGTTGTTGAAATTCTAGCTGTGAAGTTTCTACTTATTGACTCCCTGGTCGTGGAGTTTCTAAATATGTAGTTTCTATCTGAGGAGTTTCTAAATGTGAAGTCTCCAGTTGTGAAGTTTCTAGTTGTGGAGTTTCTAGTTGTGAAGTCTGTAGTTGTGGAGTCTGTAGTTGTGGAGTTTCTAGTTAGGGAGTCTCTAGTTGTGGAGTTTCTAGTTGCGGAGTTTCTAGTTGCGGAGTTTCTAGTTGTGGAATTTTTAGTTGTGGAGTATCTAATTGTGGTGTTCCAAGTTGTGGAGTTTCTAGTTCTTGAGTTTCTAGTTGCCGAGTGCCTAGTTGCGAAGTCTCAAGTTGCGGAGTTTCTACCTGTGGAGTTTGTAGTTGCGGAGTCTCTAGTTGTGCAGTTTCTGGTTGTGGAGTTTCTAGTTGTGGAGTTTCTAGCCGCGGAGTTTCTAGTTGCGGAGTTTCTAGTTGCAGAGTTTCTAGTTGCGGACTTTCTAGCTGTAGAGTTTCTAGTTGCGGAGTTTCTAGTTGCAGAGTTTCTAGTTGCAGAGTTTCTAGTTGTGGAGACTCTACTTGTGGAGTTTCTAGTTGCGAAGTGTCTAGTTGTAGAGTTTCGAGTTGTGGAGTTTCTAGTTGGAGTTTCTAGTTGGAGTTTTTGGTTTTCGAGTTTCTAGTTGTAGATTTTCTAGTTGCGGAGTTCATAGTTGCGGAGTTTCTAGTTGTGCGATTTCTAGTTGTTGAAATTCTAGCTGTGGAGTTTCTACTTATGGACTCCCTAGTCGTGGAGTTTCTAGTTGTGTAGTTTCTATCTGAGGAGTTTCTAAATGTGAAGTCTCCAATTGTGCAGTCTCTAGTTGTGGAGTTTCTAGTTGTGGAGTTTCTAGTTGTGGAGTTTCTTATTGTGGAGTTTCTATATATAGAGTTTCTATGTGGAGTTTTTAGTTTTCGAGTTTCTAGTTGTAGATTTTCTAGTTGCGGAGTTCCTAGTTGCGGAGTTTCTAGTTGTGGGGTTTCTAGTTGTTGAAATTCTAGCTGTGCAGTTTCTACTTATCGACTCTCTAGTCGTGGAGTTTCTAGTTGTGTAGTTTCTATCTGAGGAGTTTCTCAACGCGAAGTCTCCAGTTGTGCAGTCTCTAGTTGTGGAGTTTCTAGTTGCGAAGTCTCCAGTTGTGAAGTTTCTAGTTGTGGATTTTCCAGTTGCGGAGTTTCTAGTTGCAGAATTTCTAGTTGCAGAGTTTCTAGTTGTGAAGTTTGTAGTTGTGGAGTCTCTAGTTGTGGTGTTTCAAGTTGTGGAGTTTCAAGTTGTGGAGTTTTTAGTTGCGTAGTTACTAGTTGTGGAGTTTCTAGTTGTGGAGTTTCTAGTTGTGAAGTATGTAGTTGTGGAGTCTGTAGTTGTGGAGTTTCTAGTTGTGGAGTCTCTAGTTGTGGAGTTTCAAGTTGCGGAGTTTCTAGTTGCGGAGTTTCTAGTTGCAGAGTTTCTAGTTGCGAAGTTTTCTAGTTGTGGAGACTCTACTTGTGGAGTTTCTAGTTGCGAAGTGTCAAGTTGTAGAGTTTCTAGTTGTGGAGTTTCTAGTTGGAGTTTTTAGTTGGAGTTTTTAGTTTTCGAGTTTCTAGCTATAGATTTTCTAGTTGCGGAGTTCCTAGTTGCGGAGTTTGTAGTTGTGCGGTTTCTAGTTGTTGAAATTCTAGCTGTGGAGTTTCTACTTATGGACTCCCTAGTCGTTGAGTTTCTAGTTGTGTAGTTTCTATCTGAGGAGTTTCTAAATATGAAGTCTCCAGTTGTGCCGTCTGTAGTTGTGGAGTTTCTAGTTGTGGAGTTTCGATTTGTGGAGTTTCTTGTTGTGGAGTTTCTAATTGTGGAGTTTCTAGTGTCGTAGTCTCTAGTTGTTAAGTTTCTCGTTGTGGATTTTGTAGTTGCGGAGCTTCTAGTTGTGTAGTTTCTAGTTGGAGAGTTTGTACTTGAGTTTATAGTGGTGCATTTTCAAGTTGCGAAGTTTTCTAGTTGTGGAGACTCTAGTTGTGGAGTTTCTAGTTGCGAAGTGTCTAGTTGTAGAGTTTCTAGTTGTGGAGTTTCTAGTTGGAGTTTCTAGTTGGAGTTTTTAGTTCTCGAGTTTCTAGTTGTAGATTTTCTAGTTGCGGAGTTCCTAGTTGCGGAGTTTCTAGTTGTGCGGTTTCTAGTTGTTGAAATTCTAGCTGTGGAGTTTCTACTTATTGACTCCCTGGTCGTGGAGTTTCTAAATATGTAGTTTCTATCTGAGGAGTTTCTAAATGTGAAGTCTCCAGTTGTGAAGTTTCTAGTTGTGGAGTTTCTAGTTGTGAAGTCTGTAGTTGTGGAGTCTGTAGTGGTGGAGTTTCTAGTTGTGGAGTCTCTAGTTGTGGAGTTTCTAGTTGCGGAGTTTCTAGTTGCGGAGTTTCTAGTTGTGGAGTTTCTAGTTGTGGAATTTGTAGTTGTGGAGTATCTAATTGTGGTGTTCCAAGTTGTGGAGTTTCTAGTTCTTGAGTTTCTAGTTGCCGAGTGTCTAGTTGCGAAGTCTCAAGTTGCGGAGTTTCTACCTTTGGAGTTTGTAGTTGTGGAGTCTCTAGTTGTGCAGTTTCTGGTTGTGGAGTTTCTAGTTGTGGAGTTTCTAGCCGTGGAGTTTCTAGTTGCGGAGTTTCTAGTTGCAGAGTTTCTAGTTGCGGACTTTCTAGCTGTAGAGTTTCTAGTTGCGGAGTTTCTAGTTGCAGAGTTTCTAGTTGCAGAGTTTCTAGTTGTGAAGTTTTCTAGTTGTGGAGACTCTACTTGTGGAGTTTCTAGTTGCGAAGTGTCTATTTGTAGACTTTCGAGTTGTGGAGTTTCTAGTTGGAGTTTTTGGTTTTCGAGTTTCTAGTTGTAGATTTTCTAGTTGCGGAGTTCATAGTTGCGGAGTTTCTAGTTGTGCGGTTTCTAGTTGTTGAGATTCTAGCTGTGGAGTTTCTACCTATGGACTCCCTAGTCGTGGAGTTTCTAGTTGTGTAGTTTCTATCTGAGGAGTTGCTAAATGTGAAGTCTCCAGTTGTGCAGTCTCTAGTTGCAGAGTTTCTAGTTGTGAAGTTTCTAGTTGTGGAATTTGTAGTTGTGGAGTCTCTAGTTGTGGTGTTTCAAGTTGTGGAGTTTCAAGTTGTGGAGTTTTAGTCGCGGAGTTACTAGTTGTGGAGTTTCTAGTTGTGGAGTTTCTAGTTGTGAAGTATGTAGTTGTGGAGTCTGTAGTTGTGGAGTTTCTATTTGTGGAGTCTCTAGTTGTGGAGTTTCTAGTTGCGGAGTTTCTAGTTGCGGAGTTTCTAGTTGCAGAGTTTCTAGTTGCGAAGTTTTCTAGTTGTGGAGACTCTACTTGTGAAGTTTCTAGTTGCGAAGTGTCTAGTTGTAGAGTTTCTAGTTGTGGAGTTTCTAGTTGGAGTTTTTAGTTGGAGTTTTTAGTTTTCGAGTTTCTAGCTATAGATTTTCTAGTTGCGGATTTCCTAGTGGCGGAGTTTGTAGTTGTGCGGTTTCTAGTTGTTGAAATTCTAGCTGTGGAGTTTCTACTTATGGACTCCCTAGTCGTGGAGTTTCTAGTTGTGTAGTTTCTATCTGAGGAGTTTCTAAATATGAAGTCTCCAGTTGTGCAGTCTCTAGTTGTGGAGTTTCTAAATGTGGAGTTTCGATTTGTGGAGTTTCTTGTTGTGGAGTTTCTAATTGTGGAGTTTCTAGTGTCGTAGTCTCTAGTTGTTAAGTTTCTAGTTGTGGATTTTGTAGTTGCGGAGTTTCTAGTTGTGTAGTTTCTAGTTGGAGAGTTTGTACTTGAGTTTCTAGTTGCAGAGTTTCTAGTTGCGAAGTTTTCTAGTTGTAGAGTTTCTACTTGTGGAGTTTCTAGTTGCGAAGTGTCTAGTTGTAGAGTTTCTAGTTGTGGAGTTTCTAGTTGGAGTTTTTAGTTGGAGTTTTTAGTTTTCGAGTTTCTAGCTATAGATTTTCTAGTTGCGGAGTTCCTAGTTGCGGAGTTTGTAGTTGTGCGGTTTCTAGTTGTTGAAATTCTAGCTGTGGAGTTTCTACTTATGGACTCCCTAGTCGTGGAGTTTCTAGTTGTGTAGTTTCTATCTGAGGAGTTTCTAAATATGAAGTCTCCAGTTGTGCAGTCTCTAGTTGTGGAGTTTCTAGTTGTGGAGTTTCGATTTGTGGAGTTTCTTGTTGTGGAGTTTCTAATTGTGGAGTTTCTAGTGTCGTAGTCTCTAGTTGTTAAGTTTCTAGTTGTGGATTTTGTAGTTTCGGAGTTTCTAGTTGTGTAGTTTCTAGTTGGAGAGTTTGTACTTGAGTTTATAGTGGTGCATTTTCAAGTTGCGTAGTTTTCTAGTTGTGGAGACTCTAGTTGTGGAGTTTCTAGTTGCGAAGTGTCTAGTTGTAGAGTTTCTAGTTGTGGAGTTTCTAGTTGGAGTTTCTAGTTGGAGTTTTTAGTTCTCGAGTTTCTAGTTGTAGATTTTCTAGTTGAGGAGTTCCTAGTTGCGGAGTTTCTAGTTGTGCGGTTTCTAGTTGTTGAACTTCTAGCTGTGGAGTTTCTACTTATTGACTCCCTAGTCGTGGAGTTTCTAATTAAGTAGTTTCTATCTGAGGAGTTTCTAAATGTGAAGTCTCCAGTTGTGAAGTTTCTAGTTGTTTAGTTTCTATTTGTGAAGTCTGTAGTTGTGGAGTGTGTAGTTGTGGAGTTTCTAGTTGCGGAGTTTCTAGTTGTGGATTTTCCAGTTGCGGAGTTTCTACCTGTGGAGTTTGTAGTGGCGGAGTCTCTAGTTGTGCAGTTTCTGGTTGTGGAGTTTTTAGTTGTGGAGTTTCTAGCTGTGGAGTTTCTAGTTGCGGAGTTTCTAGTTGCAGAGTTTCTAGTTGCGGACTTTCTAGCTGTGGAGCTTCTAGTTGCGGAGTTTCTAGTTGCAGAGTTTCTAGTTGCGAAGTTTTCTAGTTGTGAAGACTCTACTTGTTGAGTTTTTAGTTGCGAAGTCTCTAGTTGTAGAGTTTCTAGTTGTGGAGTTTCTAGTTGGAGTTCTTAGTTGGAGTTTTTAGTTTTCGAGTTTCTAGTTGTAGATTTTCTAGTTGCGGAGTTCCTAGTTGCGGAGTTTCTAGTTGTGCGGTTTCTAGTTGTTGAAATTCTAGCTGTGGAGTTTCCTAATATGGACTCCGTAGTCGTGGAGTTTCTAGTTGTGTAGTTTCTATCTGAGGAGTTTCTAAATGTGAAGTCTCCAGTTGTGCAGTCTCTAGTTGTGGAGTCTCTAGTTGTGGAGTTTCTAGTTGTGGAGTTTCTAGTTGTGGAGTTTCTTATTGTGGAGTTTCAAGTGTCGGAGTCTCTGGTTGTTAAGTTTCTAGTTGTGGATTTTGTAGTTGCGGAGTTTCTAGTTGTGTAGTTTCTAGTTGGAGAGTTTGTACTTGAGTTTATAGTGGTGGAGTTTCAAGTTGCGAAGTTTTCTAGTTGTGGAGACTCTAGTTGTGGAGTTTCTAGTTGCGAAGTGTCTAGTTGTAGAGTTTCTAGTTGTAGAGTTTCTAGTTGGAGTTTCTAATTGGAGTTTTAATTTTCGAGTTTCTAGTTGTAGATTTTCTAGTTGCGGAGTTCCTAGATGCGGAGTTTCTAGTTGTGCGGTTTCTAGTTGTTAAAATTCTAGCTGTGGGGTTTCTAGTTATTGACTCCGTAGTCGTGGAGTTTCTGAATGGGTAGTTTCTATCTGAGGAGTTTCTAAATGTGAAGTCTCCAGTTGTGCAGTCTCTAGTTGTGGAGTTTCTAGTTGTGGAGTTTCTAGTTGTGGAGTTTCTTATTGTGGAGTTTCTAGTTATAGAGTTTCTAGTTGGAGTTTTTTGTTTTCGAGTTTCTAGTTGTAGATTTTCTAGTTGCGGAGTTTCTAGTTGCGGGGTTTCTAGTTGTGGAGTTCTAGTTGTTGAAATTCTAGCTGTGGAGTTTTTACTTGTGGACTCCCTAGTCGTGGAGTTTCTAGTTGTGTAGTTTCTATCTGAGGAGTTTCTAAATGTGAAGTCTCCAGTTGTGCAGTCTCTAGTTGTGGAGTTTCTTGTTGTGGAGTTTCTAGTTGTAGAGTTTCTTATTGTGGAGTTTCTAGTTATAGAGTTTCTAGTTGGAGTTTTTAGTTTTCAAGTTTCTAGTTGTAAATTTTCTAGTTGCGGAGTTCCTAGTTGCGGAGTTTCTAGTTGTGGGGTTTCTAGTTGTTGAAATTCTAGCTGTGTATTTTCTACTTATCGACTCTCAAGTCGTGGAGTTTCTAGTTGTGTAGTTTCTATCTGAGGAGTTTCTAAATGCGAAGTCTCCAGTTGTGCAGTCTCTAGTTGTGGAGTTTTTAGTAGTGGAGTTTCTAGTTGTGGAGTTTCTTATTGTGGAGTTTCTAGTTGCGGAGTCTCTAGTTTTGAAGTTTCTAGTTGTGGATTTTCCAGTTGCGGAGTTTCTAGTGGCAGAGTTTCTAGTTGTGTAGTGTCTAGTTGGGGAGTTTCTACTTGAGTTTATAGTTGTGGAGTTTCTAGTTGCAGAATTTCGAATTGCAGAGTTTCAAGTTGCGGAGTTTCTAGTTGTGGAGTCACTAGTTGTGGAGTTTCTAGTTGTGGAGTTTCTAGTTGTTGAGTTTCTAGTTGCCGAGTTTCTAGCTGCAAAGTCTCAAGTTGTGGAGTTTCTAGTTGTGGAGTTTCTAGTTGCGGAGTTTCTGGTTGTGGAGTTTCTAGTTGTGGAGTTTCTAGTTGTGGAGTCTGTAGTTGTGGAGTCTGTAGTTGTGGAGTTTCTAGTTGTGGAGTTTCTAGTTATGGAGTCTCTAGTTGTAGAGCTCCTAGTTGCGGAGTGTCTAGTTGTGGAGTTTCTACTTATGGAGTTTCTGGTTGTGAAGTTTCTAGTTGTGGAGTTTCTAGTTGTGAAGTATGTAGTTGTGGAGTCTGTAGTTGTGGAGTTTCTAGTGGTGGAGTCTCTAGTGGTGGAGTTTCTAGTTGCGGAGTTTCTAGTTGCGGAGTTTCTAGTTGTGGAGTTTCTAGTTGTGGAATTTGTAGCTGTGGAGTATGTAATTGTGGGGTTTCAAGTTGTGGAGTTTCTAGTTGTGGAGTTTCTAGCTGTGGAGTTTCCAGTTCTTGAGTTTCTAGTTGCCGAGTGTCTAGTTGCGAAGTCTCAAGTTGCGGAGTTTCTACCTGTAGAGTTTGTAGTTGCGGAGTCTCTAGTTGTGCAGTTTATGGTTGTGGAGTTTCTAGTTGTTGAGTTTCTAGCTGTGGAGTTTCTAGTTGCGGAGTTTCTAGTTGCAGAGTTTCTAGTTGCGGACTTTCTACCTGTGGAGTTTCTTGTTGCGGAGTTTCTAGTTGCAGAGTTTCTAGTTGCTAAGTTTTCTAGTTGTGGAGACTCTAGTTGTGGAGTTTCTAGTTGCGAAGTGTCTAGTTGTTGAGTTTCTAGTTGTGGAGTTTTTGTTGGAGTTTCTAGTTGGAGTTTTTAGTTCTCGAGTTTCTAGTTGTAGATTTTCTAGTTACGGAGTTCCTAGTTGCGGAGTTTCTAGTTGTGCGGTTTCTAGTTGTTGAAATTCTAGCTGTGAAGTTTCTACTTATTGACTCCCTGGTCGTGGAGTTTCTAAATATGTAGTTTCTATCTGAGGAGTTTCTAAATGTGAAGTCTCCAGTTGTGAAGTTTCTAGTTGTGGAGTTTCTAGTTGTGAAGTCTGTAGTTGTGGAGTCTGTAGTTGTGGAGTTTCTAGTTAGGGAGTCTCTAGTTGTGGAGTTTCTAGTTGCGGAGTTTCTAGTTGCGGAGTTTCTAGTTGTGGAATTTTTAGTTGTGGAGTATCTAATTGTGGTGTTCCAAGTTGTGGAGTTTCTAGTTCTTGAGTTTCTAGTTGCCGAGTGCCTAGTTGCGAAGTCTCAAGTTGCGGAGTTTCTACCTGTGGAGTTTGTAGTTGCGGAGTCTCTAGTTGTGCAGTTTCTGGTTGTGGAGTTTCTAGTTGTGGAGTTTCTAGCCGCGGAGTTTCTAGTTGCGGAGTTTCTAGTTGCAGAGTTTCTAGTTGCGGACTTTCTAGCTGTAGAGTTTCTAGTTGCGGAGTTTCTAGTTGCAGAGTTTCTAGTTGCAGAGTTTCTAGTTGTGAAGTTTTCTAGTTGTGGAGACTCTACTTGTGGAGTTTCTAGTTGCGAAGTGTCTAGTTGTAGAGTTTCGAGTTGTGGAGTTTCTAGTTGGAGTTTCTAGTTGGAGTTTTTGGTTTTCGAGTTTCTAGTTGTAGATTTTCTAGTTGCGGAGTTCATAGTTGCGGAGTTTCTAGTTGTGCGATTTCTAGTTGTTGAAATTCTAGCTGTGGAGTTTCTACTTATGGACTCCCTAGTCGTGGAGTTTCTAGTTGTGTAGTTTCTATCTGAGGAGTTTCTAAATGTGAAGTCTCCAATTGTGCAGTCTCTAGTTGTGGAGTTTCTAGTTGTGGAGTTTCTAGTTGTGGAGTTTCTTATTGTGGAGTTTCTATATATAGAGTTTCTATGTGGAGTTTTTAGTTTTCGAGTTTCTAGTTGTAGATTTTCTAGTTGCGGAGTTCCTAGTTGCGGAGTTTCTAGTTGTGGGGTTTCTAGTTGTTGAAATTCTAGCTGTGCAGTTTCTACTTATCGACTCTCTAGTCGTGGAGTTTCTAGTTGTGTAGTTTCTATCTGAGGAGTTTCTCAACGCGAAGTCTCCAGTTGTGCAGTCTCTAGTTGTGGAGTTTCTAGTTGCGAAGTCTCCAGTTGTGAAGTTTCTAGTTGTGGATTTTCCAGTTGCGGAGTTTCTAGTTGCAGAATTTCTAGTTGCAGAGTTTCTAGTTGTGAAGTTTGTAGTTGTGGAGTCTCTAGTTGTGGTGTTTCAAGTTGTGGAGTTTCAAGTTGTGGAGTTTTTAGTTGCGGAGTTACTAGTTGTGGAGTTTCTAGTTCTTGAGTTTCTAGTTGCCGAGTGTCTAGTTGCGAAGTCTCAAGTTGCGGAGTTTCTACCTTTGGAGTTTGTAGTTGTGGAGTCTCTAGTTGTGCAGTTTCTGGTTGTGGAGTTTCTAGTTGTGGAGTTTCTAGCCGTGGAGTTTCTAGTTGCGGAGTTTCTAGTTGCAGAGTTTCTAGTTGCGGACTTTCTAGCTGTAGAGTTTCTAGTTGCGGAGTTTCTAGTTGCAGAGTTTCTATTTGCAGAGTTTCTAGTTGTGAAGTTTTCTAGTTGTGGAGACTCTACTTGTGGAGTTTCTAGTTGCGAAGTGTCTATTTGTAGACTTTCGAGTTGTGGAGTTTCTAGTTGGAGTTTTTGGTTTTCGAGTTTCTAGTTGTAGATTTTCTAGTTGCGGAGTTCATAGTTGCGGAGTTTCTAGTTGTGCGGTTTCTAGTTGTTGAAATTCTAGCTGTGGAGTTTCTACCTATGGACTCCCTAGTCGTGGAGTTTCTAGTTGTGTAGTTTCTATCTGAGGAGTTGCTAAATGTGAAGTCTCCAGTTGTGCAGTCTCTAGTTGCAGAGTTTCTAGTTGTGAAGTTTCTAGTTGTGGAATTTGTAGTTGTGGAGTCTCTAGTTGTGGTGTCTCAAGTTGTGGAGTTTCAAGTTGTGGAGTTTTAGTCGCGGAGTTACTAGTTGTGGAGTTTCTAGTTGTGGAGTTTCTAGTTGTGAAGTATGTAGTTGTGGAGTCTGTAGTTGTGGAGTTTCTAGTTGTGGAGTCTCTAGTTGTGGAGTTTCTAGTTGCGGAGTTTCTAGTTGCGGAGTTTCTAGTTGCAGAGTTTCTAGTTGCGAAGTTTTCTAGTTGTGGAGACTCTACTTGTGAAGTTTCTAGTTGCGAAGTGTCTAGTTGTAGAGTTTCTAGTTGTGGAGTTTCTAGTTGGAGTTTTTAGTTGGAGTTTTTAGTTTTCGAGTTTCTAGCTTTAGATTTTCTAGTTGCGGATTTCCTAGTGGCGGAGTTTGTAGTTGTGCGGTTTCTAGTTGTTGAAATTCTAGCTGTGGAGTTTCTACTTATGGACTCCCTAGTCGTGGAGTTTCTAGTTGTGTAGTTTCTATCTGAGGAGTTTCTAAATATGAAGTCTCCAGTTGTGCAGTCTCTAGTTGTGGAGTTTCTAAATGTGGAGTTTCGATTTGTGGAGTTTCTTGTTGTGGAGTTTCTAATTGTGGAGTTTCTAGTGTCGTAGTCTCTAGTTGTTAAGTTTCTAGTTGTGGATTTTGTAGTTGCGGAGTTTCTAGTTGTGTAGTTTCTAGTTGGAGAGTTTGTACTTGAGTTTATAGTGGTGCATTTTCAAGTTGCGAAGTTTTATAGTTGTGGAGACTCTAGTTGTGGAGTTTCTAGTTGCGAAGTGTCTAGTTGTAGAGTTTCTAGTTGTGGAGTTTCTAGTTGGAGTTTCTAGTTGGAGTTTTTAGTTCTCGAGTTTCTAGTTGTAGATTTTCTAATTGCGGAGTTCCTAGTTGCGGAGTTTCTAGTTGTGCGGTTTCTAGTTGTTGAAATTCTAGCTGTGGAGTTTCTACTTATTGACTCCCTGGTCGTGGAGTTTCTAAATATGTAGTTTCTATCTGAGGAGTTTCTAAATGTCAAGTCTCCAGTTGTGAAGTTTCTAGTTGTGGAGTTTCTAGTTGTGAAGTCTGTAGTTGTGGAGTTTCTAGTTGTGGAGTCTCTAGTTGTGGAGTTTCTAGTTGCGGAGTTTCTAGTTGTGGATTTTCCAGTTGCGGAGTTTCTAGTTGCAGAGTTTCTAGTTGCAGAGTTTCAAGTTGCGGAGTTTCTAGTTGTGGAGTTTCTAGTTGTGGAGTTTTTAGTTAAGGAGTTTCAAGTTGTAGAATTTATTGGTGTGGAGTTTCTAGTTGTGGAGTCTGTAGTTGTGGAGTCTGTATTTGAAGAGTTTCTACTTGTGGAGTTCCTTGTTGTGGAGTTTCTAGTTGTGGAATTTGTAGTTTTGGAGTATGTAGCTGTGGTGTTTCGAGTTGCGGAGTTTCTAGTTGTGAAGTTGCTAGTTGTGGAGTTTCTAGTTGCCGAGTTTCTAGTTGCGAAATCTCTAGTTGTGGAGTTTCTAGCTGTGAGGTTTCTAGTTGCGAAGTTTCTAGTTGCGGAGTTTCTAGTTGCAGAGTTTCTAGTTGTGGAGTTTCTAGTTGTGGAGTTTCTAGTTGTGGAGTTTCTAGTTGCAGAATTTCGAATTGCAGAGTTTCAAGTTGTGGAGTTTCTAGTTGCGGAGTCTCTAGTTGTGGAGTTTCTAGCTGTGGAGTTTCCAGTTCTTGAGTTTCTAGTTGCCGAGTGTCTAGTTGCGAAGTCTCAAGTTGCGGAGTTTCTACCTGTGGAGTTTGTAGTTGCGGAGTCTCTAGTTGTGCAGTTTCTGGTTGTGGAGTTTCTAGTTGTGGAGTTTCTAGCTGTGGAGTTTCTAGTTGCGGAGTTTCTAGTTGCAGAGTTTCTAGTTGCGGACTTTCTAGCTGTGGAGTTTCTAGTTGCGGAGTTTCTAGTTGCAGAGTTTCTAGTTGCGAAGTTTTCTAGTTGTGGAGACTCTACTTGTGGTGTTTCTAGTTGCGAAGTGTCTAGTTGTAGAGTTTCTAGTTGTGGAGTTTCTAGTTGAAGTTCTTAGAGTTTTTAGTTTTCGAGTTTCTAGTTGTAGATTTTCTAGTTGCGGAGTTCCTAGTTGCGGAGTTTCTAGTTGTGCGGTTTCTAGTTGTTGAAATTCTAGCTGTGGAGTTTCTACTTATTGACTCCCTGGTCGTGGAGTTTCTAAATATGTAGTTTCTATCTGAGGAGTTTCTAAATATGAAGTCTCCAGTTGTGCAGTCTCTAGTTGTGGAGTTTCTAGTTGTGGAGTTTCGATTTGTGGAGTTTCTTGTTGTGGAGTTTCTAATTGTGGAGTTTCTAGTGTCGTAGTCTCTAGTTGTTAAGTTTCTAGTTGTGGATTTTGTAGTTTCGGAGTTTCTAGTTGTGTAGTTTCTAGTTGGAGAGTTTGTACTTGAGTTTATAGTGGTGCATTTTCAAGTTGCGTAGTTTTCTAGTTGTGGAGACTCTAGTTGTGGAGTTTCTAGTTGCGAAGTGTCTAGTTGTAGAGTTTCTAGTTGTGGAGTTTCTAGTTGGAGTTTCTAGTTGGAGTTTTTAGTTCTCGAGTTTCTAGTTGTAGATTTTCTAGTTGCGGAGTTCCTAGTTGCGGAGTTTCTAGTTGTGTGGTTTCTAGTTGTTGAACTTCTAGCTGTGGAGTTTCTACTTATTGACTCCCTAGTCGTGGAGTTTCTAATTAAGTAGTTTCTATCTGAGGAGTTTCTAAATGTGAAGTCTCCAGTTGTGAAGTTTCTAGTTGTTTAGTTTCTAGTTGTGAAGTCTGTAGTTGTGGAGTCTGTAGTTGTGGAGTTTCTAGTTGTGGAGTCTCTAGTTGTGGAGTTTCTAGTTGCGGAGTTTCTAGTTGTGGATTTTCCAGTTGCGGAGTTTCTACCTGTGGAGTTTGTAGTGGCGGAGTCTCTAGTTGTGCAGTTTCTGGTTGTGGAGTTTTTAGTTGTGAAGTTTCTAGTTGTGGAGTTTCTAGCTGTGGAGTTTCCAGTTCTTGAGTTTCTAGTTGCCGAGTGTCTAGTTGCGAAGTCTCAAGTTGCGGAGTTTCCACCTGTAGAGTTTGTAGTTGCGGAGTCTCTAGTTGTGCAGTTTCTGGTTGTGGAGTTTCTAGTGGTTGAGTTTCTAGCTGTGGAGTTTCTAGTTGCGGAGTTTCTAGTTGCAGTTTCTATGTCGGACTTTCTACCTGTGGAGTTTCTAGTTGCGGAGTTTCTAGTTGCAGAGTTTCTAGTTGCGAAGTTTTCTAGTGGTGGAGACTCTACTTGTGGAGTTTCTAGTTGCGAAGTGTCTAGTTGTAGAGTTTCTAGTTGTGGAGTTTCTAGTTGGAGTTTTTAGTTGGAGTTTTTAGTTTTCGAGTTTCTAGCTATAGATTTTCTAGTTGCGGAGTTCCTAGTTGCGGAGTTTGTAGTTGTGCGGTTTCTAGTTGTTGAAATTCTAGCTGTGGAGTTTCTACTTATGGACTCCCTAGTCGTGGAGTTTCTAGTTGTGTAGTTTCTATCTGAGGAGTTTCTAAATATGAAGTCTCCAGTTGTGCAGTCTCTAGTTGTGGAGTTTCTAGTTGTGGAGTTTCGATTTGTGGAGTTTCTTGTTGTGGAGTTTCTAATTGTGGAGTTTCTAGTGTCGTAGTCTCTAGTTGTTAAGTTTCTAGTTGTGGATTTTGTAGTTTCGGAGTTTCTAGTTGTGTAGTTTCTAGCTGGAGAGTTTGTACTTGAGTTTATAGTGGTGCATTTTCAAGTTGCGTAGTTTTCTAGTTGTGGAGACTCTAGTTGTGGAGTTTCTAGTTGCGAAGTGTCTAGTTGTAGAGTTTCTAGTTGTGGAGTTTCTAGTTGGAGTTTCTAGTTGGAGTTTTTAGTTCTCGAGTTTCTAGTTGTAGATTTTCTAGTTGCGGAGTTCCTAGTTGTGGAGTTTCTAGTTGTGCGGTTTCTAGTTGTTGAACTTCTAGCTGTGGAGTTTCTACTTATTGACTCCCTAGTCGTGGAGTTTCTAATTAAGTAGTTTCTATCTGAGGAGTTTCTAAATGTGAAGTCTCCAGTTGTGAAGTTTCTAGTTGTTTAGTTTCTAGTTGTGAAGTCTGTAGTTGTGGAGTCTGTAGTTGTGGAGTTTCTAGTTGTGGAGTCTCTAGTTGTGGAGTTTCTAGTTGCGGAGTTTCTAGTTGTGGATTTTCCAGTTGCGGAGTTTCTACCTGTGGAGTTTGTAGTGGCGGAGTCTCTAGTTGTGCAGTTTCTGGTTGTGGAGTTTTTAGTTGTGGAGTTTCTAGCTGTGGAGTTTCTAGTTGCGGAGTTTCTAGTTGCAGAGTTTCTAGTTGCGGACTTTCTAGCTGTGGAGCTTCTAGTTGCGGAGTTTCTAGTTGCAGAGTTTCTAGTTGCGAAGTTTTCTAGTTGTGAAGACTCTACTTGTTGAGTTTTTAGTTGCGAAGTGTCTAGTTGTAGAGTTTCTAGTTCTGGAGTTTCTAGTTGGAGTTCTTAGTTGGAGTTTTTAGTTTTCGAGTTTCTAGTTGTAGATTTTCTAGTTGCGGAGTTCCTAGTTGCGGAGTTTCTTGTTGTGCGGTTTCTAGTTGTTGAAATTCTAGCTGTGGAGTTTCCTAATATGGACTCCCTAGTCGTGGAGTTTCTAGTTGTGTAGTTTCTATCTGAGGAGTTTCTAAATGTGAAGTCTCCAGTTGTGCAGTCTCTAGTTGTGGAGTCTCTAGTTGTGGAGTTTCTAGTTGTGGAGTTTCTAGTTGTGGAGTTTCCTATTGTGGAGTTTCAAGTGTCGGAGTCTCTGGTTGTTAAGTTTCTAGTTGTGGATTTTGTAGTTGCGGAGTTTCTAGTTGTGTAGTTTCTAGTTGGAGAGTTTGTACTTGAGTTTATAGTGGTGGAGTTTCAAGTTGCGAAGTTTTCTAGTTGTGGAGACTCTAGTTGTGGAGTTTCTAGTTGCGAAGTGTCTAGTTGTAGAGTTTCTAGTTGTGGAGTTTCTAGTTGCAGTTTCAAATTGGAGTTTTAATTTTCGAGTTTCTAGTTGTACATTTTCTAGTTGCGGAGTTCCTAGATGCGGAGTTTCTAGTTGTGCGGTTTCTAGTTGTTAAAATTCTAGCTGTGGGGTTTCTAGTTATCGACTCCGTAGTCGTGGAGTTTCTGAATGGGTAGTTTCTATCTGAGGAGTTTCTAAATGTGAAGTCTCCAGTTGTGCAGTCTCTAGTTGTGGAGTTTCTAGTTGTGGAGTTTCTAGTTGTGGAGTTTCTTATTGTGGAGTTTCTAGTTATAGAGTTTCTAGTTGGAGTTTTTTGTTTTCGAGTTTCTAGTTGTAGATTTTCTAGTTGCGGAGTTTCTAGTTGCGGGGTTTCTAGTTGTGGAGTTCTAGTTGTTGAAATTCTAGCTGTGGAGTTTTTACTTGTGGACTCCCTAGTCGTGGAGTTTCTAGTTGTGTAGTTTCTATCTGAGGAGTTTCTAAATGTGAAGTCTCCAGTTGTGCAGTCTCTAGTTGTGGAGTTTCTAGTTGTGGAGTTTCTAGTTGTAGAGTTTCTTATTGTGGAGTTTCTAGTTATAGAGTTTCTAGTTGGAGTTTTTAGTTTTCAAGTTTCTAGTTGTAAATTTTCTAGTTGCGGAGTTCCTAGTTGCGGAGTTTCTAGTTGTGGGGTTTCTAGTTGTTGAAATTCTAGCTGTGTATTTTCTACTTATCGACTCTCAAGTCGTGGAGTTTCTAGTTGTGTAGTTTCTATCTGAGGAGTTTCTAAATGCGAAGTCTCCAGTTGTGCAGTCTCTAGTTGTGGAGTTTTTAGTAGTGGAGTTTCTAGTTGTGGAGTTTCTTATTGTGGAGTTTCTAGTTGCGGAGTCTCTAGTTTTGAAGTTTCTAGTTGTGGATTTTCCAGTTTCGGAGTTTCTAGTTGCAGAGTTTCTAGTTGTGTAGTGTCTAGTTGGGGAGTTTCTACTTGAGTTTATAGTTGTGGAGTTTCTAGTTGCAGAATTTCGAATTGCAGAGTTTCAAGTTGCGGAGTTTCTAGTTGTGGAGTCACTAGTTGTGGAGTTTCTAGTTGTGGAGTTTCTAGTTGTTGAGTTTCTAGTTGCCGAGTTTCTAGCTGCAAAGTCTCAAGTTGTGGAGTTTGTGGTTGTGGAGTTTCTAGTTGCGGAGTTTCTGGTTGTGGAGTTTCTAGTTGTGGAGTTTCTAGTTGTGGAGTCTGTAGTTGTGGAGTCTGTAGTTGTGGAGTTTCTAGTTGTGGAGTTTCTAGTTATGGAGTCTCTAGTTGTAGAGCTCCTAGTTGCGGAGTGTCTAGTTGTGGAGTTTCTACTTATGGAGTTTCTGGTTGTGAAGTTTCTAGTTGTGGAGTTTCTAGTTGTGAAGTATGTAGTTGTGGAGTCTGTAGTTGTGGAGTTTCTAGTGGTGGAGTCTCTAGTGGTGGAGTTTCTAGTTGCGGAGTTTCTAGTTGCGGAGTTTCTAGTTGTTGAGTTTCTAGTTGTGGAATTTGTAGCTGTGGAGTATGTAATTGTGGGGTTTCAAGTTGTGGAGTTTCTAGTTGTTGAGTTTCTAGCTGTGGAGTTTCTAGTTGCGGAGTTTCTAGTTGCAGAGTTTCTAGTTGCGGACTTTCTACCTGTGGAGTTTCTTGTTGCGGAGTTTCTAGTTGCAGAGTTTCTAGTTGCTAAGTTTTCTAGTTGTGGAGACTCTAGTTGTGGAGTTTCTAGTTGCGAAGTGTCTAGTTGTAGAGTTTCTAGTTGTGGAGTTTTTGTTGGAGGTTCTAGTTGGAGTTTTTAGTTCTCGAGTTTCTAGTTGTAGATTTTCTAGTTACGGAGTTCCTAGTTGCGGAGTTTCTAGTTGTGCGGTTTCTAGTGTTTGAAATTCTAGCTGTGAAGTTTCTACTTATTGACTCCCTGGTCGTAGAGTTTCTAAATATGTAGTTTCTATCTGAGGAGTTTCTAAATGTGAAGTCTCCAGTTGTGAAGTTTCTAGTTGTGGAGTTTCTAGTTGTGAAGTCTGTAGTTGTGGAGTCTGTAGTTGTGGAGTTTCTAGTTGTGGAGTCTCTAGTTGCGGAGTTTCTAGTTGCAGAATTTCTAGTTGCAGAGTTTCTAGTTGTGAAGTTTCTAGTTGTGGAATTTGTAGTTGTGGAGTCTCTAGTTGTGGTGTTTCAAGTTGTGGAGTTTCAAGTTGTGGAGTTTTTAGTTGCGGAGTTACTAGTTGTGGAGTTTCTAGTTGTGGAGTTTCTAGTTGTGAAGTATGTAGTTGTGGAGTCTGTAGTTGTGGAGTTTCTAGTTGTGGAGTCTCTAGTTGTGGAGTTTCTAGTTGCGGAGTTTCTAGTTGCGGAGTTTCTAGTTGCAGAGTTTCTAGTTGCGAAGTTTTCTAGTTGTGGAGACTCTTCTTGTGGAATTTCTAGTTGCGAAGTGTCAAGTTGTAGAGTTTCTAGCTATAGATTTTCTAGTTGCGGAGTTCCTAGTTGCGGAGTTTGTAGTTGTGCGGTTTCTAGTTGTTGAAATTCTAGCTGTGGAGTTTCTACTTATGGACTCCCTAGTCGTTGAGTTTCTAGTTGTGTAGTTTCTATCTGAGGAGTTTCTAAATATGAAGTCTCCAGTTGTGCAGTCTCTAGTTGTGGAGTTTCTAGTTGTGGAGTGTCGATTTGTGGAGTTTCTAATTGTGGAGTTTCTAGTGTCGTAGTCTCCAGTTGTTAAGTTTCTAGTTGTGGATTTTGTAGTTGCGGAGTTTCTAGTTGTGTAGTTTCTAGTTGGAGAGTTTGTACTTGAGTTTATAGTGGTGCATTTTCAAGTTGCGAAGTTTTCTAGTTGTGGAGACTTTAGTTGTGGAGTTTCTAGTTGCGAAGTGTCTAGTTGTAGAGTTTCTAGTTGTGGAGTTTCTAGTTGGAGTTTCTAGTTGGAGTTTTTAGTTCTCGAGTTTCTAGTTGTAGATTTTCTAGTTGCGGAGTTCCTAGTTGCGGAGTTTCTAGTTGTGCGGTTTCTAGTTGTTGAAATTCTAGCTGTGGAGTTTCTACTTATTGACTCCCTGGTCGTGGAGTTTCTAAATATGTAGTTTCTATCTGAGGAGTTTCTAAATGTGAAGTCTCCAGTTGTGAAGTTTCTAGTTGTGGAGTTTCTAGTTGTGAAGTCTGTAGTTGTGGAGTCTGTAGTTGTGGAGTTTCTAGTTGTGGAGTCTCTAGTTGTGGAGTTTCTAGTTGCGGAGTTTCTAGTTGTGGATTTTCCAGTTGCGGAGTTTCTAGTTGCAGAATTTCTAGTTGCAGAGTTTCAAGTTGTGGAGTTTCTAGTTGTGGAGTCTCTAGTTGTGGAGTTTCTAGCTGTGGAGTTACAGTTCTTGAGTTTCTAGTTGCCGAGTGTCTAGTTGCGAAGTCTCAAGTTGCGGAGTTTCTACCTGTGGAGTTTGTAGTTGCGGAGTCTCTAGTTGTGCAGTTTCTGGTTGTGGAGTTTCTAGTTGTGGAGTTTCTAGCTGTGGAGTTTCTAGTTGCGGAGTTTCTAGTTGCAGAGTTTATAGTTGCGGACTTTCTAGCTGTGGAGTTTCTAGTTGCGGAGTTTCTAGTTGCAGAGTTTCTAGATGCGAAGTTTTCTAGTTGTGAAGACTCTACTTGTTGAGTTTTTAGTTGCGAAGTGTCTAGTTGTAGAGTTTCTAGTTGTGGAGTTTCTAAGTGGAGTTCTTAGTTGGAGTTTTTAGTTTTCGAGTTTCTAGTTGTAGATTTTCTAGTTGCGGAGTTCCTAGTTGCGGAGTTTCTAGTTGTGCGGTTTCTAGTTGTTGAAATTCTAGCTGTGGAGTTTCTACATATGAACTCCCTAGTCGTGGAGTTTCTAGTTGTGTAGTTTCTATCTGAGGAGTTTCTAAATGTGAAGTCTCCAGTTGTGCAGTCTCTAGTTGTGGAGTCTCTAGTTGTGGAGTTTCTAGTTGTGGAGTTTCTAGTTGTGGAGTTTCTTATTGTGGAGTTTCTAGTGTCGGAGTCTCTAGTTGTTAAGTTTCTAGTTGTGGATTTTGTAGTTGCGGAGTTTCTAGTTGTGTAGTTTCTAGTTGGAGAGTTTGTACTTGAGTTTATAGTGGTGGAGTTTCAAGTTGCGAAGTTTTCTAGTTGTGGACACTCTAGTTGTGGAGTTTCTAGTTGCGAAGTGTCTAGTTGTAGAGTTTCTAGTTGTGGAGTTTCTAGTTGGAGTTTCTAATTGGAGTTTTATTTTCGAGTTTCTAGTTGTAGATTTTCTAGTTGCGGAGTTCCTAGATGCGGAGTTTCTAGTTGTGGAATTTGTAGTTGTGGAGTCTCTAGTTGTGGTGTTTCAAGTTGTGGAGTTTCAAGTTGTGGAGTTTTTAGTTGCGGAGTTACTAGTTGTGGAGTTTCTAGTTGTGGAGTTTCTAGTTGTGAAGTATGTAGTTGTGGAGTCTGTAGTTGTGGAGTTTCTAGTTGCGGAGTCTCTAGTTGTGGAGTTTCTTGTTGCGGAGTTTCTAGTTGCGGAGTTTCTAGTTGCAGAGTTTCTAGTTGCGAAGTTTTCTAGTTGTGGAGACTCTACTTGTGGAGTTTCTAGTTGCGAAGTGTCTAGTTGTAGAGTTTCTAGTTGTGGAGTTTCTAGTTGGAGTTTTTAGTTGGAGTTATTAGTTTTCGAGTTTCTAGCTATAGATTTTCTAGTTGCGGAGTTCCTAGTTGCGGAGTTTGTAGTTGTGCGGTTACTAGTTGTTGAAATTCTAGCTGTGGAGTTTCTACTTATGGACTCCCTAGTCGTGGAGTTTCTAGTTGTGTAGTTTCTATCTGAGGAGTTTCTGAATATGAAGTCTCCAGTTGTGCAGTCTCTAGTTGTGGAGTTTCTAGTTGTGGAGTTTCGATTTGTGGAGTTTCTTGTTGTGGAGTTTCTAATTGTGGAGTTTCTAGTGTCGTAGTCTCTAGTTGTTAAGTTTCTAGTTGTGGATTTTGTAGTTGCGGAGTTTCTAGTTGTGTAGTTTCTAGTTGGAGAGTTTGTACTTGAGTTTATAGTGGTGCATTTTCAAGTTGCGAAGTTTTCTAGTTGTGGAGACTCTAGTTGTGGAGTTTCTAGTTGCGAAGTGTCTAGTTGTAGAGTTTCTAGTTGTGGCGTTTCTAGTTGGAGTTTCTAGTTGGAGGTTTTAGTTCTCGAGTTTCTAGTTGTAGATTTTCTAGTTGCGGAGTTCCTAGTTGCGGAGTTTCTAGTTGTGCGGTTTCTAGTTGTTGAAATTCTAGCTGTGGAGTTTCTACTTATTGACTCCCTGGTCGTGGAGTTTCTAAATATGTAGTTTCTATCTGAGGAGTTTCTAAATGTGAAGTCTCCAGTTGTGAAGTTTCTAGTTGTGGAGTTTCTAGTTGTGAAGTCTGTAGTTGTGGAGTCTGTAGTTGTGGAGTTTCTAGTTGTGGAGTCTCTAGTTGTGGAGTTTCTAGTTGCGGAGTTTCTAGTTGTGGATTTTCCAGTTGCGGAGTTTCTAGTTGCAGAGTTTCTAGTTGCAGAGTTTCAAGTTGTGGAGTTTCTAGTTGTGGAGTCTCTAGTTGTGGAGTTTCTAGCTGTGGAGTTACAGTTCTTGAGTTTCTAGTTGCCGAGTGTCTAGTTGCGAAGTCTCAAGTTGCGGAGTTTCTACCTGTGGAGTTTGTAGTTGCGGAGTCTCTAGTTGTGCAGTTTCTTGTTGTGGAGTTTCTAGTTGTGGAGTTTCTAGCTGTGGAGTTTCTAGTTGCGCAGTTTCTAGTTGCAGAGTTTATAGTTGCGGACTTTCTAGCTGTAGAGTTTCTAGTTGCGGAGTTTCTAATTGCAGAGTTTCTAGTTGCGAAGTTTTCTAGTTGTGAAGACTCTACTTGTTGAGTTTTTAGTTGCGAAGTGTCTAGTTGTAGAGTTTCTAGTTGTGGAGTTTCTAGGTGGAGTTCTTAGTTGGAGTTTTTAGTTTTCGAGTTTCTAGTTGTAGATTTTCTAGTTGCGGAGTTCCTAGTTGCGGAGTTTCTTGTTGTGCGGTTTCTAGTTGTTGAAATTCTAGCTGTGGAGTTTCTACATATGGACTCCCTAGTCGTGGAGTTTCTAGCTGTGTAGTTTCTATCTGAGGAGTTTCTAAATTTGAAGTCTCCAGTTGTGCAGTCTCTAGTTGTGGAGTCTCTAGTTGTGGAGTTTCTAGTTGTGGAGTTTCTAGTTGTGGAGTTTCTTATTGTGGAGTTTCTAGTGTCGGAGTCTCTAGTTGTTAAGTTTCTAGTGGTGGATTTTGTAATTGCGGAGTTTCTAGTTGAGTAGTTTCTAGTTGGAGAGTTTGTACTTGAGTTTATAGTGGTGGAGTTTCAAGTTGCGAAGTTTTCTAGTTGTGGAGACTCTAGTTGTGGAGTTTCTAGTTGCGAAGTGTCTAGTTGTAGAGTTTCTAGTTGTGGAGTTTCTAGTTGGAGTTTCTAATTGGAGTTTTATTTTCGAGTTTCTAGTTGTAGATTTTCTAGTTGCGGAGTTCCTAGATGCGGAGTTTCTAGTTGTGCGGTTTCTAGTTGTTAAAATTCTAGCTGTGGGGTTTCTAGTTATTGACTCCGTAGTCGTGGAGTTTCTGAATGGGTAGTTTCTATCTGAGGAGTATCTAAATGTGAAGTCTCCAGTTGTGCAGTCTCTAGTTGTGGAGTTTCTAGTTGTGGAGTTTCTAGTTGTGGAGTTTCTTATTTTGGAGTTTCTAGTTGTTGAAAGTCTAGCTGTGTAGTTTCTACTTATGGACTCTCTGGTCGTGGAGTTTCTAGTTGTGTAGTTTCTATCTGAGGAGTTTCTAAAAGCGAAGTCTCCAGTTGTGCAGTCTCTAGTTGTGGAGTTTCTAGTTGCAGAGTTTCTAGTTGTGTAGTGTCTAGTTGGGGAGTTTCTACTTGAGTTTATAGTTGGGAAGTTTCTAGTTGCAGAATTTCGAATTGCAGAGTTTCAAGTTGTGGAGTTTCTAGTTGCAGAGTCTCTAGTTGTGGAATTTCTAGCTGTGGAGTTTCCAGTTCTTGAGTTTCTAGTTGCGGAGTTTCTAGTTGCGAAGTCTCAAGTTGTGGAGTTTCTAGCTGTGAAGTTTCAAGTTCCGAAGTTTCTAGTTGCAGAGTTTCTAGTTGCAGAGTTTCTAGTTGTGGAGTTTCTAGTTGTGGAATTTGTAGTTGTGGAGTCTCTAGTTGTGGGGTTTCTAGTTGCGGAGTTTCTAGTTGAAGAGTTTCTAGTTGCAGAGTTTCTAGTTGTGAAGTTTTCTAGTTGTGGAGACTCTACTTGTGGAGTTTCTGGTTGCGAAGTGTCTAGTTGTAGAGTTTCGAGTTGTGGAGTTTCTAGTTGGAGTTTCTAGTTGGAGTTTTTGGTTTTCGAGTTTCTAGTTGTAGATTTTCTAGTTGCGGAGTTCATAGTTGCGGAGTTTCTAGTTGTGCGGTTTCTAGTTGTTGAAATTCTAGCTGTGGAGTTTCTACTTATGGACTCCCTAGCCGTGGAGTTTCTAGTTGCAGAATTTCTAGTTGCAGAGTTTCTAGTTGTGAAGTTTCTAGTTGTGGAATTTGTAGTTGTGGAGTCTCTAGTTGTGGTGTTTCAAGTTGTGGAGTTTCAAGTTGTGGAGTTTTTAGTTGCGGAGTTACTAGTTGTGGAGTTTCTAGTTGTGGAGTTTCTAGTTGTGAAGTATGTAGTTGTGGAGTCTGTAGTTGTGGAGTTTCTAGTTGTGGAGTCTCTAGTTGTGGAGTTTCTAGTTGCGGAGTTTCTAGTTGCGGAGTTTCTAGTTGCAGAGTTTCTAGTTGCGAAGTTTTCTAGTTGTGGAGACTCTACTTGTGGAGTTTCTAGTTGCGAAGTGTCTAGTTGTAGAGTTTCTAGTTGTGGAGTTTCTAGTTGGAGTTTTTAGTTGGAGTTATTAGTTTTCGAGTTTCTAGCTATAGATTTTCTAGTTGCGGAATTCCTAGTTGCGGAGTTTGTAGTTGTGCGGTTTCTAGTTGTTGAAATTCTAGCTGTGGAGTTTCTACTTATGGACTCCCTAGTCGTGGAGTTTCTAGTTGTGTAGTTTCTATCTGAGGAGTTTCTCAATATGAAGTCTCCAGTTGTGCAGTCTCTAGTTGTGGAGTTTCTAGTTGTGGAGTTTCGATTTGTGGAGTTTCTTGTTGTGGAGTTTCTAATTGTGGAGTTTCTAGTGTCGTAGTCTCTAGTTGTTAAGTTTCTAGTTGTGGATTTTGTAGTTGCGGAGTTTCTAGTTGTGTAGTTTCTAGTTGGAGAGTTTGTACTTGAGTTTATAGTGGTGCATTTTCAAGTTGCGAAGTTTTCTAGTTGTGGAGACTCTAGTTGTGGAGTTTCTAGTTGCGAAGTGTCTAGTTGTAGAGTTTCTAGTTGTGGCGTTTCTAGTTGGAGTTTCTAGTTGGAGTTTTTAGTTCTCGAGTTTCTAGTTGTAGATTTTCTAGTTGCGGAGTTCCTAGTTGCGGAGTTTCTAGTTGTGCGGTTTCTAGTTGTTGAAATTCTAGCTGTGGAGTTTCTACTTAGTGACTCCCTGGTCGTGGAGTTTCTAAATATGTAGTTTCTATCTGAGGAGTTTCTAAATGTGAAGTCTCCAGTTGTGAAGTTTCTAGTTGTGGAGTTTCTAGTTGTGAAGTCTGTAGTTGTAGAGTCTGTAGTTGTGGAGTTTCTAGTTGTGGAGTCTCTAGTTGTGGAGTTTCTAGTTGCGGAGTTTCTAGTTGTGGATTTTCCAGTTGCGGAGTTTCTAGTTGCAGAGTTTCTAGTTGCAGAGTTTCAAGTTGTGGAGTTTCTAGTTGTGGAGTCTCTAGTTGTGGAGTTTCTAGCTGTGGAGTTACAGTTCTTGAGTTTCTAGTTGCCGAGTGTCTAGTTGCGAAGTCTCAAGTTGCGGAGTTTCTACCTGTGGAGTTTGTAGTTGCGGAGTCTCTAGTTGTGCAGTTTCTGGTTGTGGAGTTTCTAGTTGTGGAGTTTCTAGGTGTGGAGTTTCTAGTTGCGCAGTTTCTAGTTGCAGAGTTTATAGTTGCGGACTTTCTAGCTGTAGAGTTTCTAGTTGCGGAGTTTCTAGTTGCAGAGTTTCTAGTTGCGAAGTTTTCTAGTTGTGAAGACTCTACTTGTTGAGTTTTTAGTTGCGAAGTGTCTAGTTGTAGAGTTTCTAGTTGTGGAGTTTCTAGGTGGAGTTCTTAGGTGGAGTTTTTAGTTTTCGAGTTTCTAGTTGTAGATTTTCTAGTTGCGGAGTTCCTAGTTGCGGAGTTTCTTGTTGTGCGGTTTCTAGTTGTTGAAATTCTAGCTGTGGAGTTTCTACATATGGACTCCCTAGTCGTGGAGTTTCTAGCTGTGTAGTTTCTATCTCAGGAGTTTCTAAATTTGAAGTCTCCAGTTGTGCAGTCTCTAGTTGTGGAGTCTCTAGTTGTGGAGTTTCTAGTTGTGGAGTTTCTAGTTGTGGAGTTTCTTATTGTGGAGTTTCTAGTGTCGGAGTCTCTAGTTGTTAAGTTTCTAGTGGTGGATTTTGTAATTGCGGAGTTTCTAGTTGAGTAGTTTCTAGTTGGAGAGTTTTACTTGAGTTTATAGTGGTGGAGTTTCAAGTTGCGAAGTTTTCTAGTTGTGGAGACTCTAGTTGTGGAGTTTCTAGTTGCGAAGTGTCTAGTTGTAGAGTTTCTAGTTGTGGAGTTTCTAGTTGGAGTTTCTAATTGGAGTTTTATTTTCGAGTTTCTAGTTGTAGATTTTCTAGTTGCGGAGTTCCTAGATGCGGAGTTTCTAGTTGTGCGGTTTCTAGTTGTTAAAATTCTAGCTGTGGGGTTTCTAGTTATTGACTCCGTAGTCGTGGAGTTTCTGAATGGGTAGTTTCTATCTGAGGAGTTTCTAAATGTGAAGTCTCCAGTTGTGCAGTCTCTAGTTGTGGAGTTTCTAGTTGTGGAGTTTCTAGTTGTGGAGTTTCTTATTTTGGAGTTTCTAGTTGTTGAAAGTCTAGCTGTGTAGTTTCTACTTATGGACTCTCTGGTCGTGGAGTTTCTAGTTGTGTAGTTTCTATCTGAGGAGTTTCTAAAAGCGAAGTCTCCAGTTGTGCAGTCTCTAGTTGTGGAGTTTCTAGTTGCAGAGTTTCTAGTTGTGTAGTGTCTAGTTGGAGAGTTTCTACTTGAGTTTATAGTTGGGAAGTTTCTAGTTGCAGAATTTCGAATTGCAGAGTTTCAAGTTGTGGAGTTTCTAGTTGCAGAGTCTCTAGTTGTGGAATTTCTAGCTGTGGAGTTTCCAGTTCTTGAGTTTCTAGTTGCGGAGTTTCTAGTTGCGAAGTCTCAAATTGTGGAGTTTCTAGCTGTGAAGTTTCAAGTTCCGAAGTTTCTAGTTGCAGAGTTTCTAGTTGCAGAGTTTCTAGTTGTGGAGTTTCTAGTTGTGGAATTCGTAGTTGTGGAGTCTCTAGTTGTGGGGTTTCAAGTTGTGGAGTTTCTAGTTGTGGAGTTTTTAGTTGCGGAGTTTGTAGTTGTGGAGTTTCTAGTTGCGGAGTTTCTGGTTGTGGAGTTTCTAGTTGTGAGGTTTCTAGTTGCGAATTTTCTAGTTGTAGAGTTTCTATTTGCAGAGTTTCTAGTTTTGGAGTTTCTAGTTGTGGAGTTTCTTATTGTGGAGTTTCTAGTTATAGAGTTTCTAGTTGGAGTTTTTTGTTTTCGAGTTTCTAGTTGTAGATTTTCTAGTTGCGGAGTTCCTAGTTGCGGAGTTTCTAGTTGTGCGGTTTCTAGTTTTTGAAATTCTAGCTGTGGAGTTTCTACTTATTGACTCCCTGGTCGTGGAGTTTCTAAATATGTAGTTTCTATCTGAGGAGTTTCTAAATGTGAAGTCTCCAGTTGTGAAGTTTCTAGTTGTGGAGTCTCCAGTTTTGAAGTTACTAGTTGTGGATTTTCTAGTTGCGGAGTTTCTAGTTGCAGAGTTTCTAGTTGTGTAGTGTCTAGTTGGGGAGTTTCTACTTGAGTTTATAGTTGTGAAGTTTCTAGTTGCAGAATTTCGAATTGCAGAGTTTCAAGTTGTGGAGTTTCTAGTTGCAGAGTCTCTAGTTGTGGAATTTCTAGCTGTGGAGTTTCCAGTTCTTGAGTTTCTAGTTGCGGAGTTTCTAGTTGCGAAGTCTCAAGTTGTGGAGTTTCTACCTGTGGAGTTTGTAGTTGCGGAGTCTCTAGTTGTGCAGTTTCTGGTTGTGGAGTTTCTAGTTGTGGAGTTTCTAGCTGTGGTGTTTCTAGTTGCGGAGTTTCTAGTTGCGGAGTTTCTAGTTGCAGAGTTTCTAGTTGCAGAGTTTCTAGTTGTGAAGTTTTCTAGTTGTGGAGACTCTACTTGTGAAGTTTCTAGTTGCGAAGTGTCTAGTTGTAGAGTTTCGAGTTGTGGAGTTTCTAGTTGTAGTTTCTAGTTGGAGTTTTTGGTTTTCGAGTTTCTAGTTGTAGATTTTCTAGTTGCGGAGTTCATAGTTGCGGAGTTTCTAGTTGTGCGGTTTCTAGTTGTTGAAATTCTAGCTGTGGAGTTTCTACTTATGGACTCCCTATTCGTGGAGTTTCTAGTTGTGTAGTTTCTATCTGAGGAGTTTCTAAACGCGAAGTCTCCAGTTGTGCAGTCTCTAGTTGTGGAGTTTCTAGTTGCGGAGTCTCCAGTTGTGAAGTTTCTACTTGTGGATTTTCCAGTTGCGGAGTTTCTAGTTGCAGAATTTCTAGTTGCAGAGTTTCTAGTTGTGAAGTTTCTAGTTGTGGAATTTGTAGTTGTGGAGTCTCTAGTTGTGGTGTTTCAAGTTGTGGAGTTTCAAGTTGTGGAGTTTTTAGTTGCGGAGTTTCTAGTTGTGGAGTTTCTAGTTGTGGAGTTTCTAGTTGTGAAGTATGTAGTTGTGGAGTCTGTAGTTGTGGAGTTTCTAGTTGTGGAGTCTCTAGTTGTGGAGTTTCTAGTTGCGGAGTTTCTAGTTGCGGAGTTTCTAGTTGTGGAGTTTCTAGTTGTGGAATTTGTAATTGTGGAGTATCTAATTGTGGTGTTTCAAGTTGTGGAGTTTCTAGTTGTGGAGTTTCTAGCTGTGGAGTTTCCAGTTCCTGAGTTTCTAGTTGCCGAGTGTCTAGTTGCGAAGTATCAAGTTGCGGAGTTTCCACCTGTAGAGTTTGTAGTTGCGGAGTCTCTAGTTGTGCAGTTTCTGGTTGTGGAGTTTCTAGTTGTTGAGTTTCTAGCTGTGGAGTTTCTAGTTGCGGAGTTTCTAGTTGCAGAGTTTCTAGTTGCGAAGTTTTCTAGTTGTGGAGACTCTACTTGTGGAGTTTCTAGTTGCGAAGTGTCTAGTTGTAGAGTTTCTAGTTGTGGAGTTTCTAGTTGGAGTTTTTAGTTGGAGTTTTTAGTTTTCGAGTTTCTAGCTATAGATTTTCTAGTTGCGGAGTTCCTAGTTGCGGAGTTTGTAGTTGTGCGGTTACTAGTTGTTGAAATTCTAACTGTGGAGTTTCTACTTATGGACTCCCTAGTCGTGGAGTTTCTAGTTGTGTAGTTTCTATCTGAGGAGTTTCTAAATATGAAGTCTCCAGTTGTGCAGTCTCTAGTTGTGGAGTTTCTAGTTGTGGAGTTTCGATTTGTGGAGTTTCTTGTTGTGGAGTTTCTAATTGTGGAGTTTCTAGTGTCGTAGTCTCTAGTTGTTAAGTTTCTAGTTGTGGATTTTGTAGTTGCGGAGTTTCTAGTTGTGTAGTTTCTAGTTGGAGAGTTTGTACTTGAGTTTATAGTGGTGCATTTTCAAGTTGCGAAGTTTTCTAGTTGTGGAGACTCTAGTTGTGGAGTTTCTAGTTGCGAAGTGTCTAGTTGTAGAGTTTCTAGTTGTGGAGTTTCTAGTTGGAGTTTATAGTTGGAGTTTTTAGTTGTCGAGTTTCTAGTTGTAGATTTTCTAGTTGCGGAGTTCCCAAATGCGGAGTTTCTAGTTGTGCGGTTTCTAGTTGTTGAAATTCTAGCTGTGGGGTTTCTACTTATTGACTCCCTGGTCGTGGAGTTTCTAAATATGTAGTTTCTATCTGAGGAGTTTCTAAATGTGAAGTCTCCAGTTGTGAAGTTTCTAGTTGTGGAGTTTCTAGTTGTGAAGTCTGTAGTTGTGGAGTCTGTAGTTGTGGAGTTTCTAGTTGTGGAGTCTCTAGTTGTGGAGTTTCTAGTTGCGGAGTTTCTAGTTGTGGATTTTCCAGTTGCGGAGTTTCTAGTTGCAGAGTTTCTAGTTGCAGAGTTTCAAGTTGTGGAGTTTCTAGTTGTGGAGTCTCTAGTTGTGGAGTTTCTAGCTGTGGAGTTACAGTTCTTGAGTTTCTAGTTGCCGAGTGTCTAGTTGCGAAGTCTCAAGTTGCGGAGTTTCTACCTGTGGAGTTTGTAGTTGCGGAGTCTCTAGTTGTGCAGTTTCTGGTTGTGGAGTTTCTAGATGTGGAGTTTCTAGCTGTGGAGTTTCTAGTTGCGGAGTTTCTAGTTGCAGAGTTTATAGTTGCGGACTTTCTAGCTGTGGAGTTTCTAGTTGCGGAGTTTCTAGTTGCGAAGTTTTCTAGTTGTGAAGACTCTACTTGTTGACTTTTTAGTTGCGAAGTGTCTAGTTGTAGAGTTTCTAGTTGTGGAGTTTCTAGGTGGAGTTCTTAGTTGGAGTTTTTAGTTTTCGAGTTTCTAGTTGTAGATTTTCTAGTTGCGGAGTTCCTAATTGCGGAGTTTCTAGTTGTGTGGTTTCTAGCTGTTGAATTTCTAGCTGTGGAGTTTCTACATATGGACTCCCTAGTCGTGGAGTTTCTATTTGTGTACTTTCTATCTGAGGAGTTTCTAAATAAGAAGTCTCCAGTTGTGCAGTCTCTAGTTGTGGAGTCTCTAGTTGTGGAGTTTCTAGTTGTGGAGTTTCTAGTTGTGGAGTTTCTTATTGTGGAGTTTCTAGTGTCGGAGTCTCTAGTTGTTAAGTTTCTAGTTGTGGATTTTGTAGTTGCGGAGTTTCTAGTTGTGTAGTTTCTATTTGGAGAGTTTGTACTTGAGTTTATAGTGGTGGAGTTTCAAGATGCGAAGTTTTCTAGTTGTGGAGACTCTAGTTGTGGAGTTTCTAGTTGCGAAGTGTCTAGTTGTAGAGTTTCTAGTTGTGGAGTTTCTAGTTGGAGTTTCTAATTGGAGTTTTTAGTTTTCGAGTTTCTAGTTGTAGATTTTCTAGTTGCGGAGTTCCTAGATGCGGAGTTTCTAGTTGTGCGGTTTCTAGTTGTTGAAATTCTAGCTGTGGGGTTTCTAGTTATTGACTCCGTAGTCGTGGAGTTTCTAAATGGGTAGTTTCTATCTGAGGAGTTTCTAAATGTGAAGTCTCCAGTTGTGCAGTCTCTAGTTGTGGAGTTTCTAGTTGTGGAGTTTCTTATTGTGGAGTTTCTAGTTATAGAGTTTCTGGTTGGAGTTTTTTGTTTTCGAGTTTCTAGTTGTAGATTTTCTAGTTGCGGAGTTCCTAGTTGCGGAGTTTCTAGCTGTGGGGTTTCTAGTTGTTGAAAGCCTAGCTGTGTAGTTTCTACTTATGGACTCTGTGGTCGTGGAGTTTCTAGTTGTGTAGTTTCTATCTGAGGAGTTTCTAAAAGCGAAGTCTCCAGTTGTGCAGTCTCTAGTTGTGGAGTTTTTAGTAGTGGAGTTTCTAGTTGTTGAGTTTCTTATTGTGGAGTTTCTATTTGCGGAGTCTCTAGTTGTGAAGTTACTAGTTGTGAATTTTCCAGTTGCGGAGTTTCTAGTTGCAGAGTTTCTAGTTGTGTAGTGTCTAGTTGGGGAGTTTCTACTTGAGTTTATAGTTGGGAAGTTTCTAGTTGCAGAATTTCGAATTGCAGAGTTTCAAGTTGTGGAGTTTATAGTTGCAGAGTCTCTAGTTGTGGAATTTCTAGCTGTGGAGTTTCCAGTTCTTGAGTTCCTAGTTGCGGAGTTCCTAGTTGCGAAGTCTCAAGTTGTGGAGTTTCTAGCTGTGAAGTTTCAAGTTCCGAAGTTTCTAGTTGCAGAGTTTTTAGTTATGTAGTGTCTAGTTGGAGAGTTTCTATTTGAGTTTATAGTTGTGGAGTTTCTAGTTGCAGAATTTCGAAGTGCAGAGTTTCAAGTTGTGGAGTTTCTAGTTGTGGAGTCACTAGTTGTGGAGTTTCTAGTTGTGGAGTTTATAGTTGTTGAGTTTCTAGTTGCCGAGTTTCTAGCTGCAAAGTCTCAAGTTTTGGAGTTTCTAGTTGTGGAGTTTCTAGTTGCGGAGTTTCTGGTTGTGGAGTTTCTAGTTGTGGAGTTTCTAGTTGTGGAGTCTGTAGTTGTGGAGTCTGTAGTTGTGGAGTTTCTAGTTGTGGAGTTTCTAGTTATAGAGTCTCTTGTTGTAGAGTTCCTGGTTGCGGAGTGTCTAGTTGTGGAGTTTCTACTTGTGGAGTTTCTGGTTGTGAAGTTTCTAGTTGTGGAGTTTCTAGTTGTGGAGTTTCTAGTTGTGGAATTTGTAGTTGTGGAGTATGTAATTGTGGGGTTTCAAGTTGTGGAGTTTCTAGTTGTGGAGTTTCTAGCTGTGGAGTTTCCAGTTCTTGAGTTTCTAGTTGCCGAGTGTCTAGTTGCGAAGTCTCAAGTTGCGGAGTTTCTACCTGTAGAGTTTGTAGTTGCGGAGTCTCTAGTTGTGCAGTTTCTGGTTGTGGAGATTCTAGTTGTTGAGTTTCTAGCTGTGGAGTTTCTAGTTGCGGAGTTTCTAGTTGCAGAGTTTCTAGTTGCGGACTTTCTACCTGTGGAGTTTCTTGTTGCGGAGTTTCTAGTTGCAGAGTTTCTAGTTGCGAAGTTTTCTAGTTGTGGAGACTCTACTTGTGGAGTTTCTAGTTGCGAAGTGTCTAGTTGTAGAGTTTCTAGTTGTGGAGTTTCTAGTTGGAGTTTTTAGTTAGAGTTTTTAGTTTTCGAGTTTCTAGTTATAGATTTTCTAGTTGCGGAGTTCCTAGTTGCGGAGTTTGTAGTTGTGCGGTTTCTAGTTGTTGAAATTCTAGCTGTGGAGTTTCTACTTATGGACTCCCTAGTCGTGGAGTTTCTAGTTGTGTTGTTTCTATCTGAGGAGTTTCTAAATATGAAGTCTCCAGTTGTGCAGTCTCTAGTTGTGGAGTTTCTAGTTGTGGAGTTTCTAGTTGTGGAGTTTCTTGTTGTGGAGTTTCTAATTGTGGAGTTTCTAGTGTCGTAGTCTCTAGTTGTTAAGTTTCTAGTTGTGGATTTTGTAGTTGCGGAGTTTCTAGTTGTGTAGTTTCTAGTTGGAGAGTTTGTACTTGAGTTTATAGTGGTGCATTTTCAAGTTGCGAAGTTTTCTAGTTGTGGAGACTCTAGTTGTGGAGTTTCTAGTTGCGAAGTGTCTAGTTGTAGAGTTTCTAGTTGTGGAGTTTCTAGTTGGAGTTTCTAGTTGGAGTTTTTAGTTCTCGAGTTTCTAGTTGTAGATTTTCTAGTTGCGGAGTTCCTAGTTGCGGAGTTTCTAGTTGTGGGGTTTCTAGTTGTTGAAATTTTAGCTGTGCAGTTTCTACTTATCGACTCTCTAGTCGTGGAGTTTCTAGTTGTGTAGTTTCTATCTGAGGAGTTTCTAAATGCGAAGTCTCCAGTTTTGCAGTCTCTAGTTGTGGAGTTTCTAGTTGCAGAGTTTCTAGTTGTGAAGTTTCTAGTTGTGGAATTTGTAGTTGTGGAGTCTCTAGTTGTGGTGTTTCAAGTTGTGGAGTTTCAAGTTGTGGAGTTTTTAGTTGCGGAGTTTCTAGTTGTGGAGTTTCTAGTTGTGGAGTTTCTAGTTGTGAAGGGTGTAGTTGTGGAGTCTGTAGTTGTGGAGTTTCTAGTTGTGGAGTCTCTAGTTGTGTGGAGTTTCTAGTTGCGGAGTTTCTAGTTGCGGAGTTTCTAGTTGTGGAAGTTCCAGTTGTGGAATTTGTAATTGTGGAGTATCTAATTGTGGTGTTTCAAGTTGTGGAGTTTCTAGTTGTGGAGTTTCTAGCTGTGGAGTTTCCAGTTCTTGAGTTTCTAGTTGCCGAGAGTCTAGTTGCGAAGTCTCAAGTTGCGGAGTTCCTAGTTGCGGAGTTTCTAGTTGTGCGGTTTCTAGTTGTTGAAATTCTAGCTGTGGAGTTTCTACTTGTGGACTCCCTTGTCGTGGAGTTTCTAGTTGTGTAGTTTCTAGTTGCAGAGTTTCTAGTTGTGGAGTTTCTAGTTGTGGACTTTGTAGTTGTGGAGTATCTAGGTGTGGTGTTTCAAGTTGTGGAGTTTCAAGTTGTGGAGTTTCTAGTTGTGGAGTTTCTAGTTGCGGAGTTTCTGGATGTGGAGTTTCTAGTTGTGGAGTTTCCAGTTTTGGAGTCTAGTTGTGGAGTCTGTAGTTGTGGAGTTTCTATTTGTGGAGTTTCTAGTTATGGAGTCTCTAGTTGTGGAGTTTCTAGTTGCGGAGTTTCTAGTTGCGGAGTTTCTAGTTGTGGAGTTCTAGTTGTTAAATTCTAGCTGTTGAGTTTCTACTTGTGGACTCCCTAGTCGTGGAGTTTCTAGTTGTGTAGTTTCTATCTGAGGAGTTTCTAAATGTGAAGTCTCCAGTTGTGCAGTCTCTAGTTGTGGAGTTTCTAGTTGTGGAGTTTCTAGTTGTAGAGTTTCTTATTGTGGAGTTTCTAGTTATAGAGCTTCTAGTTGGAGTTTTTAGTTTTCGAGTTTCTAGTTGTAAATTTTCTAGTTGCGGAGTTCCTAGTTGCGGAGTTTCTAGTTGTGGGGTTTCTAGTTGTTGAAATTCTAGCTGTGTAGTTTCTACTTATTGACTCTCTAGTCGTGGAGTTTCTAGTTGTGTAGTTTCTATCTGAGGAGTTTCTAAATGCGAAGTCTCCAGTTGTGCAGTCTCTAGTTGTGGAGTTTTTAGTAGTGGAGTTTCTAGTTGTGGAGTTTCTTATTGTGGAGTTTCTAGTTGCGGAGTGTCTAGTTGTGAAGTTTCTAGTTGTGGATTTTCCAGTTGCGGAGTTTCTAGTTGCAGAGTTTCTAGTTGTGTAGTGTCTAGTTGGGGAGTTTCTACTTGAGTTTATAGTTGTGGAGTTTCTAGTTGCAGAATTTCGAATTGCAGTGTTTCAAGTTGTGGAGTTTCTAGTTGCAGAGTCACTAGTTGTGGAGTTTCTAGTTGTGGAGTTTCTAGTGGTTGAGTTTCTAGTTGCCGAGTTTCTAGCTGCAAAGTCTCAAGTTGTGGAGTTTCTAGTTGTGGAGTTTCTAGTTGCGGAGTTTCTGGTTGTGGAGTTTCTAGTTGTGGAGTTTCTAGTTGTGTAGTCTGTAGTTGTGGAGTCTGTAGTTGTGGAGTTTCTAGTTGTGGAGTTTCTAGTTATGGAGTCTCTAGTTGTAGAGTTCCTAGTTGCGGAGTGTCTAGTTGTGTAGTTTCTATCTGAGGAGTTTCTAAATGTGAAGTCTCCAGTTGTGCAGTCTCTAGTTGTGGAGTTTCTAGTTGTGGAGTTTCTAGTTGTAGAGTTTCTTATTGTGGAGTTTCTAGTTATAGAGCTTCTAGTTGGAGTTTTTAGTTTTCGAGTTTCTAGTTGTAAATTTTCTAGTTGCGGAGTTCCTAGTTGCGGAGTTTCTAGTTGTGGGGTTTCTAGTTGTTGAAATTCTAGCTGTGTAGTTTCTACTTATTGACTCTCTAGTCGTGGAGTTTCTAGTTGTGTAGTTTCTATCTGAGGAGTTTCTAAATGCGAAGTCTCCAGTTGTGCAGTCTCTAGTTGTGGAGTTTTTAGTAGTGGAGTTTCTAGTTGTGGAGTTTCTTATTGTGGAGTTTCTAGTTGCGGAGTCTCTAGTTGTGAAGTTTCTAGTTGTGGATTTTCCAGTTGCGGAGTTTCTAGTTGCAGAGTTTCTAGTTGTGTAGTGTCTAGTTGGGGAGTTTCTACTTGAGTTTATAGTTGTGGAGTTTCTAGTTGCAGAATTTCGAATTGCAGAGTTTCAAGTTGTGGAGTTTCTAGTTGCAGAGTCACTAGTTGTGGAGTTTCTAGTTGTGGAGTTTCTAGTTGTTGAGTTTCTAGTTGCCGAGTTTCTAGCTGCAAAGTCTCAAGTTGTGGAGTTTCTAGTTGTGGAGTTTCTAGTTGCGGAGTTTCTGGTTGTGGAGTTTCTAGTTGTGGAGTTTCTAGTTGTGGAGTCTGTAGTTGTGGAGTCTGAAATTGTGGAGTTTCTAGTTGTGGAGTTTCTAATTATGGAGTCTCTAGTTGTAGAGTTCCTAGTTGCGGAGTGTCTAGTTGTGGAGTTTCTACTTGTGGAGTTTCTGGTTGTGAAGTTTCTAGTTGTGGAGTTTCTAGTTGTGAAGTATGTAGTTGTGGAGTCTGTAGTTGTGGAGTTTCTAGTGGTGGAGTCTCCAGTGGTTGCGTTTCTAGATGCGGATTTTCTAGTTGCGGAGTATCTAGTTGTGGAGTTTCTAGTTGTGGAATTTGTAGTTGTGGAGTATGTAATTGTGGTGTTTCAAGTTGTGGAGTTTCTAGTTGTAAAGTTTCTAGCTGTGGAGTTTCCAGTTCTTGAGTTTCTATTTGCCGAGTGTCTAGTTGCGAAGTCTCAAGTTGCGGAGTTTCTACCTGTAGAGTTTGTAGTTGCGGAGTCTCTAGTTGTGCAGTTTCTGGTTGTGGAGTTTCTAGTTGCTGAGTTTCTAGCTGTGGAGTTTCTAGTTGCGGAGTTTCTAGTTGCAGAGTTTCTAGTTGCGGACTTTCTACCTGTGGAGTTTCAAGTTCCGGAGTTTCTAGTTGTGGAGTTTCTACTTATGGACTCCCTAGTCGTGGAGTTTCTAGTTGTGTAGTTTCTATCTGAGGAGTTTCTAAATGTGAAGTCTCCAGTTGTGCAGACTCTAGTTGTGGAGTTTCTAGTTGTGGAGTTTCGATTTGTGGAGTTTCTTGTTGTGGAGTTTCTTGTTGTGGAGTTTCTAGTGTCGTAGTCTCTAGTTGTTAAGTTTCTAGTTGTGGATTTTGTAGTTGCGGAGTTTTTAGTTGTGTAGTTTCTAGTTGGAGAGTTTGTACTTGAGTTTATAGTGGTGCATTTTCAAGTTGCGAAGTTTTCTAGTTGTGGAGACTCTAGTTGTGGAGTTTCTAGTTGCGAAGTGTCTAGTTGTAGAGTTTCTAGTTGTGGAGTTTCTCGTTGGAGTTTCTAGTTGGAGTTTTTTGTTTTCGAGTTTCTAGTTGCAGATTTTCTAGTTGCGGAGTTCCTAGTTGCGGAGTTTCTAGTTGTGTGGTTTCTAGTTGTTGAAATTCTAGCTGTGTAGTTTCTACTTATGGACTCTCTAGTCGTGGAGTTTCTAGTTGTGTAGTTTCTATCTGAGGAGTTTCTAAAAGCGAAGTCGCCAGTTGTGCAGTCTCTAGTTGTGGAGTTTTTAGTAGTGGAGTTTCTAGTTGTGGAGTTTCTTATTGTGGAGTTTCTAGTTGCGGAGTCTCTAGTTGGGTAGTGTCTAGTTGGGGAGTTTCTACTTCAGTTTCTTGTTGTGAAGTTTCTAGTTGCAGAATTTCGAATTGCAGAGTTTCTAGTTGCAGAGTCTCTAGTTGTGGAATTTCTAGCTTTGGAGTTTCCAGTTCTTGAGTTTCTAATTGCGGAGTTTCTAGTTGCGAAGTCTCAAGTTGTGGAGTTTCTAGCTGGGAAGTTTCTAGTTCCCAAGTTTCTAGTTGCAGAGTTTCTAGTTGCAGAGTTTCTAGTTGTGGAGTTTCTAGTTGTGGAATTTGTAGTTGTGGAGTCTCTAGTTTTGGGGTTTCAAGTTGTGGAGTTTCTAGTTGTGGAGTTTTTAGTTGCCGAGTTTCTAGTTGTGTAGTTTCTAGTTGCGGAGTTTCTGGTTGTGGAGTTTCTAGTTGTGAGATTTCTAGTTGCGAAGTTTCTAGTTGTGGAGTTTCTAGTTGCAGAGTTTCTAGTTCTGGAGTTTCTAGTTGTGGACTTTGTAGTTGTGGAGTTTGTAGTTGCGGAGTTTCTAGTTGCGGAGTTTCTAGTTGTGGAGTTTCTAGTTGTGGAATTTGTAGTTTGGGAGTATCTAGTTGCGGACTTTCTAGCTCTAGAGTTTCTAGTTGTGGAGTTTCCAGTTGTTGAGTCTGTAGTTATGGAGTTTCTAGTTGCAGAGTTTCTAGTTGTGGAGTTTCTAGTTGTGGAGTTTATAGTTGCGGAGTTTCTAGTTGTGGACTTTATAGCTGTGGAGTTTCCAGTTCTTGAGTTTCTAGTTGCCGAGTTTCTAGTTGCGAAGTCTCAAGTTGTGGAGTTTCTATCTGTGAGGTTTCTAGTTGCGAAGTTTTTAGTTGTGGAGTTTCTAGTTGCAGAGTTTCTGGTTGTGGAGTTTCTAGTTGTGGACTTTGTAGTTGTGGAGTATCTAGTTGTGGTGTTTCAAGTTGTGGAGTTTCTAGTTGTGGAGTTTCTAGTTATGGAGTCTCTAGTTGTGGAGTTTCTAGTTGCGGAGTTCCTAGTTGCGGAGTTTCTAGTTGTGGAGTTTCTAGTTGTGAAATTTGTAGTTGTGGAGTATCTAGTTGCGGACTTTGTAGCTGTGGAGTTTCTAGTTGCGGAGTTTCTAGTTGCAGAGTTTCTAGTTGTGGAGTTCTAGTTGTGGAATTTGTAGTTGTGGAGTTTCTAGTTGCAAAGTCTCAAGTTGTGGAGTTTCTAGTTGTGGAGTTCCTAGTTGCGGAGTTTCTGGTTGTGGAGTTTCTAGTTGTGGAGTTTCTAGTTGTGGAGTCTGTAGTTGTGGAGTCTGTAGTTGTGGAGTTTCTAGTTGTGGAGTTTCTAGTTATGGAGTCTCTAGTTGTAGAGTTCCTAGTTGCAGAGGGTCTAGTTGTGGAGTTTCTAGTTGTGGAGTTTCTAGTTGTGGAATTTGTAGTTGTGGAGTATCTATTTGTGGTGTTTCAAGTTGTGGAGTTTCTAGTTGTGGAGTTTTTAGATGCGGAGTTTCTAGTTGTGGTGTTTCAAGTTGTGGAGTTTCTAGTGTTGGAGTTTTTAGTTGCGGAGTTTCTAGTTGTGGAGTTTCTAGTTGCGGAGTTTCTGGTTGTGGAGTTTCTAGTTGCGGAGTCCCTAGTTGCGGAGTTTCTAGTTGTGGGGTTTCTAGTTGTTGAAATTCTAGCTGTGTAGTTTCTACTTATGGACTCTCTAGTCGTGGAGTTTCTAGTTGTGCAGTTTTTATCTGAGGAGTTTCTAAAAGCGAAGTCTCCAGTTGTGCAGTCTCTAGTTGTGGAGTTTTTAGTAGTGGAGTTTCTAGTTGTGAGGTTTCTTATTGTGGAGTTTCTAGTTGCGGAGTCTCTAGTTGTGAAGTTTCTAGCTGCGGAGTTTCTAGTTGCAGAGTTTCTGGTTGTGTAGTGTCTAGTTGGGGAGTTTCTACTTGAGTTTATAGTTGTGAAGTTTCTATTTGCAGAATTTCGAATTGCAGAGTTTCGAGTTGCAGAGTCTCTAGTTGTGGAATTTCTAGCTGTGGAGTTTCCAGTTCTTGAGTTTCTAGTTGCGGAGTTTCTAGTTGCGAAGTCTCAAGTTGTGGAGTTTCTAGCTGTGAAGTTTCTAGTTCCGAAGTTTCTAGTTGCAGAGTTTCTAGTTGCAGAGTTTCTAGTTGTGGAGTTTGTAGTTGTGGAATTTGCAGTTGTGGAGTCTCTAGTTGTGGGGTTTCAAGTTGTGGAGTTTCTAGTTATGAAGTTTTTAGTTGCCGAGTTTCTAGTTGTGGAGTTTCTTGTTGTGGAGTTTCTAGTTATGGAGTCTCTAGTTGTGGAGTTTCTAGTTGCGGAGTTTCTAGTTGCGGAGTTTCTAGTTGTGGAATTTCTAGTTGTGAAATTTGTAGTTGTGGAGTATCTAGTTGCGGACTTTGTAGCTGTGGAGTTTCTAGTTGCGGAGTTTCTAGTTGCGGAGTTTCTAGTTGTGGAGTTCTAGCTGTGCAATTTGTAGTTGTGGAGTATCTAGTTGCGGAATTTGTAGCTGTAGAGTTTCTAGTTGTGAAGTTTCTAGTTGCAGAGTTTCTATTTGTTGAGTTTCTAGTTGTGTAATTTGTAGTTGTGGAGTATCTAGTTGTGGCGTTCCAAGTTGTGGAGTTTCTAGTTGCAGAGTTTCTAGTTGTGTAGTGTCTAGTTGGGGAGTTTCTACTTGAGTTTATAGTAGTGGAGTTTCTAGTTGCAGAATTTCGAATTGCAGAGTTTCAAGTTGTGGAGTTTCTAGTTGCAGAGTCACTAGTTGTGGAGTTTCTAGTTGTGGAGTTTCTAGTTGTTGAGTTTCTAGTTGCCGAGTTTCTAGCTGCAAAGTCTCAAGTTGTGGAGTTTCTAGTTGTGGAGTTTCTAGTTGCGGAGTTTCTGGTTGTGGAGTTTCTAGTTGTGGAGTTTCTAGTTGTGGAGTCTGTAGTTGTGGAGTCTGTAGTTGTGGAGTTTCTAGTTGTGGAGTTTCTAGTTATGGAGTCTCTAGTTGTAGAGTTCCTAGTTGCGGAGTGTCTAGTTGTGTAGTTTCTATCTGAGGAGTTTCTAAATGTGAAGTCTCCAGTTGTGCAGTCTCTAGTTGTGGAGTTTCTAGTTGTGGAGTTTCTAGTTGTAGAGTTTCTTATTGTGGAGTTTCTAGTTATAGAGCTTCTAGTTGGAGTTTTTAGTTTTCGAGTTTCTAGTTGTAAATTTTCTAGTTGCGGAGTTCCTAGTTGCGGAGTTTCTAGTTGTGGGGTTTCTAGTTGTTGAAATTCTAGCTCTGTAGTTTCTACTTATTGACTCTCTAGTCGTGGAGTTTCTAGTTGTGTAGTTTCTATCTGAGGAGTTTCTAAATGCGAAGTCTCCAGTTGTGCAGTCTCTAGTTGTGGAGTTTTTAGTAGTGGAGTTTCTAGTTGTGGAGTTTCTTATTGTGGAGTTTCTAGTTGCGGAGTCTCTAGTTGTGAAGTTTCTAGTTGTGGATTTTCCAGTTGCGGAGTTTCTAGTTGCAGAGTTTCTAGTTGTGTAGTGTCTAGTTGGGGAGTTTCTACTTGAGTTTATAGTTGTGGAGTTTCTAGTTGCGGAATTTCGAATCGCAGAGTTTCAAGTTGTGGAGTTTCTAGTCAGAGTCTCTAGTTGTGAAGTTTCTAGTTGCGGAGTTTCTAGTTGCAGAGTTTCTGGTTGGGTAGTGTCTAGTTGGGGAGTTTCTACTTCAGTTTCTTGTTGTGAAGTTTCTAGTTGCAGAATTTCGAATTGCAGAGTTTCTAGTTGCAGAGTCTCTAGTTGTGGAATTTCTAGCTTTGGAGTTTCCAGTTCTTGAGTTTCTAATTGCGGAGTTTCTAGTTGCGAAGTCTCAAGTTGTGGAGTTTCTAGCTGGGAAGTTTCTAGTTCCGAAGTTTCTAGTTGCAGAGTTTCTAGTTGCAGAGTTTCTAGTTGTGGAGTTTCTAGTTGTGGAATTTGTAGTTGTGGAGTCTCTAGTTTTGGGGTTTCAAGTTGTGGAGTTTCTAGTTGTGGAGTTTTTAGTTGCCGAGTTTCTAGTTGTGTAGTTTCTAGTTGCGGAGTTTCTGGTTGTGGAGTTTCTAGTTGTGAGATTTCTAGTTGCGAAGTTTCTAGTTGTGGAGTTTCTAGTTGCAGAGTTTCTAGTTCTGGAGTTTCTAGTTGTGGACTTTGTAGTTGTGGAGTTTGTAGTTGCGGAGTTTCTAGTTGCGGAGTTTCTAGTTGTGAAGTTTCTAGTTGTGGAATTTGTAGTTTGGGAGTATCTAGTTGCGGACTTTCTAGCTCTAGAGTTTCTAGTTGTGGAGTTTCCAGTTGTTGAGTCTGTAGTTATGGAGTTTCTAGTTGCAGAGTTTCTAGTTGTGGAGTTTCTAGTTGTGGAGTTTATAGTTGCGGAGTTTCTAGTTGTGGACTTTATAGCTGTGGAGTTTCCAGTTCTTGAGTTTCTAGTTGCCGAGTTTCTAGTTGCGAAGTCTCAAGTTGTGGAGTTTCTATCTGTGAGGTTTCTAGTTGCGAAGTTTTTAGTTGTGGAGTTTCTAGTTGCAGAGTTTCTGGTTGTGGAGTTTCTAGTTGTGGACTTTGTAGTTGTGGAGTATCTAGTTGTGGTGTTTCAAGTTGTGGAGTTTCTAGTTGTGGAGTTTCTAGTTATGGAGTCTCTAGTTGTGGAGTTTCTAGTTGCGGAGTTCCTAGTTGCGGAGTTTCTAGTTGTGGAGTTTCTAGTTGTGAAATTTGTAGTTGTGGAGTATCTAGTTGCGGACTTTGTAGCTGTAGAGTTTCTAGTTGCGGAGTTTCTAGTTGCAGAGTTTCTAGTTGTGGAGTTCTAGTTGTGGAATTTGTAGTTGTGGAGTATCTAGTTGTGGCGTTCCAAGTTGTGGAGTTTCTAGTTGTGGACTTTCTAGTTGTGGAGTTTCTAGTTGTTGAGTTTCTAGTTGCCGAGTTTCTAGTTGCAAAGTCTCAAGTTGTGGAGTTTCTAGTTGTGGAGTTCCTAGTTGCGGAGTTTCTGGTTGTGGAGTTTCTAGTTGTGGAGTTTCTAGTTGTGGAGTCTGTAGTTGTGGAGTCTGTAGTTGTGGAGTTTCTAGTTGTGGAGTTTCTAGTTATGGAGTCTCTAGTTGTAGAGTTCCTAGTTGCAGAGGGTCTAGTTGTGGAGTTTCTAGTTGTGGAGTTTCTAGTTGTGGAATTTGTAGTTGTGGAGTATCTATTTGTGGTGTTTCAAGTTGTGGAGTTTCTAGTTGTGGAGTTTTTAGATGCGGAGTTTCTAGTTGTGGTGTTTCAAGTTGTGGAGTTTCTAGTGTTGGAGTTTTTAGTTGCGGAGTTTCTAGTTGTGGAGTTTCTAGTTGCGGAGTTTCTGGTTGTGGAGTTTCTAGTTGCGGAGTCCCTAGTTGCGGAGTTTCTAGTTGTGGGGTTTCTAGTTGTTGAAATTCTAGCTGTGTAGTTTCTACTTATGGACTCTCTAGTCGTGGAGTTTCTAGTTGTGCAGTTTTTATCTGAGGAGTTTCTAAAAGCGAAGTCTCCAGTTGTGCAGTCTCTAGTTGTGGAGTTTTTAGTAGTGGAGTTTCTAGTTGTGAGGTTTCTTATTGTGGAGTTTCTAGTTGCGGAGTCTCTAGTTGTGAAGTTTCTAGCTGCGGAGTTTCTAGTTGCAGAGTTTCTGGTTGTGTAGTGTCTAGTTGGGGAGTTTCTACTTGAGTTTATAGTTGTGAAGTTTCTATTTGCAGAATTTCGAATTGCAGAGTTTCGAGTTGCAGAGTCTCTAGTTGTGGAATTTCTAGCTGTGGAGTTTCCAGTTCTTGAGTTTCTAGTTGCGGAGTTTCTAGTTGCGAAGTCTCAAGTTGTGGAGTTTCTAGCTGTGAAGTTTCTAGTTCCGAAGTTTCTAGTTGCAGAGTTTCTAGTTGCAGAGTTTCTAGTTGTGGAGTTTGTAGTTGTGGAATTTGCAGTTGTGGAGTCTCTAGTTGTGGGGTTTCAAGTTGTGGAGTTTCTAGTTATGAAGTTTTTAGTTGCCGAGTTTCTAGTTGTGGAGTTTCTTGTTGTGGAGTTTCTAGTTATGGAGTCTCTAGTTGTGGAGTTTCTAGTTGCGGAGTTTCTAGTTGCGGAGTTTCTAGTTGTGGAATTTCTAGTTGTGAAATTTGTAGTTGTGGAGTATCTAGTTGCGGACTTTGTAGCTGTGGAGTTTCTAGTTGCGGAGTTTCTAGTTGCGGAGTTTCTAGTTGTGGAGTTCTAGCTGTGCAATTTGTAGTTGTGGAGTATCTAGTTGCGTAATTTGTAGCTGTAGAGTTTCTAGTTGTGAAGTTTCTAGTTGCAGAGTTTCTATTTGTTGAGTTTCTAGTTGTGTAATTTGTAGTTGTGGAGTATCTAGTTGTGGCGTTCCAAGTTGTGGAGTTTCTAGTTGCAGAGTTTCTAGTTGTGTAGTGTCTAGTTGGGGAGTTTCTACTTGAGTTTATAGTAGTGGAGTTTCTAGTTGCAGAATTTCGAATTGCAGAGTTTCAAGTTGTGGAGTTTCTAGTTGCAGAGTCACTAGTTGTGGAGTTTCTAGTTGTGGAGTTTCTAGTTGTTGAGTTTCTAGTTGCCGAGTTTCTAGCTGCAAAGTCTCAAGTTGTGGAGTTTCTAGTTGTGGAGTTTCTAGTTGCGGAGTTTCTGGTTGTGGAGTTTCTAGTTGTGGAGTTTCTAGTTGTGGAGTCTGTAGTTGTGGAGTCTGTAGTTGTGGAGTTTCTAGTTGTGGAGTTTCTAGTTATGGAGTCTCTAGTTGTAGAGTTCCTAGTTGCGGAGTGTCTAGTTGTGTAGTTTCTATCTGAGGAGTTTCTAAATGTGAAGTCTCCAGTTGTGCAGTCTCTAGTTGTGGAGTTTCTAGTTGTGGAGTTTCTAGTTGTAGAGTTTCTTATTGTGGAGTTTCTAGTTATAGAGCTTCTAGTTGGAGTTTTTAGTTTTCGAGTTTCTAGTTGTAAATTTTCTAGTTGCGGAGTTCCTAGTTGCGGAGTTTCTAGTTGTGGGGTTTCTAGTTGTTGAAATTCTAGCTGTGTAGTTTCTACTTATTGACTCTCTAGTCGTGGAGTTTCTAGTTGTGTAGTTTCTATCTGAGGAGTTTCTAAATGCGAAGTCTCCAGTTGTGCAGTCTCTAGTTGTGGAGTTTTTAGTAGTGGAGTTTCTAGTTGTGGAGTTTCTTATTGTGGAGTTTCTAGTTGCGGAGTCTCTAGTTGTGAAGTTTCTAGTTGTGGATTTTCCAGTTGCGGAGTTTCTAGTTGCAGAGTTTCTAGTTGTGTAGTGTCTAGTTGGGGAGTTTCTACTTGAGTTTATAGTTGTGGAGTTTCTAGTTGCAGAATTTCGAATTGCAGAGTTTCAAGTTGTGGAGTTTCTAGTTGCAGAGTCACTAGTTGTGGAGTTTCTAGTTGTGGAGTTTCTAGTTGTTGAGTTTCTAGTTGCCGAGTTTCTAGCTGCAAAGTCTCAAGTTGTGGAGTTTCTAGTTGTGGAGTTTCTAGTTGCGGAGTTTCTGGTTGTGGAGTTTCTAGTTGTGGAGTTTCTAGTTGTGGAGTCTGTAGTTGTGGAGTTTCTTGTTGTGGAGTTTCTAATTATGGAGTCTCTAGTTGTAGAGTTCCTAGTTGCGGAGTGTCTAGTTGTGGAGTTTCTACTTGTGGAGTTTCTGGTTGTGAAGTTTCTAGTTGTGGAGTTTCTAGTTGTGAAGTATGTAGTTGTGGAGTCTGTAGTTGTGGAGTTTCTAGTGGTGGAGTCTCTAGTGGTTGAGTTTCTAGTTGCGGATTTTCTAGTTGCGGAGTATCTAGTTGTGGAGTTTCCAGTTGTGGAATTTGTAGTTGTGGAGTATGTAATTGTGGTGTTTCAAGTTGTGGAGTTTCTAGTTGTAAAGTTTCTAGCTGTGGAGTTTCCAGTTCTTGAGTTTCTATTTGCCGAGTGTCTAGTTGCGAAGTCTCAAGTTGCGGAGTTTCTACCTGTAGAGTTTGTAGTTGCGGAGTCTTTAGTTGTGCAGTTTCTGGTTGTGGAGTTTCTAGTTGCTGAGTTTCTAGCTGTGGAGTTTCTAGTTGCGGAGTTTCTAGTTGCAGAGTTTCTAGTTGCGGACTTTCTACCTGTGGAGTTTCAAGTTGCGGAGTTTCTAGTTGTGGAGTTTCTACTTATGGACTCCCTAGTCGTGGAGTTTCTAGTTGTGTAGTTTCTATCTGAGGAGTTTCTAAATGTGAAGTCTCCAGTTGTGCAGACTCTAGTTGTAGAGTTTCTAGTTGTGGAGTTTCGATTTGTGGAGTTTCTTGTTGTGGAGTTTTTTATTGTGGAGTTTCTAGTGTCGTAGTCTCTAGTTGTTAAGTTTCTAGTTGTGGATTTTGTAGTTGCGGAGTTTTTAGTTGTGTAGTTTCTAGTTGGAGAGTTTGTACTTGAGTTTATAGTGGTGCATTTTCAAGTTGCGAAGTTTTCTAGTTGTGGAGACTCTAGTTGTGGAGTTTCTAGTTGCGAAGTGTCTAGTTGTAGAGCTTCTAGTTGTGGAGTTTCTCGTTGGAGTTTCTAGTTGGAGTTTTTAGTTTTCGAGTTTCTAGTTGCAGATTTTCTAGTTGCGGAGTTCCTAGTTGCGGAGTTTCTAGTTGTGTGGTTTCTAGTTGTTGAAATTCTAGCTGTGTAGTTTCTACTTATGGACTCTCTAGTCGTGGAGTTTCTAGTTGTGTAGTTTCTATCTGAGGAGTTTCTAAAAGCGAAGTCTCCAGTTGTGCAGTCTCTAGTTGTGGAGTTTTTAGTAGTGGAGTTTCTAGTTGTGGAGTTTCTTATTGTGGAGTTTCTAGTTGCGGAGTCTCTAGTTGTGAAGTTTCTAGTTGCGGAGTTTCTAGTTGCAGAGTTTCTGGTTGGGTAGTGTCTAGTTGGGGAGTTTCTACTTGAGTTTCTAGTTGTGAAGTTTCTAGTTGCAGAATTTCGAATTGCAGAGTTTCTAGTTGCAGAGTCTCTAGTTGTGGAATTTCTAGCTTTGGAGTTTCCAGTTCTTGAGTTTCTAATTGCGGAGTTTCTAGTTGCGAAGTCTCAAGTTGTGGAGTTTCTATCTGTGAGGTTTCTAGTTGCGAAGTTTTTAGTTGTGGAGTTTCTAGTTGCAGAGTTTCTGGTTGTGGAGTTTCTAGTTGTGGACTTTGTAGTTGTGGAGTATCTAGTTGTGGTGTTTCAAGTTGTGGAGTTTCTAGTTGTGGAGTTTCTAGTTATGGAGTCTCTAGTTGTGGAGTTTCGAGTTGCGGAGTTTCTAGTTGCGGAGTTTCTAGTTGTGGAGTTTCTAGTTGTGAAATTTGTAGTTGTGGAGTATCTAGTTGCGGACTTTGTAGCTGTAGAGTTTCTAGTTGCGGAGTTTCTAGTTGCAGAGTTTCTAGTTGTGGAGTTCTAGTTGTGGAATTTGTAGTTGTGGAGTATCTAGTTGTGGCGTTCCAAGTTGTGGAGTTTCTAGTTGTGGACTTTCTAGTTGTGGAGTTTCTAGTTGTTGAGTTTCTAGTTGCCGAGTTTCTAGTTGCAAAGTCTCAAGTTGTGGAGTTTCTAGTTGTGGAGTTCCTAGTTGCGGAGTTTCTGGTTGTGGAGTTTCTAGTTGTGGAGTTTCTAGTTGTGGAGTCTGTAGTTGTGGAGTCTGTAGTTGTGGAGTTTCTAGTTGTGGAGTTTCTAGTTATGGAGTCTCTAGTTGTAGAGTTCCTAGTTGCAGAGGGTCTAGTTGTGGAGTTTCTAGTTGTGGAGTTTCTAGTTGTGGAATTTGTAGTTGTGGAGTATCTATTTGTGGTGTTTCAAGTTGTGGAGTTTCTAGTTGTGGAGTTTTTAGATGCGGAGTTTCTAGTTGTGGTGTTTCAAGTTGTGGAGTTTCTAGTGTTGGAGTTTTTAGTTGCGGAGTTTCTAGTTGTGGAGTTTCTAGTTGCGGAGTTTCTGGTTGTGGAGTTTCTAGTTGCGGAGTCCCTAGTTGCGGAGTTTCTAGTTGTGGGGTTTCTAGTTGTTGAAATTCTAGCTGTGTAGTTTCTACTTATGGACTCTCTAGTCGTGGAGTTTCTAGTTGTGCAGTTTTTATCTGAGGAGTTTCTAAAAGCGAAGTCTCCAGTTGTGCAGTCTCTAGTTGTGGAGTTTTTAGTAGTGGAGTTTCTAGTTGTGAGGTTTCTTATTGTGGAGTTTCTAGTTGCGGAGTCTCTAGTTGTGAAGTTTCTAGCTGCGGAGTTTCTAGTTGCAGAGTTTCTGGTTGTGTAGTGTCTAGTTGGGGAGTTTCTACTTGAGTTTATAGTTGTGAAGTTTCTAGTTGCAGAATTTCGAATTGCAGAGTTTCGAGTTGCAGAGTCTCTAGTTGTGGAATTTCTAGCTGTGGAGTCTCTAGTTGTGGGGTTTCAAGTTGTGGAGTTTCTAGTTATGAAGTTTTTAGTTGCCGAGTTTCTAGTTGTGGAGTTTCTTGTTGTGGAGTTTCTAGTTATGGAGTCTCTAGTTGTGGAGTTTCTAGTTGCGGAGTTTCTAGTTGCGGAGTTTCTAGTTGTGGAATTTCTAGTTGTGAAATTTGTAGTTGTGGAGTATCTAGTTGCGGACTTTGTAGCTGTGGAGTTTCTAGTTGCGGAGTTTCTAGTTGCGGAGTTTCTAGTTGTGGAGTTCTAGCTGTGCAATTTGTAGTTGTGGAGTATCTAGTTGCGGAATTTGTAGCTGTAGAGTTTCTAGTTGTGAAGTTTCTAGTTGCAGAGTTTCTATTTGTTGAGTTTCTTGTTGTGTAATTTGTAGTTGTGGAGTATCTAGTTGTGGCGTTCCAAGTTGTGGAGTTTCTAGTTGTGGAGTTTCTAGTTGTGTAGTGTCTAGTTGGGGAGTTTCTACTTGAGTTTATAGTAGTGGAGTTTCTAGTTGCAGAATTTCGAATTGCAGAGTTTCAAGTTGTGGAGTTTCTAGTTGCAGAGTCACTAGTTGTGGAGTTTCTAGTTGTGGAGTTTCTAGTTGTTGAGTTTCTAGTTGCCGAGTTTCTAGCTGCAAAGTCTCAAGTTGTGGAGTTTCTAGTTGTGGAGTTTCTAGTTGCGGAGTTTCTGGTTGTGGAGTTTCTAGTTGTGGAGTTTCTAGTTGTGGAGTCTGTAGTTGTGGAGTCTGTAGTTGTGGAGTTTCTAGTTGTGGAGTTTCTAGTTATGGAGTCTCTAGTTGTAGAGTTCCTAGTTGCGGAGTGTCTAGTTGTGTAGTTTCTATCTGAGGAGTTTCTAAATGTGAAGTCTCCAGTTGTGCAGTCTCTAGTTGTGGAGTTTCTAGTTGTGGAGTTTCTAGTTGTAGAGTTTCTTATTGTGGAGTTTCTAGTTATAGAGCTTCTAGTTGGAGTTTTTAGTTTTCGAGTTTCTAGTTGTAAATTTTCTAGTTGCGGAGTTCCTAGTTGCGGAGTTTCTAGTTGTGGGGTTTCTAGTTGTTGAAATTCTAGCTGTGTAGTTTCTACTTATTGACTCTCTAGTCGTGGAGTTTCTAGTTGTGTAGTTTCTATCTGAGGAGTTTCTAAATGCGAAGTCTCCAGTTGTGCAGTCTCTAGTTGTGGAGTTTTTAGTAGTGGAGTTTCTAGTTGTGGAGTTTCTTATTGTGGAGTTTCTAGTTGCGGAGTCTCTAGTTGTGAAGTTTCTAGTTGTGGATTTTCCAGTTGCGGAGTTTCTAGTTGCAGAGTTTCTAGTTGTGTAGTGTCTAGTTGGGGAGTTTCTACTTGAGTTTATAGTTGTGGAGTTTCTAGTTGCAGAATTTCGAATTGCAGAGTTTCAAGTTGTGGAGTTTCTAGTTGCAGAGTCACTAGTTGTGGAGTTTCTAGTTGTGGAGTTTCTAGTTGTTGAGTTTCTAGTTGCCGAGTTTCTAGCTGCAAAGTCTCAAGTTGTGGAGTTTCTAGTTGTGGAGTTTCTAGTTGCGGAGTTTCTGGTTGTGGAGTTTCTAGTTGTGGAGTTTCTAGTTGTGGAGTCTGTAGTTGTGGAGTTTCTTGTTGTGGAGTTTCTAATTATGGAGTCTCTAGTTGTAGAGTTCCTAGTTGCGGAGTGTCTAGTTGTGGAGTTTCTACTTGTGGAGTTTCTGGTTGTGAAGTTTCTAGTTGTGGAGTTTCTAGTTGTGAAGTATGTAGTTGTGGAGTCTGTAGTTGTGGAGTTTCTAGTGGTGGAGTCTCTAGTGGTTGAGTTTCTAGTTGCGGATTTTCTAGTTGCGGAGTATCTAGTTGTGGAGTTTCCAGTTGTGGAATTTGTAGTTGTGGAGTATGTAATTGTGGTGTTTCAAGTTGTGGAGTTTCTAGTTGTAAAGTTTCTAGCTGTGGAGTTTCCAGTTCTTGAGTTTCTATTTGCCGAGTGTCTAGTTGCGAAGTCTCAAGTTGCGGAGTTTCTACCTGTAGAGTTTGTAGTTGCGGAGTCTTTAGTTGTGCAGTTTCTGGTTGTGGAGTTTCTAGTTGCTGAGTTTCTAGCTGTGGAGTTTCTAGTTGCGGAGTTTCTAGTTGCAGAGTTTCTAGTTGCGGACTTTCTACCTGTGGAGTTTCAAGTTGCGGAGTTTCTAGTTGTGGAGTTTCTACTTATGGACTCCCTAGTCGTGGAGTTTCTAGTTGTGTAGTTTCTATCTGAGGAGTTTCTAAATGTGAAGTCTCCAGTTGTGCAGACTCTAGTTGTAGAGTTTCTAGTTGTGGAGTTTCGATTTGTGGAGTTTCTTGTTGTGGAGTTTTTTATTGTGGAGTTTCTAGTGTCGTAGTCTCTAGTTGTTAAGTTTCTAGTTGTGGATTTTGTAGTTGCGGAGTTTTTAGTTGTGTAGTTTCTAGTTGGAGAGTTTGTACTTGAGTTTATAGTGGTGCATTTTCAAGTTGCGAAGTTTTCTAGTTGTGGAGACTCTAGTTGTGGAGTTTCTAGTTGCGAAGTGTCTAGTTGTAGAGCTTCTAGTTGTGGAGTTTCTCGTTGGAGTTTCTAGTTGGAGTTTTTAGTTTTCGAGTTTCTAGTTGCAGATTTTCTAGTTGCGGAGTTCCTAGTTGCGGAGTTTCTAGTTGTGTGGTTTCTAGTTGTTGAAATTCTAGCTGTGTAGTTTCTACTTATGGACTCTCTAGTCGTGGAGTTTCTAGTTGTGTAGTTTCTATCTGAGGAGTTTCTAAAAGCGAAGTCTCCAGTTGTGCAGTCTCTAGTTGTGGAGTTTTTAGTAGTGGAGTTTCTAGTTGTGGAGTTTCTTATTGTGGAGTTTCTAGTTGCGGAGTCTCTAGTTGTGAAGTTTCTAGTTGCGGAGTTTCTAGTTGCAGAGTTTCTGGTTGGGTAGTGTCTAGTTGGGGAGTTTCTACTTGAGTTTCTAGTTGTGAAGTTTCTAGTTGCAGAATTTCGAATTGCAGAGTTTCTAGTTGCAGAGTCTCTAGTTGTGGAATTTCTAGCTTTGGAGTTTCCAGTTCTTGAGTTTCTAATTGCGGAGTTTCTAGTTGCGAAGTCTCAAGTTGTGGAGTTTCTATCTGTGAGGTTTCTAGTTGCGAAGTTTTTAGTTGTGGAGTTTCTAGTTGCAGAGTTTCTGGTTGTGGAGTTTCTAGTTGTGGACTTTGTAGTTGTGGAGTATCTAGTTGTGGTGTTTCAAGTTGTGGAGTTTCTAGTTGTGGAGTTTCTAGTTATGGAGTCTCTAGTTGTGGAGTTTCGAGTTGCGGAGTTTCTAGTTGCGGAGTTTCTAGTTGTGGAGTTTCTAGTTGTGAAATTTGTAGTTGTGGAGTATCTAGTTGCGGACTTTGTAGCTGTAGAGTTTCTAGTTGCGGAGTTTCTAGTTGCAGAGTTTCTAGTTGTGGAGTTCTAGTTGTGGAATTTGTAGTTGTGGAGTATCTAGTTGTGGCGTTCCAAGTTGTGGAGTTTCTAGTTGTGGACTTTCTAGTTGTGGAGTTTCTAGTTGTTGAGTTTCTAGTTGCCGAGTTTCTAGTTGCAAAGTCTCAAGTTGTGGAGTTTCTAGTTGTGGAGTTCCTAGTTGCGGAGTTTCTGGTTGTGGAGTTTCTAGTTGTGGAGTTTCTAGTTGTGGAGTCTGTAGTTGTGGAGTCTGTAGTTGTGGAGTTTCTAGTTGTGGAGTTTCTAGTTATGGAGTCTCTAGTTGTAGAGTTCCTAGTTGCAGAGGGTCTAGTTGTGGAGTTTCTAGTTGTGGAGTTTCTAGTTGTGGAATTTGTAGTTGTGGAGTATCTATTTGTGGTGTTTCAAGTTGTGGAGTTTCTAGTTGTGGAGTTTTTAGATGCGGAGTTTCTAGTTGTGGTGTTTCAAGTTGTGGAGTTTCTAGTGTTGGAGTTTTTAGTTGCGGAGTTTCTAGTTGTGGAGTTTCTAGTTGCGGAGTTTCTGGTTGTGGAGTTTCTAGTTGCGGAGTCCCTAGTTGCGGAGTTTCTAGTTGTGGGGTTTCTAGTTGTTGAAATTCTAGCTGTGTAGTTTCTACTTATGGACTCTCTAGTCGTGGAGTTTCTAGTTGTGCAGTTTTTATCTGAGGAGTTTCTAAAAGCGAAGTCTCCAGTTGTGCAGTCTCTAGTTGTGGAGTTTTTAGTAGTGGAGTTTCTAGTTGTGAGGTTTCTTATTGTGGAGTTTCTAGTTGCGGAGTCTCTAGTTGTGAAGTTTCTAGCTGCGGAGTTTCTAGTTGCAGAGTTTCTGGTTGTGTAGTGTCTAGTTGGGGAGTTTCTACTTGAGTTTATAGTTGTGAAGTTTCTAGTTGCAGAATTTCGAATTGCAGAGTTTCGAGTTGCAGAGTCTCTAGTTGTGGAATTTCTAGCTGTGGAGTCTCTAGTTGTGGGGTTTCAAGTTGTGGAGTTTCTAGTTATGAAGTTTTTAGTTGCCGAGTTTCTAGTTGTGGAGTTTCTTGTTGTGGAGTTTCTAGTTATGGAGTCTCTAGTTGTGGAGTTTCTAGTTGCGGAGTTTCTAGTTGCGGAGTTTCTAGTTGTGGAATTTCTAGTTGTGAAATTTGTAGTTGTGGAGTATCTAGTTGCGGACTTTGTAGCTGTGGAGTTTCTAGTTGCGGAGTTTCTAGTTGCGGAGTTTCTAGTTGTGGAGTTCTAGCTGTGCAATTTGTAGTTGTGGAGTATCTAGTTGCGGAATTTGTAGCTGTAGAGTTTCTAGTTGTGAAGTTTCTAGTTGCAGAGTTTCTATTTGTTGAGTTTCTTGTTGTGTAATTTGTAGTTGTGGAGTATCTAGTTGTGGCGTTCCAAGTTGTGGAGTTTCTAGTTGTGGAGTTTCTAGTTGTGGAGTTTCTAGTTGTTGAGTTTCTAGTTGCCGAGTTTCTAGATGCAAAGTCTCAAGTTGTGGAGTTTCTAGTTGTGGAGTTTCTAGTTGCGGATTTTCTGGTTGTGGAGTTTCTAGTTATGGAGTCTCTAGTTGTAGAGTTCCTAGTTGCAGAGTGTTCAGTTGTGGAGTTTCTAGTTGTGGAGTTTCTAGTTGTGGAATTTGTAGTTGTGGAGTATCTATTTGTGGTGTTTCAAGTTGTGGAGTTTCTAGTTGTGGAGTTTTTAGTTGCGGAGTTTCTAGTTGTGGAGTCTGTAGTTGTGGAGTTTCTGGTTGTGGAGTTTCTAGTTATGGAGTCTCTAGTTGTAGAGTTCCTAGTTGCGGAGTGTCTAGTTGTGGAGTTTCTACTTGTGGAGTTTCTGGTTGTGAAGTTTCTATTTGTGGAGTTTCTAGTTGTGAAGTCTGTAGTTGTGGAGTCTGTAGTTTTGGAGTTTCTAGTGGTGGAGTCTCTAGTTGTGGAGTTATTAGTTGTGGAGTTTATAGTTGCGGAGTTTCTGGTTGTGGAGTTTCTAGTTGTGGAATTTGTAGTTGTGAAGTATCTAATTGTGTTGTTTCAAGTTGTGGAGTTTCTAGTTGTGGAGTTTCTAGCAGTGGAGTTTCCAGTTCTTGAGTTTCTAGTTGCCGAGTGTCTAGTTGCGAAGTCTCAAGTTGCGCAGTTTCTAGCTGAGGAGTTTGTAGTTGCGGAGTCTCTAGTTGTGCAGTTTCTGGTTGTGGAGTTTCTAGTTGTGGAGTTTCTAGTTGTGTAGTTTCTAGTTGGAGAGTTTGTACTTGAGATTATAGTGGTGGAGTTTCAATTGCGAAGTTTTCTAGTTGTGGATACTCTAGTTGTTGAGTTTCTAGTTGCGAAGTGTCTAGTTGTAGAGTTTCTAGTTGTGGAGTTTCTAGTTGGAGTTTCTAGTTGGAGTTTTTAGTTTTCGAGTTTCTAGTTGTAGATTTTCTAGTTGCGGAGTTCCTAGTTGCGGAGTTTCTAGTTGTGCGGTTTCTAGTTGTTGAAATTCTAGCTGTGGAGTTTCTACTTATTGACTCCCTAGTCGTGGAGTTTCTAAATGTGTAGTTTCTATCTGAGGAGTTTCTAAATGTGAAGTCTCTAGTTGTGCAGTCTCTAGTTGTGGAGTTTCTAGTTGTGGAGTTTCTAGTTGTGGAATTTCTTATTGTGGAGTTTCTAGTTATAGAGTTTCTATTGGAGCTTTTTGTTTTCGAGTTTCTAGTTGTACATTTTCTAGTTGCGGAGTTCCTAGTTGCGGAGTTTCTAGTTGTGGGGTTTCTAGTTGTCGAAATTCTAGCTGTGCAGTTTCTACTTATGGACTCTCTAGTCGTGGAGTTTATAGTTGTGTAGTTTCTATCTGAGAAGTTTCTAAATGCGAAGTCTCCAGTTGTGCAGTCTCTAGTTGTGGAGTTTTTAGTAGTGGCGTTTCTAGTTGTGGAGTTTCTTATTGTGGAGTTTCTAGTTGCGGAGTCTCTAGTTGTGAAGTTTGTATATGTGGATTTTCCAGTTGCGGAGTTTCTAGTTGTGTAGTGTCTAGTTGGGGAGTTTCTACTTGAGTTTGTAGTTGTGAAGTTTCTAGTTGCAGAATTTCGAATTGCAGAGTTTCAAGTTGTGGAGTTTCTAGTTGCAGAGTCTCTAGTTGCGGAATTTCTAGCTGTGGAGTTTCCAGTTGTTGAGTTTTTAGTGGCGGAGTTTCTAGTTGCAAAGTCTCAAGTTGTGGAGTTTCTAGCTGTGAAGTTTCTAGTTCCGAAGTTTCTAGTTGCAGAGTTTCTAGTTGCAGAGTTTCTAGTTGCACAGTTTCTAGTTGTGGAGTTTTTAATTGTGGAATTTGTAATTGTGGAGTCTCTAGTTGTGGTGTTTCAAGTTGTGGAGTTTCTAGTTGTGGAGTTTCTAGTTGCGGAGTTTCTGGTTTTGGAGTTTCTAGTTGTGAGGTTTCTAGTTGCGAAGTTTCTAGTTGTGGAGTTTCTAGTTGCAGTTTCTAGTTGTGGAGTTTCTAGTTATGGACTTTGTAGTTGTGGACTATCTAGTTGTGGTGTTTCAAGTAGTGGAGTTTCTAGTTGTGGAGTTTTTAGTTGCGGAGTTTCTAGTTGTGGATTTTCTAGTTGTGGAGTTTCTGGTTGTGGAGTTTCTAGTTGTGGAGTTTGTAGTTGTGGAGTCTGTAGTTGTTGAGTCTGTAGTTGTGGAGTTTCTAGTTGTGAAGTTTCTAGTTATGGAGTCTCTAGTTGTGGAGTTTGTAGTTGTGGAGTTTCTAGTTGCGGAGTTTCTAGTTTGGAGTTTCTAGTTGTGGAATTTGTAGTTGTGGAGTATCTAGTTGCGGACTTTCTAGCTCTAGAGTTTCTGGTTGTGGAGTTTCTAGTTGCAGAGTTTCTAGTTGTGGAGTTTCTAGTTGTGGAGTTTATAGTTGCGGAGTGTCTAGTTGTGGACTTTCTAGCTGTGGAGTTTCCAGTTCTTGAGTTTCTAGTTGCCGAGTTTCTAGTTGCGAAGTCTCAAGTTGTGGAGTCTCTATCTGTGAGGTTTCTAGTTGCGAAGTTTCTAGTTGTGGAGTTTCTAGTTGTGGACTTTGTAGTTGTGGAGTATCTAGTTGTGGTGTTTCAAGTTGTGGAGTTTTAGTTGTGGAGTTTTTAGTTGCGGAGTTTCTAGTTGTGGAGTTTCTAGTTGCGGAGTTTTTGGTTGTGGACTTTGTAGTTGTGGAGTATCTAGTCGTGGTGTTTCAAGTTGTGGAGTTTGTAGTTGTGGAGTTTTAGTTGCGGAGTTTCTAGTAGTTGAGTTTCTAGTTGTGGAGTTTCCAGTTGTGGAGTCTGTAGTTGTGGAGTCTGTATTTTTTGAGTCTGTAGTTGTGGAGTTTCTAGCTGTGAAGTTTCTAGTTATGGAGTCTCTAGATGTGAAGTTTCTAGTTGCGGAGTGTCTAGTTGCAGAGTTTCTAGTTGTGGAGTTTCTAGTTGTGGAGTTTATAGTTGCGGAGTTTCTAGTTGGGGACTTTCTAGCTGTGGAGTTTCCAGTTCTTGAGTTTCTAGTTGCCGAGTTTCTAGTTGCGAAGCCTGAAGTTGTGGAGTTTCGAGCTGTGAGGTTACTGGTTGCGAAGTTTCTAGTTGTGGAGTTTCTAGTTGCAGAGTTTCTAGTTGTGGAGTTTCTAGTTGTGGACTTTGTAGTTGTGCAGTATCTAGTTGTGGTGTTTCAAGTTGTGGAGTTTCTAGTTGTGGAGTTTTCTTGTTGTGGAGACTCTAGTTGTGCAGTTTCTAGTTGCGAAGTGTCTAGTTGTAGAGTTTCTAGTTGTGGAGTTTCTAGTTGGAGTTTCTAGTTGGAGTTTTTAGTTTTCGAGTTTCTAGTTGTAGATTTTCTAGTTGCGGGGTTCCTAGTTGCGGAGTTTCTAGTTGTGCGGTTTCTAGTTGTTGAAATTCTAGCTGTGGAGTTTATACTTATGGACTCCCTTGTCGTGGAGTTTCTAGTTGTGTAGTTTCTATCTGAGGAGTTTCTAAATGTGAAGTCTCCAGTTGTGCAGTCTCTAGTTGTGGAGTTTCTAGTTGTGGAGTTTCTATTTGTGGAGTTTCTTATTGTGGAGTTTCTAGTGGCGGAGTCTCTAGTTGTGAAGTTTCTAGTTGTGGATTTTCCAGTTGCGGAGTTTCTAGTTGTGTAGTGTCTAGTTGGGGAGTTTCTACTTGAGTTTGTAGTTGTGAAGTTTCTAGTTGCAGAATTTCGAATTGCAGAGTTTCAAGTTTTGGAGTTTCTAGTTGCAGATTCTCTAGTTGCGGAATTTCTAGCTGTGGAGTTTCCAGTTGTTGAGTTTTTAGTGGCGGAGTTTCTAGTTGCAAAGTCTCAAGTTGTGGAGTTTCTAGCTGTGAAGTTTCTAGTTCCGAAGTTTCTAGTTGCAGAGTTTCTAGTTGCAGAGTTTCTAGTTGCAGAGTTTCTAGTTGTGGAGTTTTTATTTGTGGAATTTGTAATTGTGGAGTCTCTAGTTGTGGTGTTTCAAGTTGTGGAGTTTCTAGTTGTGGAGTTTCTAGTTGCGGAGTTTCTGGTTTTGGAGTTTCTAGTTGTGAGGTTTCTAGTTGCGAAGTTTCTAGTTGTGGAGTTTCTAGTTGCAGTTTCTAGTTGTGGAGTTTCTAGTTATGGACTTTGTAGTTGTGGAGTATCTAGTTGTGGTGTTTCAAGTTGTGGAGTTTCTAGTTGTGGAGTTTTTAGTTGCGGAGTTTCTAGTTGTGGATTTTCTAGTTGTGGAGTTTCTGGTTGTGGAGTTTCTAGTTGTGGAGTTTGTAGTTGTGGAGTCTGTAGTTGTTGAGTCTGTAGTTGTGGAGTTTCTAGTTGCGGAGTTTCTAGTTTGGAGTTTCTAGTTGTGGAATTTGTAGTTGTGGAGTATCTAGTTGCGGTCTTTCTAGCTCTAGAGTTTCTGGTTGTGGAGTTTCTAGTTGCAGAGTTTCTAGTTGTGGAGTTTCTAGTTGTGGAGTTCATAGTTGCTGAGTTTCTAGTTGTGGACTTTCTAGCTGTGGAGTTTCCAGTTCTTGAGTTTCTAGTTGCCGAGTTTCTAGTTGCGAAGTCTCAAGTTGTGGAGTCTCTATCTGTGAGGTTTCTAGTTGCGAAGTTTCTAGTTGTGGAGTTTCTAGTTGTGGACTTTGTAGTTGTGGAGTATCTAGTTGTGGTGTTTCAAGTTGTGGAGTTTTAGTTGTGGAGTTTTTAGTTGCGGAGTTTCTAGTTGTGGAGTTTCTAGTTGCGGAGTTTCTGGTTGTGGACTTTGTAGTTGTGGAGTATCTAGTTGTGGTGTTTCAAGTTGTGGAGTTTCTAGTTGTGGAGTTTTTAGTTGCGGAGTTTCTAGTAGTTGAGTTTCTAGTTGCGGAGTTTCCAGTTGTGGAGTCTGTAGTTGTGCAGTATCTAGTTGTGGTGTTTCAAGTTGTGGAGTTTCTAGTTGTGGAGTTTTTAGTTGCGGAGTTTCTAGTAGTTGAGTTTCTAGTTGTGGAGTTTCCAGTTGTGGAGTCTGTAGTTGTGGAGTCTGTATTTGTTGAGTCTGTAGTTGTGGAGTTTCTAGCTGTGAAGTTTCTAGTTGTGGAGTTTCTAGTTGTGGACTTTGTAGTTGTGGAGTATCTAGTTGTGGTGTTTCAAGTTGTGAAGTTTTAGTTGTGTAGTTTTTAGTTGCGGAGTTTCTAGTTGTGGAGTTTCTAGTTGCGGAGTTTCTGGTTGTGGACTTTGTAGTTGTGGAGTATCTAGTTGTGGTGTTTCAAGTTGTGGAGTTTCTAGTTGTGGAGTCTGTATTTGTTGAGTCTGTAGTTGTGGAGTTTCTAGCTGTGAAGTTTCTAGTTATGGAGTCTCTAGATGTGAAGTTTCTAGTTGCGGAGTTTCTAGTTCCGGAGTTTCTAGTTGTGGAGTTTCTAGTTGTGGTATTTGTATTTGTGGAGTATCTAGTTGCGGACTTTCTAGCTCTAGAGTTTCTAGTTGTGGAGTTTCTAGTTGCAGAGTTTCTAGTTGTGGAGTTTCTAGTTGTGGAGTTTATAGTTGCGGGGTTTCTAGTTGGGGACTTTCTAGCTGTGGAGTTTCCAGTTCTTGAGTTTCTAGTTGCCGAGTTTCTAGTTGCGAAGCCTCAAGTTGTGGAGTTTCGAGCTGTGAGGTTACTGGTTGCGAAGTTTCTAGTTGTGGAGTTTCTAGTTGCAGAGTTTCTAGTTGTGGAGTTTCTAGTTGTGGACTTTGTAGTTGTGCAGTATCTAGTTGTGGTGTTTCAAGTTGTGGAGTTTCTAGTTGTGGAGTTTTCTTGTTGTGGAGACTCTAGTTGTGCAGTTTCTAGTTGCGAAGTGTCTAGTTGTAGAGTTTCTAGTTGTGGAGTTTCTAGTTGGAGTTTCTAGTTGGAGTTTTTAGTTTTCGAGTTTCTAGTTGTAGATTTTCTAGTTGCGGGGTTCCTAGTTGCGGAGTTTCTAGTTGTGCGGTTTCTAGTTGTTGAAATTCTAGCTGTGGAGTTTATACTTATGGACTCCCTTGTCGTGGAGTTTCTAGTTGTGTAGTTTCTATCTGAGGAGTTTCTAAATGTGAAGTCTCCAGTTGTGCAGTCTCTAGTTGTGGAGTTTCTAGTTGTGGAGTTTCTATTTGTGGAGTTTCTTATTGTGGAGTTTCTAGTTATAGAGTTTCTAGTTGGAGTTTTTCGTTTTCAAGTTTCTAGTTGTAGATTTTCTAGTTGCGGAGTTCCTAGTTGCGGAGATCCTAGTTGCGGAGTTTCTAGTTGTGGGGTTTTTAGTTGTCGAAATTCTAGCTGTGTAGTTTCTACTTATGGACTCTCTAGTAGTGGAGTTTCTAGTTGTGTAGTTTCTATCTGAAAAGTTTCTAAATGCGAAGTCTCCAGTTGTGCAGTCTCTAGTTGTGGAGTTTTTAGTAGTGGAGTTTCTAGTTGTGGAGTTTCTTATTGTGGAGTTTCTAGTGGCGGAGTCTCTAGTTGTGAAGTTTCTAGTTGTGGATTTTCCAGTTGCGGAGTTTCTAGTTGTGTAGTGTCTAGTTGGGGAGTTTCTACTTGAGTTTGTAGTTGTGAAGTTTCTAGTTGCAGAATTTCGAATTGCAGAGTTTCAAGTTTTGGAGTTTCTAGTTGCAGATTCTCTAGTTGCGGAATTTCTAGCTGTGGAGTTTCCAGTTGTTGAGTTTTTAGTGGCGGAGTTTCTAGTTGCAAAGTCTCAAGTTGTGGAGTTTCTAGCTGTGAAGTTTCTAGTTCCGAAGTTTCTAGTTGCAGAGTTTCTAGTTGCAGAGTTTCTAGTTGCAGAGTTTCTAGTTGTGGAGTTTTTATTTGTGGAATTTGTAATTGTGGAGTCTCTAGTTGTGGTGTTTCAAGTTGTGGAGTTTCTAGTTGTGGAGTTTCTAGTTGCGGAGTTTCTGGTTTTGGAGTTTCTAGTTGTGAGGTTTCTAGTTGCGAAGTTTCTAGTTGTGGAGTTTCTAGTTGCAGTTTCTAGTTGTGGAGTTTCTAGTTATGGACTTTGTAGTTGTGGAGTATCTAGTTGTGGTGTTTCAAGTTGTGGAGTTTCTAGTTGTGGAGTTTTTAGTTGCGGAGTTTCTAGTTGTGGATTTTCTAGTTGTGGAGTTTCTGGTTGTGGAGTTTCTAGTTGTGGAGTTTGTAGTTGTGGAGTCTGTAGTTGTTGAGTCTGTAGTTGTGGAGTTTCTAGTTGCGGAGTTTCTAGTTTGGAGTTTCTAGTTGTGGAATTTGTAGTTGTGGAGTATCTAGTTGCGGTCTTTCTAGCTCTAGAGTTTCTGGTTGTGGAGTTTCTAGTTGCAGAGTTTCTAGTTGTGGAGTTTCTAGTTGTGGAGTTCATAGTTGCTGAGTTTCTAGTTGTGGACTTTCTAGCTGTGGAGTTTCCAGTTCTTGAGTTTCTAGTTGCCGAGTTTCTAGTTGCGAAGTCTCAAGTTGTGGAGTCTCTATCTGTGAGGTTTCTAGTTGCGAAGTTTCTAGTTGTGGAGTTTCTAGTTGTGGACTTTGTAGTTGTGGAGTATCTAGTTGTGGTGTTTCAAGTTGTGGAGTTTTAGTTGTGGAGTTTTTAGTTGCGGAGTTTCTAGTTGTGGAGTTTCTAGTTGCGGAGTTTCTGGTTGTGGACTTTGTAGTTGTGGAGTATCTAGTTGTGGTGTTTCAAGTTGTGGAGTTTCTAGTTGTGGAGTTTTTAGTTGCGGAGTTTCTAGTAGTTGAGTTTCTAGTTGCGGAGTTTCCAGTTGTGGAGTCTGTAGTTGTGCAGTATCTAGTTGTGGTGTTTCAAGTTGTGGAGTTTCTAGTTGTGGAGTTTTTAGTTGCGGAGTTTCTAGTAGTTGAGTTTCTAGTTGTGGAGTTTCCAGTTGTGGAGTCTGTAGTTGTGGAGTCTGTATTTGTTGAGTCTGTAGTTGTGGAGTTTCTAGCTGTGAAGTTTCTAGTTGTGGAGTTTCTAGTTGTGGACTTTGTAGTTGTGGAGTATCTAGTTGTGGTGTTTCAAGTTGTGAAGTTTTAGTTGTGTAGTTTTTAGTTGCGGAGTTTCTAGTTGTGGAGTTTCTAGTTGCGGAGTTTCTGGTTGTGGACTTTGTAGTTGTGGAGTATCTAGTTGTGGTGTTTCAAGTTGTGGAGTTTCTAGTTGTGGAGTCTGTATTTGTTGAGTCTGTAGTTGTGGAGTTTCTAGCTGTGAAGTTTCTAGTTATGGAGTCTCTAGATGTGAAGTTTCTAGTTGCGGAGTTTCTAGTTCCGGAGTTTCTAGTTGTGGAGTTTCTAGTTGTGGTATTTGTATTTGTGGAGTATCTAGTTGCGGACTTTCTAGCTCTAGAGTTTCTAGTTGTGGAGTTTCTAGTTGCAGAGTTTCTAGTTGTGGAGTTTCTAGTTGTGGAGTTTATAGTTGCGGGGTTTCTAGTTGGGGACTTTCTAGCTGTGGAGTTTCCAGTTCTTGAGTTTCTAGTTGCCGAGTTTCTAGTTGCGAAGCCTCAAGTTGTGGAGTTTCGAGCTGTGAGGTTACTGGTTGCGAAGTTTCTAGTTGTGGAGTTTCTAGTTGCAGAGTTTCTAGTTGTGGAGTTTCTAGTTGTGGACTTTGTAGTTGTGCAGTATCTAGTTGTGGTGTTTCAAGTTGTGGAGTTTCTAGTTGTGGAGTTTTCTTGTTGTGGAGACTCTAGTTGTGCAGTTTCTAGTTGCGAAGTGTCTAGTTGTAGAGTTTCTAGTTGTGGAGTTTCTAGTTGGAGTTTCTAGTTGGAGTTTTTAGTTTTCGAGTTTCTAGTTGTAGATTTTCTAGTTGCGGGGTTCCTAGTTGCGGAGTTTCTAGTTGTGCGGTTTCTAGTTGTTGAAATTCTAGCTGTGGAGTTTATACTTATGGACTCCCTTGTCGTGGAGTTTCTAGTTGTGTAGTTTCTATCTGAGGAGTTTCTAAATGTGAAGTCTCCAGTTGTGCAGTCTCTAGTTGTGGAGTTTCTAGTTGTGGAGTTTCTATTTGTGGAGTTTCTTATTGTGGAGTTTCTAGTTATAGAGTTTCTAGTTGGAGTTTTTCGTTTTCAAGTTTCTAGTTGTAGATTTTCTAGTTGCGGAGTTCCTAGTTGCGGAGATCCTAGTTGCGGAGTTTCTAGTTGTGGGGTTTTTAGTTGTCGAAATTCTAGCTGTGTAGTTTCTACTTATGGACTCTCTAGTAGTGGAGTTTCTAGTTGTGTAGTTTCTATCTGAAAAGTTTCTAAATGCGAAGTCTCCAGTTGTGCAGTCTCTAGTTGTGGAGTTTTTAGTAGTGGAGTTTCTAGTTGTGGAGTTTCTTATTGTGGAGTTTCTAGTGGCGGAGTCTCTAGTTGTGAAGTTTCTAGTTGTGGATTTTCCAGTTGCGGAGTTTCTAGTTGTGTAGTGTCTAGTTGGGGAGTTTCTACTTGAGTTTGTAGTTGTGAAGTTTCTAGTTGCAGAATTTCGAATTGCAGAGTTTCAAGTTTTGGAGTTTCTAGTTGCAGATTCTCTAGTTGCGGAATTTCTAGCTGTGGAGTTTCCAGTTGTTGAGTTTTTAGTGGCGGAGTTTCTAGTTGCAAAGTCTCAAGTTGTGGAGTTTCTAGCTGTGAAGTTTCTAGTTCCGAAGTTTCTAGTTGCAGAGTTTCTAGTTGCAGAGTTTCTAGTTGCAGAGTTTCTAGTTGTGGAGTTTTTATTTGTGGAATTTGTAATTGTGGAGTCTCTAGTTGTGGTGTTTCAAGTTGTGGAGTTTCTAGTTGTGGAGTTTCTAGTTGCGGAGTTTCTGGTTTTGGAGTTTCTAGTTGTGAGGTTTCTAGTTGCGAAGTTTCTAGTTGTGGAGTTTCTAGTTGCAGTTTCTAGTTGTGGAGTTTCTAGTTATGGACTTTGTAGTTGTGGAGTATCTAGTTGTGGTGTTTCAAGTTGTGGAGTTTCTAGTTGTGGAGTTTTTAGTTGCGGAGTTTCTAGTTGTGGATTTTCTAGTTGTGGAGTTTCTGGTTGTGGAGTTTCTAGTTGTGGAGTTTGTAGTTGTGGAGTCTGTAGTTGTTGAGTCTGTAGTTGTGGAGTTTCTAGTTGCGGAGTTTCTAGTTTGGAGTTTCTAGTTGTGGAATTTGTAGTTGTGGAGTATCTAGTTGCGGTCTTTCTAGCTCTAGAGTTTCTGGTTGTGGAGTTTCTAGTTGCAGAGTTTCTAGTTGTGGAGTTTCTAGTTGTGGAGTTCATAGTTGCTGAGTTTCTAGTTGTGGACTTTCTAGCTGTGGAGTTTCCAGTTCTTGAGTTTCTAGTTGCCGAGTTTCTAGTTGCGAAGTCTCAAGTTGTGGAGTCTCTATCTGTGAGGTTTCTAGTTGCGAAGTTTCTAGTTGTGGAGTTTCTAGTTGTGGACTTTGTAGTTGTGGAGTATCTAGTTGTGGTGTTTCAAGTTGTGGAGTTTTAGTTGTGGAGTTTTTAGTTGCGGAGTTTCTAGTTGTGGAGTTTCTAGTTGCGGAGTTTCTGGTTGTGGACTTTGTAGTTGTGGAGTATCTAGTTGTGGTGTTTCAAGTTGTGGAGTTTCTAGTTGTGGAGTTTTTAGTTGCGGAGTTTCTAGTAGTTGAGTTTCTAGTTGCGGAGTTTCCAGTTGTGGAGTCTGTAGTTGTGCAGTATCTAGTTGTGGTGTTTCAAGTTGTGGAGTTTCTAGTTGTGGAGTTTTTAGTTGCGGAGTTTCTAGTAGTTGAGTTTCTAGTTGTGGAGTTTCCAGTTGTGGAGTCTGTAGTTGTGGAGTCTGTATTTGTTGAGTCTGTAGTTGTGGAGTTTCTAGCTGTGAAGTTTCTAGTTGTGGAGTTTCTAGTTGTGGACTTTGTAGTTGTGGAGTATCTAGTTGTGGTGTTTCAAGTTGTGAAGTTTTAGTTGTGTAGTTTTTAGTTGCGGAGTTTCTAGTTGTGGAGTTTCTAGTTGCGGAGTTTCTGGTTGTGGACTTTGTAGTTGTGGAGTATCTAGTTGTGGTGTTTCAAGTTGTGGAGTTTCTAGTTGTGGAGTCTGTATTTGTTGAGTCTGTAGTTGTGGAGTTTCTAGCTGTGAAGTTTCTAGTTATGGAGTCTCTAGATGTGAAGTTTCTAGTTGCGGAGTTTCTAGTTCCGGAGTTTCTAGTTGTGGAGTTTCTAGTTGTGGTATTTGTATTTGTGGAGTATCTAGTTGCGGACTTTCTAGCTCTAGAGTTTCTAGTTGTGGAGTTTCTAGTTGCAGAGTTTCTAGTTGTGGAGTTTCTAGTTGTGGAGTTTATAGTTGCGGGGTTTCTAGTTGGGGACTTTCTAGCTGTGGAGTTTCCAGTTCTTGAGTTTCTAGTTGCCGAGTTTCTAGTTGCGAAGCCTCAAGTTGTGGAGTTTCGAGCTGTGAGGTTACTGGTTGCGAAGTTTCTAGTTGTGGAGTTTCTAGTTGCAGAGTTTCTAGTTGTGGAGTTTCTAGTTGTGGACTTTGTAGTTGTGGAGTATCTAGTTGTGGTGTTTCAAGTTGTGGAGTTTCTAGTTGTGGAGTTTTCTAGTTGTGGAGACTCTAGTTGTGGAGTTTCTAGTTGCGAAGTGTCTAGTTGTAGAGTTTCTAGTTGTGGAGTTTCTAGTTGGAGTTTCTAGTTGGAGTTTTTAGTTTTCGAGTTTCTAGTTGTAGATTTTCTAGTTGCGGAGTTCCTAGTTGCGGAGTTTCTAGTTGTGCGGTTTCTAGTTCTTGAAATTCTAGCTGTGGAGTTTCTACTTATGGACTCCCTTGTCGTGGAGTTTCTAGTTGTGTAGTTTCTATCTGAGGAGTTTCTGAATGTGAAGTCTCCAGTTGTGCAGTCTCTAGTTGTGGAGTTTCTAGTTGGAGTTTCTATTTGTGGAGTTTCTTATTGTCGAGTTTCTAGTTATAGAGTTTCTAGTTGGAGTTTTTTGTTTTCAAGTTTCTAGTTGTAGATTTTCTAGTTGCGGAGTTCCTAGTTGCGGAGTTCCTAGTTGCGGAGTTTCTAGTTGTGGGGTTTCTAGTTGTCGAAATTCTAGCTGTGTAGTTTCTACTTATGGACTCTCTAGTCGTGGAGTTTCTAGTTGTGTAGTTTCTATCTGAGAAGTTTCTAAATGCGAAGTCTCCAGTTGTGCAGTCTCTAGTTGTGGAGTTTTTAGTAGTGGAGTTTCTAGTTGTGGAGTTTCTTATTGTGGAGTTTCTAGTTGCGGAGTCTCTAGTTGTGAAGTTTCTAGTTGTGGATTTTCCAGTTGCGGAGTTTCTAGTTGTGTAGTGTCTAGTTGGGGAGTTTCTACTTGAGTTTGTAGTTGTGAAGTTTCTAGTTGCAGAATTTCGAATTGCAGAGTTTCAAGTTGTGGAGTTTCTAGTTGCAGAGTCTCTAGTTGCGGAATTTCTAGCTGTGGAGTTTCCAGTTGTTGAGTTTTTAGTGGCGGAGTTTCTAGTTGCAAAGTCTCAAGTTGTGGAGTTTCTAGCTGTGAAGTTTCTAGTTCCGAAGTTTCTAGTTGCAGAGTTTCTAGTTGCAGAGTTTCTAGTTGTGGAGTTTCTAGTTGTGGAGTTTCTAGTTGTGGAATTTGTAGTTGTGGAGTCTCTAGTTGTGGTGTTTCAAGTTGTGGAGTTTCTAGTTGTGGAGTTTCTAGTTGCGGAGTTTCTGGTTGTGGAGTTTCTAGTTGTGAGGTTTCTAGTTGCGAAGTTTCTAGTTGTGGAGTTTCTAGTTGCAGTTTCTAGTTGTGGAGTTTCTAGTTGTTGACTTTGTAGTTGTGGAGTATCTAGTTGTGGTGTTTCAAGTTGTGGAGTTTCTAGTTGTGGAGTTTTTAGTTGCGGAGTTTCTAGTTGTGGATTTTCTAGTTGTGGAGTTTCTGGTTGTGGAGTTTCTAGTTGTGGAGTCTGTAGTTGTGGAGTCTGTAGTTGTTGAGTCTGTAGTTGTGGAGTTTCTAGTTGTGAAGTTTCTAGTTATGGAGTCTCTAGTTGTGGAGTTTGTAGTTGTGGAGTTTCTAGTTGCGGAGTTTCTAGTTTGGAGTTTCTAGTTGTGGAATTTGTAGTTGTGGAGTATCTAGTTGCGGACTTTCTAGCTCTAGAGTTTCTGGTTGTGGAGTTTCTTGTTGCAGAGTTTCTAGTTGTGGAGTTTCTAGTTGTGGAGTTTATAGTTGCGGAGTTTCTAGTTGTGGACTTTCTAGCTGTGGAGTTTCCAGTTCTTGAGTTTCTAGTTGCCGAGTTTCTAGTTGCGAAGTCTCAAGTTGTGGAGTCTCTATCTGTGAGGTTTCTAGTGGCGAAGTTTCTAGTTGTGGAGTTTCTAGTTGTGGACTTTGTAGTTGTGGAGTATCTAGTTGTGGTGTTTCAAGTTGTGGAGTTTTAGTTGTGGAAATTTAGTTGCGGAGATTCTAGTTGTGGAGTTTCTAGTTGCGGAGTTTCTGGTTGTGGAGTTTCTAGTTGTGGAGTTCCCAGTTGTGGAGTCTGTAGTTGTGGAGTCTGTAGTTGTGGAGTTTCTAGTTGTGGAGTTTCTAGTTACGGAGTCTCTAGTTGTGGAGTTTCTAGTTGCGGAGTTTCTAGTTGCGGATTTTCTAGTTGTGGAGTTTCTAGTTGTGGAATTTGTAGTTGTGGAGTATCTAGTTGCGGACTTTGTATCTGTAGAGTTTCTAGTTGTGGAGTTTCTAGTAGCAGAGTTTCTAGTTGTGGTGTTTTTAGTTGTGTAATTTGTAGTTGTGGAGTATCTAGTTGTGGCATTCGAAGTTGTGGAGTTTCTAGTTGTGGACTTTGTAGTTGTAGAGTATCTAGTTGTGGTGTTTCAAGTTGTGGAGTTTCTAGTTGTGGAGTTTCTAGTTGTGGAGTTTCTAGTTGTTGAGTTTCTAGTTGCCGAGTTTCTAGTTGCAAAGTCTCAAGTTGTAGAGTTTCTAGTTGTGGAGTTTCTAGTTGTGTAGTTTCTGGTTGTGGAGTTTCTAGTTGTGGAGTCTCTAGTTGTAGAGTTCCTAGTTGCGGAGTGTCTAGTTGTGGAGTTTCTACTTGTGAAGTATCTGGTTGTGAAGTTTCTAGTTGTGGAGTTTCTAGTTGTGAAGTCTGTAGTTGTGGAGTCTGTAGTTGTGGAGTTTCTAGTTGTGGAGTCTCTAGTTGTGGAGTTTCTAGTTGCGGAGTTTCTAGTTGCGGAGTTTCTAGTTGTGGAGTTTCTAGTTGTGGAATTTGTAGTTGTGGAGTATCTAATTGTGGTGTTTCAAGTTGTGGAGTTTCTAGTTGTGGAGTTTCTAGCTGTGGAGTTTCAAGTTCTTGAGTTTCTAGTTGCCGAGTGTCTAGTTGCGAAGTCTCAAGTTGCGGAGTTTCTACCTGTGGAGTTTGTAGTTGCGGAGTCTCTAGTTGTGCAGTTTCTGGTTGTGTAGTTTCTAGTTGTGGAGTTTCTAGTTGTGGAGTTTCTAGTTGCGGAGTTTCTGGTTGTGGAGTTTCTAGTTGTGAGGTTTCTAGTTGCGAAGTTTCTAGTTGTGGAGTTTCTAGTTGCAGAGTTTCTAGTTGTGGAGTTTCTAGTGTGGACTTTGTAGTTGTGGAGTTTCTAGTTGTGGTGTTTCAAGTTGTGGAGTTTCTAGTTGTGGAGTTTTTAGTTGTGGAGTTTCTAGTTGCCGAGTTTCTAGTTGCGAAATCTCAAGTTGTGGAGTCTCTAGCTGTGAGGTTTCTAGTTGCGAAGTTTCTAGTTGCGGAGTTTCTAGTTGCAGAGTTTCTAGTTGTGGAGTTTCTAGTTGTGGAATTTGTAGTTGTGGAGTCTCTAGTTGTGGTGTTTCAAGTTGTGGAGTTTCTACTTGTCGGGTTTCTAGTTGGGGAGTTTCTAGTTGTGGAGTTTCTAGTTGTGGAGTTTATAGTTGTGGAGTTTCTAGTTGCAGAATTTCGAATTGCAGAGTTTCAAGTTGTGGAGTTTCTAGTTGCGGAGTCTCTAGTTGTGGAGTTTCTAGCTATGGAGTTTCCAGTTCTTGAGTTTCTAGTCGCTGAGTGTCTAGATGCGCAGTCTCAAGTTGCGGAGTTTCTAACTGTGGAGTTTGTAGTTGCGGAGTCTCTAGTTGAGCAGTTTCTGGTTGTGGAGTTTCTAGTTGTGGAGTTTCTAGCTGGGGAGTTTCTAGTTGCAGAGTTTCTAGTTGCAGAATTTCTAGTTGCGAAGTTTTCTAGTTGTGGAGACTCTACTTGTGGAGTTTCTAGTTGCGAAGTGTCTAGTTGTAGAGTTTCCAGTTGTGGAGTTTCTAGTTGGAGTTCTTAGTTGGAGTTTTTAGTTTTCGATTTTCTAGTTGTAGATTTTCTAGTTGCGGAGTTCCTAGTTGCGGAGTTTATAGTTGTGCGGTTTCTAGTTGTTGAAATTCTAGCTGTGGAGTTTCTACTTATGGACTCCCTAGTCGTGGAGTTTCTAGTTGTGTAGTTTATATCTGAGGAGTTTCTAAATGTGAAGTCTCCAGTTGTGCAGTCTCTAGTTGTGGAGTTTCTAGTTGTGGAGTTTCTAGTTGTGGAGTTTCTTATTGTGGAGTTTCTAGTTATAGAGTTTCTAGTTGTAGATTTTCTAGTTGCGGAGTTCCTTGTTGCGGAGTTTCTAGTTGTGGGGTTTCTAGTTGTGGAAATTGTAGCTGTGTAGTTTTTACTTATGGACTCTCTAGTCGTGGAGTTTCTAGTTGTGTAGTTTCTATCTGAGGAGTTTTTAAATGCGAAGTCTCCAGTTGTGCAGTCTCTAGTAGTGGAGTTTTTAGTAGTGGAGTTTCTAGTTGTGGAGTTTCTTATTGTGGAGTTTCTAGTAGCGGAGTCTCTAGTTGTGATGTTTCTAGTTGTGGATTTTCCAGTTGCGGAGTTTCTAGTTGCAGAGTTTCCAGTTGTGTAGTGTCTAGTTGGGGAGTTTCTACTTGAGTTTACAGTTGTGGAGTTTCTAGTGGCAGAATTTCGAATTCCAGAGTTTCAAGTTGTGGAGTTTCTAGTTGCGGAGTCTCTAGTTGTGGAGTTTCTAGCTGTGGATGTTCCAGTTCTTGAGTTTCTAGTGGCGGAGTTTCTAGTTGCGAAGTCTCAAGTTGTGGAGTTTCTAGCTGTGAAGTTTCTAGTTGCGAAGTTTCTAGTTGCAGAGTTTCTAGTTGCAGAGTTTCTAGTTGTGGAGTTTCTAGTTGTGGAATTTGTAGTTGTGGAGTCTCTAGTTGTGGTGTTTCAAGTTGTGGAGTTTCTAGTTGTGGATTTTTTAGTTGCGGAGTTTCTAGTTGTGGAGTTTCTAGTTGCGGAGTTTCTGGTTGTGGAGTTTCTAGTTGCGAGGTTTCTAGTTGCGAAGTTTCTAGTTGTGGAGTTTCTAGTTGCAGAGTTTCTAGTTGTGGAGTTTCTAGTTGTGGACTTTGTAGTTGTGGAGTATCTAGTTGTGGTGTTTCAAGTTGTTGAGTTTCTAGTTGTGGAGTTTTTAGTTGCGGAGTTTCTGGTTGTGGAGTTTCCAGTTGTGGAGTCTGTAGCTGTGGAGTCTGTATTTGTTGAGTCTGTAGTTGTGGAGTTTCTAGTTGTGAAGTTTCTAGTTATGGAGTCTCTAGATGTGGAGTTTCTAGTTGCGGAGTTTCTAGTTGCGGAGTTTCTAGTTGTGGAGTTTCTAGTTGTGGAATTTGTAGTTGTGGAGTATCTAGTTGCGAACTTTCTAGCTCTAGAGTTTCTAGTTGTGGAGTTTCTAGTTGCAGAGTTTCTAGTTGTGGAGTTTCTAGTTGTGGAGTTTATAGTTGCGGAGTTTCTAGTTGTGGACTTTCTAGCTGTGGAGTTTCCAGTTCTTGAGTTTCTAGTAGCTGAGTTTCTAGTTGCGAAGTCTCAAGTTGGGGAGTTTCTAGCCTTGAGGTTTCTGGTTGCGAAGTTTCTAGTTGTGGAGTTTCTAGTTGCAGAGTTTCTAGTTCTGGAGTTTCTAGTTGTGGACTTTGTAGTTGTGGAGTATCTAGTTGTGGTGTTTCAAGTTGTGGAGTTTCTAGTTGTTGAGTTTTTAGTTGCGGAGTTTCTAGTTGTGGAGTTTCTAGTGGCGGAGTTTCTGGTTGTGGAGTTTCTAGTTGTGGAGTTTCCAGTTGTGGAGTCTGTAGTTGTGGAGTCGGTAGTTGTGGAGTTTCTAGTTGTGGAGTTTCTAGTTATGGAGTCTCTAGTTGTGGAGTTTCTAGTTGCGGAGTTTCTAGTTGCGGAGTTTCTAGTTGTAGAGTTTCTAGTTGTGGAATTTGTAGTTGTGGAGAATCTAGTTGCGGACTTTGTAGCTGTAGAGTTTCTAGTTGTGGAGTTTCTAGTTGCACAGTTTCTAGTTGTGGAGTTTCTAGTTGTGTAATTTGTAGTTGTGGAGTATCTAGTTGTGGCGTTCCAAGTTGTGGAGTTTCTACTTGTCGGGTTTCTAGTTGTGGAGTTTTTAGTTGTGGGGTTTCTAGTTGTGGAGTTTCTAGTTGCAGAATTTCGAATTGCAGAGTATCAAGTTGTGGAGTTTCTAGTTGCGGAGTCACTAGTTGTGGAGTTTCTAGCTATGGAGTTTCCAGTTCTTGAGTTTCTAGTTGCCGAGTGTCTAGATGCGAAGTCTCAAGTTGCGGAGTTTCTACCTGTGGAGTTTGTAGTGGCGGAGTCTCTAGTTGTGCAGTTTCTGGTTGTGGAGTTTCTAGTTGTGGAGTTTCTAGCTGGGGAGTTTCTAGTTGCAGAGTTTCTAGTTGCAGAGTTTCTAGTTGCGAAGTTTTCTAGTTGTGGAGACTCTACTTGTGGAGTTTCTAGTTGCGAAGTGTCTATTTGTAGAGTTTCTAGTTGTGGAGTTTCTAGTTGCAGAGTTTCTAGTTGTGGAGTTTCTAGATGTGGAATTTGTAGTTGTGGAGTCTCTAGTTGTGGTGTTTCAAGTTGTGGAGTTTCTAGTTGTGGAGTTTCTAGCTGTGGAGTTTCCAGTTCTTGAGTTTCTAGTTGCGGAGTTTCTAGTTGTGAAGTCTCAAGTTGTGGAGTTTCTAGCTGTGAAGTTTCTAGTTGCGAAGTTTCTAGTTGCAGAGTTTCTAGTTGTGAAGTTTCTAGTTGTGTAATTTGTAGTTGTGGAGTACCTAGTTGTGGCGTTCCAAGTTGTGGAGTTTCTAGTTGTGGAGTTTCTAGTTGTGAAGTTTCTAGTTGTTGAGTTTCTAGTTGCCGAGTTTCTAGTTGCAAAGTCTCAAGTTGTGGAGTTTCTAGTTGTGAAGTTTCTAGTTGTGGAGTTTCTGGTTTTGGAGTTTCTAGTTGTGGAGTCTGTAGCTGTGGAGTTTCTAGTTGTGGAGTCTCTAGTTGTGGAGTTTCTAGTTGCGGAGTTTCTAGTTGTGGAATTTGTAGTTGTGGAGTATCTAATTGTGGTGTTTCAAGTTGTGGAGTTTCTAGTTGTGTTGTTTCTAGCTGTGAAGTCTGTAGTTGTGGAGTCTGCAGTTGTGGAGTTTCTAGTTGTGGAGTCTCTAGTTTTGGAGTTTCTAGTTGCGGAGTTTCTAGTTGCGGAGTTTCTAGTTGTGGAGTTTCTAGTTGTGGAATTTGTAGTTGTGGAGTATCTAATTGTGGTGTTTCAAGTTGTGGAGTTTCTAGTTGTGGAGTTTCTAGCTGTGAAGTCTGTAGTTGTGGAGTTTCTATTTGTGGAGTCTCTAGTTGTGGAGTTTCTAGTTGCGGAGTTTCTAGTTGCGGAGTTTCTAGTTGTGGAGTTTCTAGCTGTGAGGTTTCTGGTTGCAAAGTTTCTAGTTGTGGAGTTTCTAGTTGCAGAGTTTCTAGTTGTGGAGTTTCTAGTTGTGGACTTTGTAGTTGTGGAGTATCTAGTTGTGGTGTTTCAAATTGTGGAGTTTCTAGTTGTGGAGTTTTTAGTTGCGGAGTTTCTAGTTGTGGAGTTTCTAGTTGCGGAGTTTCTGGTTGTGGAGTTTCTAGTTGTGGAGTTTCCAGTTGTGGAGTCTGTAGTTGTGGAGTCTGTAGTTGTGGAGTTTCTAGTTGTGGAGTTTCTAGTTATGGAGTCTCTAGTTGTGGAGTTTCTAGTTGCGGAGTTTCTAGTTGCGGAGTTTCTAGTTGTGGAGTTTCTAGTTGTGGAATTTGTGGTTGCGGAGTATCTAGTTGCGGACTTTGTAGCTTTAGAGTTTTTAGTTGTGGAGTTTCTAGTTGCAGAGTTTCCAGTTGTGGAGTTTCTAGTTGTGTAATTTGTAGTTGTGGAGTACCTAGTTGTGGCGTTCCAAGTTGTGGAGTTTCTAGTTGTGGAGTTTCTAGTTGTGAAGTTTCTAGTTGTTGAGTTTCTAGTTGCCGAGTTTCTAGTTGCAAAGTCTCAAGTTGTGGAGTTTCTAGTTGTGGAGTTTCTAGTTGTGGAGTTTCTGGTTTTGGAGTTTCTAGTTGTGGAGTCTGTAGCTGTGGAGTTTCTAGTTGTGGAGTCTCTAGTTGTGGAGTTTCTAGTTGCGGAGTTTCTAGTTGCGGAGTTTCTAGTTCTGGAGTTTCTAGTTGTGGAATTTGTAGTTGTGGAGTATCTAATTGTGGTGTTTCAAGTTGTGGAGTTTCTAGTTGTGTTGTTTCTAGCTGTGAAGTCTGTAGTTGTGGAGTCTGCAGTTGTGGAGTTTCTAGTTGTGGAGTCTCTAGTTTTGGAGTTTCTAGTTGCGGAACTTCTAGTTGCGGAGTCTCAAGTTGCGGAGTTTCTACCTGTGGAGTTTGTAGTTGCGGAGTCTCTAGTTGTGCTGTTTCTGGTTGTGGAGTTTCTAGTTGTGGAGTTTCTAGCTGTGGAGTATCTAGCTGTGGTGTTTCGATTTGTGGAGTTTCTAGTTGCCGAGTTTCTAGTTGCGAAATCTCAAGTTGTGGAGTTTCTAGCTGTGAGGTTTCTAGTTGTGAAGTTTCTCGTTGCGGAGTTTCTAGTTGCAGAGTTTCTAGTTGTGGAGTTTCTAGTATTGGAATTTGTAGTTGTGGAGTCTCTAGTTGTGGTGTTTCAAGTTGTGGAGTTTCTACTTGTAGGGTTTCTAGTTGTGGAGTTTCTAGTTGTGGAGTTTCTAGTTGTGGAGTTTCTAGTTGCAGAATTTCGAATTGCAGAGTTTCAAGTTTTGGAGTTTCTAGTTGCGGAGTCTCTAGTTGTGGAGTTTCTAGCTGTGGAGTTTCCAGTTCTTGAGTTTCTAGTTGCCGAGTGTCTAGATGCGAAGTCTCAAGTTGCGGAGTTTCTACCTGTGGAGTTTGTAGTAGCGGAGTCTCTAGTGCAGTTTCTGGTTGTAGAGTTTCTAGTTGTGAAGTTTCTAGCTGTGGAGTTTCTAGTTGCAGAGTTTCTAGTTGCAGAGTTTCTAGTTGCAGAGTTTCTAGTTGCGAAGTTTTCTAGTTGTAGAGTTTCTAGTTGTGCAGTTTCTAGTTGGAGTTCTTAGTTGGAGTTTTTAGTTTTCGAGTTTCTAGTTGTAGATTTTCTAGTTGCGGAGTTCCTAGTTGCGGAGTTTTTAGTTGTGCGGTTTCTAGTTGTTGAAATTCTAGCTGTGGAGTTTCTACTTATGGACTCCCTAGTCGTGGAGTTTCTAGTTGTGTAGTTTCTAAATGTGAAATGTCCAGTTGTGCAGTCTCTAGTAGTGGAGTTTCTAGTTGTGGAGTTTCTAGTTGTGGAGTTTCTTAAAGTGGAGTTTCTAGTTATAGAGTTTCTAGTTGGAGTTTTTAGTTTTCGAGTTTCTAGTTGTAGATTTTCTAGTTTTGGAGTTTCTAGTTGCAGAGTTTCTAGTTGTGGAGTTTCTAGTTGTGGACTTTGTAGTTGTGGAGTATCTAGTTGTGGTGTTTCAAGTTGTGGAGTTTCTAGTTGTGGAGTTTTTAGTTGCGGAGTTTCTAGTTGTGGAGTTTCTAGTTGCGGAGTTTCTAGTTGTGGAGTTTCTAGTTGTGGAGTTTCCAGTTGTGACGTCTGTAGTTGTTGAGTCTGTATTTGGTTGAGTCTGTAGTTGTGGAGTTTCTAGTTGTGAAGTTTCTAGTTATGGAGTCTCTAGATGTGGAGTTTCTAGTTGCGGAGTTTCTAGTTGCGGAGTTTCTAGTTGTGGAAATTCTAGCTGTGGAATTTGTAGTTGTGGAGTATCTAGTGTCGGACTTTCTAGCTCTAGAGTTTCTAGTTGTGGAGTTTCTAGTTGTGGAGTTTATAGTTGCGGAGTTTCTAGTTGTGGACTTTCTAGCTGTGGAGTTTCCAGTTCTTGAGTTTCTAGTTGCTGAGTTGCTAGTTGCGAAGTCTCAAGTTGTGGAGTTTCTAGCTGTGAGGTTTCTGGTTGCAAAGTTTCTAGTTGTGGAGTTTCTAGTTGCAGAGTGTCTAGTTGTGGAGTTTCTAGTTGTGGACTTTGTAGTTGTGGAGTATCTAGTTGTGGTGTTTCAAGTTGTGGAGTTTCTAGTTGTGGAGTTTTTAGTTGCGGAGTTTCTAGTTGTGGAGTTTCTAGTTGCGGAGTTTCTGGTTGTGGAGTTTCTAGTTGTGGAGTTTCCAGTTGTGGAGTCTGTAGTTGTGGAGTCTGTAGTTGTGGAGTTTCTAGTTGTGGAGTTTCTAGTTATGGAGTCTCTAGTTTCGGAGTTTCTAGTTGCGGAGTTTCTAGTTGCAGAGTTTCTAGTTCTGGAGTTTCTAGTTGTGGAATTTGTGGTTGCGGAGTATCTAGTTGCGGACTTTGTAGCTGTAGAGTTTTTAGTTGTGGAGTTTCTAGTTGCAGAGTTTCTAGTTGTGGAGTTTCTAGTTGTGTAATTTGTAGTTGTGGAGTACCTAGTTGTGGCGTTCCAAGTTGTGGAGTTTCTAGTTGTGGAGTTTCTAGTTGTGAAGTTTCTAGTTGTTGAGTTTCTAGTTGCCGAGTTTCTAGTTGCAAAGTCTCAAGTTGTGGAGTTTCTAGTTGTGGAGTTTCTAGTTGTGGAGTTTCTGGTTTTGGAGTTTCTAGTTGTGGAGTCTGTAGCTGTGGAGTTTCTAGTTGTGGAGTCTCTAGTTGTGGAGTTTCTAGTTGCGGAGTTTCTAGTTGCAGAGTTTCTAGTTGTGGAGTTTCTAGTTGTGGAATTTGTAGTTGTGGAGTATCTAATTGTGGTGTTTCAAGTTGTGGAGTTTCTAGTTGTGTTGTTTCTAGCTGTGAAGTCTGTAGTTGTGGAGTCTGCGGTTGTGGAGTTTCTAGTTGTGGAGTCTCTAGTTTTGGAGTTTCTAGTTGCGGAGTTTCTAGTTGCGGAGTTTCTAGTTGTGGAGTTTCTAGTTGTGGAATTTGTAGTTGTGGAGTAGCTAATTGTGGTGTTTCAAGTTGTGGAGTTTCTAGTTGTGGAGTTTCTAGCTGCGAAGTCTGTAGTTGTGGAGTCTGCAGTTGTGGAGTTTCTAGTTGTGGAGTATCTAGCTGTGGTGTTTCGAGTTGTGGAGTTTCTAGTTGTGAAGTTTCTAGTTGTGGAGTTTCTAGTTGCCGAGTTTCTAGTTGCGAAATCTCAAGTTGTGGAGTTTCTAGCTGTGAGGTTTCTAGTTGTGAAGTTTCTAGTTGCGGAGTTTCTAGTTGCAGAGTTTCTAGTTGTGGAGTTTCTAGTTGTGGAATTTGTAGTTGTGGAGTCTCTAGTTGTGGTGTTTCAAGTTGTGGAGTTTCTACTTGTAGGGTTTCTAGTTGTGGAGTTTCTAGTTGTGGAGTTTCTAGTTGTGGAGTTTCTAGTTGCAGAATTTCGAATTGCAGAGTTTCAAGTTTTGGAGTTTCTAGTTGCGGAGTCTCTAGTTGTGGAGTTTCTAGCTGTGGAGTTTCCAGTTCTTGAGTTTCTAGTTGCCGAGTGTCTAGATGCGAAGTCTCAAGTTGCGGAGTTTCTACCTGTGGAGCTTGTAGTTGCGGAGTCTCTAGTGCAGTTTCTGGTTGTAGAGTTTCTAGTTGTGAAGTTTCTAGCTGTGGAGTTTCTAGTTGCAGAGTTTCTAGTTGCAGAGTTTCTAGTTGCAGAGTTTCTAGTTGCGAAGTTTTCTAGTTGTAGAGTTTCTAGTTGTGCAGTTTCTAGTTGGAGTTCTTAGTTGGAGTTTTAGTTTTCGAGTTTCTAGTTGTAGATTTTCTAGTTGCGGAGTTCCTAGTTGCGGAGTTTCTAGTTGTGCGGTTTCTAGTTGTTGAAATTCTAGCTGTGGAGTTTCTACTTATGGACTCCCTAGTCGTGGAGTTTCGAGTTGTGTAGTTTCTAAATGTGAAATCTCCAGTTGTGCAGTCTCTAGTAGTGGAGTTTCTAGTTGTGGAGTTTCTAGTTGTGGAGTTTCTTAAAGTGGAGTTTCTAGTTATAGAGTTTCTAGTTGGAGTTTTTAGTTTTCGAGTTTCTAGTTGTAGATTTTCTAGTTTTGGAGTTTCTAGTTGCAGAGTTTCTAGTTGTGGAGTTTCTAGTTGTGGACTTTGTAGTTGTGGAGTATCTAGTTGTGGTGTTTCAAGTTGTGGAGTTTCTAGTTGTGGAGTTTTTAGTTGCGGAGTTTCTAGTTGTGGAGTTTCTAGTTGCGGACTTTCTAGTTGTGGAGTTTCTAGTTGTGGAGTTTCCAGTTGTGACGTCTGTAGTTGTTGAGTCTGTAGTTGTGGAGTTTCTAGTTGTGAAGTTTCTAGTTATGGAGTCTCTAGATGTGGAGTTTCTAGTGGCGGAGTTTCTAGTTGCGGAGTTTCTAGTTGTGGAAATTCTAGCTGTGGAATTTGTAGTTGTGGAGTATCTAGTGTCGGACTTTCTAGCTCTAGAGTTTCTAGTTGTGGAGTTTCTAGTTGTGGAGTTTATAGTTGCGGAGTTTCTAGTTGTGGACTTTCTAGCTGTGGAGTTTCCAGTTCTTGAGTTTCTAGTTGCTGAGTTGCTAGTTGCGAAGTCTCAAGTTGTGGAGTTTCTAGCTGTGAGGTTTCTGGTTGCAAAGTTTCTAGTTGTGGAGTTTCTAGTTGCAGAGTGTCTAGTTGTGGAGTTTCTAGTTGTGGACTTTGTAGTTGTGGAGTATCTAGTTGTGGTGTTTCAAGTTGTGGAGTTTCTAGTTGTGGAGTTTTTAGTTGCGGAGTTTCTAGTTGTGGAGTTTCTAGTTGCGGAGTTTCTGGTTGTGGAGTTTCTAGTTGTGGAGTTTCCAGTTGTGGAGTCTGTAGTTGTGGAGTCTGTAGTTGTGGAGTTTCTAGTTGTGGAGTTTCTAGTTATGGAGTCTCTAGTTTCGGAGTTTCTAGTTGCGGAGTTTCTAGTTGCAGAGTTTCTAGTTCTGGAGTTTCTAGTTGTGGAATTTGTAGTTGCGGAGTATCTAGTTGCGGACTTTGTAGCTGTAGAGTTTTTAGTTGTGGAGTTTCTAGTTGCAGAGTTTCTAGTTGTGGAGTTTCTAGTTGTGTAATTTGTAGTTGTGGAGTACCTAGTTGTGGCGTTCCAAGTTGTGGAGTTTCTAGTTGTGGAGTTTCTAGTTGTGAAGTTTCTAGTTGTTGAGTTTCTAGTTGCCGAGTTTCTAGTTGCAAAGTCTCAAGTTGTGGAGTTTCTAGTTGTGGAGTTTCTAGTTGTGGAGTTTCTGGTTTTGGAGTTTCTAGTTGTGGAGTCTGTAGCTGTGGAGTTTCTAGTTGTGGAGTCTCTAGTTGTGGAGTTTCTAGTTGCGGAGTTTCTAGTTGCAGAGTTTCTAGTTGTGGAGTTTCTAGTTGTGGAATTTGTAGTTGTGGAGTATCTAATTGTGGTGTTTCAAGTTGTGGAGTTTCTAGTTGTGTTGTTTCTAGCTGTGAAGTCTGTAGTTGTGGAGTCTGCAGTTGTGGAGTTTCTAGTTGTGGAGTCTCTAGTTTTGGAGTTTCTAGTTGCGGAGTTTCTAGTTGCGGAGTTTCTAGTTGTGGAGTTTCTAGTTGTGGAATTTGTAGTTGTGGAGTATCTAATTGTGGTGTTTCAAGTTGTGGAGTTTCTAGTTGTGGAGTTTCTAGCTGTGAAGTCTGTAGTTGTGGAGTCTGCAGTTGTGGAGTTTCTAGTTGTGGAGTCTCTAGTTGTGGAGTTTCTAGTTGCGGAGTTTCTAGTTGCGGAGTTTCTAGTTGTGGAGTTTCTAGCTGTGAGGTTTCTGGTTGCAAAGTTTCTAGTTGTGGAGTTTCTAGTTGCAGAGTTTCTAGTTGTGGAGTTTCTAGTTGTGGACTTTGTAGTTGTGGAGTATCTAGTTGTGGTGTTTCAAATTGTGGAGTTTCTAGTTGTGGAGTTTCTAGTTGTGGAGTTTCTTAAAGGGGAGTTTCTAGTTATAGAGTTTCTAGTTGGAGTTTTTATTTTCGAGTTTCTAGTTGTAGATTTTCTTGTTGTGGAGTTTCTAGTTGTGGACTTTGTAGTTGTGGAGTATCTAGTTGTGGTGTTTCAAGTTGTGGAGTTTCTAGTTGTGGAGTTTTCAGTTGCGGAGTTTCTAGTTGTGGAGTTTCTAGTTGCGGAGTTTCTAGTTGTGGAGTTTCTAGTTGTGGAGTTTCAAGTTGTGGAGTCTGTAGTTGTTGAGTCTGTATTTGTTGAGTCTGTAGTTGTGGAGTTTCTAGTTGTGAAGTTTCTAGTTATGGAGTCTCTAGATGTGGAGTTTCTAGTTGCGGAGTTTCTAGTTGCGGAGTTTCTAGTTGTGGAGTTTCTAGTTGTGGAATTTGTAGTTGTGGAGTATCTAGTTGCGGACTTTCTAGCTCTAGAGTTTCTAGTTGTGGAGTTTATAGTTGCGGAGTTTCTAGTTGCGGAGTTTCTAGCTGTGGAGTTTCCAGTTCTTGAGTTTCTAGTTGCTGAGTTTCTAGTTGCGAAGTCTCAAGTTGTGGAGTTTCTAGCTGTGAGGTTTCTGGTTGCAAAGTTTCTAGTTGTGGAGTTTCTAGTTGCAGAGTGTCTAGTTGTGGAGTTTCTAGTTGTGGAGTTTCTAGTTGTGGACTTTGTAGTTGTGGAGTATCTAGTTGTGGTGTTTCAAGTTGTGGAGTTTCTAGTTGTGGAGTTTTTAGTTGCGGAGTTTCTAGTTGTGGAGTTTCTAGTTGCGGAGTTTCTAGTTGCGGAGTTTCTAGTTGTGGAGTTTCTAGCTGTGAGGTTTCTGGTTGCAAAGTTTCTAGTTGTGGAGTTTCTAGTTGCAGAGTTTCTAGTTGTGGAGTTTCTAGTTGTGGACTTTGTAGTTGTGGAGTATCTAGTTGTGGTGTTTCAAATTGTGGAGTTTCTAGTTGTGGAGTTTTTAGTTGCGGAGTTTCTAGTTGTGGAGTTTCTAGTTGCGGAGTTTCTGGTTGTGGAGTTTCTAGTTGTGGAGTTTCCAGTTGTGGAGTCTGTAGTTGTGGAGTCTGTAGTTGTTGAGTTTCTAGTTGTGGAGTTTCTAGTTATGGAGTCTCTAGTTGTGGAGTTTCTAGTTGCGGAGTTTCTAGTTGCGGAGTTTCTAGTTGTGGAGTTTCTAGTTGTGGAATTTGTGGTTGCGGAGTATCTAGTTGCGGACTTTGTAGCTTTAGAGTTTTTAGTTGTGGAGTTTCTAGTTGCAGAGTTTCCAGTTGTGGAGTTTCTAGTTGTGTAATTTGTAGTTGTGGAGTACCTAGTTGTTGCGTTCCAAGTTGTGGAGTTTCTAGTTGTGAAGTTTCTAGTTGTTGAGTTTCTAGTTGCCGAGTTTCTAGTTGCAAAGTCTCAAGTTGTGGAGTTTCTAGTTGTGGAGTTTCTAGTTGTGGAGTTTCTGGTTTTGGAGTTTCTAGTTGTGGAGTCTGTAGCTGTGGAGTTTCTAGTTGTGGAGTCTCTAGTTGTGGAGTTTCTAGTTGCGGAGTTTCTAGTTGCGGAGTTTCTAGTTCTGGAGTTTCTAGTTGTGGAATTTGTAGTTGTGGAGTATCTAATTGTGGTGTTTCAAGTTGTGGAGTTTCTAGTTGTGTTGTTTCTAGCTGTGAAGTCTGTAGTTGTGGAGTCTGCAGTTGTGGAGTTTCTAGTTGTGGAGTCTCTAGTTTTGGAGTTTCTAGTTGCGGAGTTTCTAGTGGCGGAGTTTCTAGTTGTGGAGTTTCTAGTTGTGGAATTTGTAGTTGTGGAGTATCTAATTGTGGTGTTTCAAGTTGTGGAGTTTCTAGTTGTGGAGTTTCTAGCTGTGGAAATTCCAGTTCTTGAGTTTCTAGTAGGCGAGTGTCTAGTTGCGAAGTCTCAAGTTGCGGAGTTTCTACCTGTGGAGTTTGTAGTTGCGGAGTCTCTAGTTGTGCTGTTTCTGGTTGTGGAGTTTCTAGTTGTGGAGTTTCTAGCTGTGGAGTATCTAGCTGTGGTGTTTCGAGTTGTGGAGTTTCTAGTTGTGAAGTTTCTAGTTGTGGAGTTTCTAGTTGCCGAGTTTCTAGTTGCGAAATCTCAAGTTGTGGAGTTTCTAGCTGTGAGGTTTCTAGTTGTGAAGTTTCTAGTTGCGGAGTTTCTAGTTGCAGAGTTTCTAGTTGTGGAGTTTCTAGTTGTGGAATTTGTAGTTGTGGAGTCTCTAGTTGTGGTGTTTCAAGTTGTGGAGTTTCTACTTGTAGGGTTTCTAGTTGTGGAGTTTCTAGTTGTGGAGTTTCTAGTTGTGGAGTTTCTAGTTGCAGAATTTCGAATTGCAGAGTTTCAAGTTTTGGAGTTTCTAGTTGCGGAGTCTCTAGTTGTGGAGTTTCTAGCTGTGGAGTTTCCAGTTCTTGAGTTTCTAGTTGCCGAGTGTCTAGATGCGAAGTCTCAAGTTGCGGAGTTTCTACCTGTGGAGTTTGTAGTTGCGGAGTCTCTAGTGCAGTTTCTGGTTGTAGAGTTTCTAGTTGTGAAGTTTCTAGCTGTGGAGTTTCTAGTTGCAGAGTTTCTAGTTGCAGAGTTTCTAGTTGCAGAGTTTCTAGTTGCGAAGTTTTCTAGTTGTAGAGTTTCTAGTTGTGCAGTTTCTAGTTGGAGTTCTTAGTTGGAGATTTTAGTTTTCAAGTTTCTAGTTGTAGATTTTCTAGTTGCGGAGTTCCTAGTTGCGGAGTTTCTAGTTGTGCGGTTTCTAGTTGTTGATATTCTAGCTGTGGAGTTTCTACTTATGGACTCCCTAGTCGTGGAGTTTCTAGTTGTGTAGTTTCTAAATGTGAAATCTCCAGTTGTGCAGTCTCTAGTAGTGGAGTTTCTAGTTGTGGAGTTTCTAGTTGTGGAGTTTCTTAAAGTGGAGTTTCTAGTTATAGAGTTTCTAGTTGGAGTTTTTAGTTTTCGAGTTTCTAGTTGTAGATTTTCTAGTTTTGGAGTTTATAGTTGCAGAGTTTCTAGTTGTGGAGTTTCTAGTTGTGGACTTTGTAGTTGAGGAGTATCTAGTTGTGGTGTTTCAAGTTGTGGAGTTTCTAGTTGTGGAGTTTTTAGTTGCGGAGTTTCTAGTTGTGGAGTTTCTAGTTGCGGAGTTTCTAGTTGTGGAGTTTCTAGTTGTGGAGTTTCCAGTTGTGACGTCTGTAGTTGTTGAGTCTGTATTTGGTTGAGTCTGTAGTTGTGGAGTTTCTAGTTGTGAAGTTTCTAGTTATGGAGTCTCTAGATGTGGAGTTTCTCGTTGCGGAGTTTCTAGTTGCGAAGTTTCTAGTTGTGGAAATTCTAGCTGTGGAGTTTGTAGTTGTGGAGTATCTAGTGTCGGACTTTCTAGCTCTAGAGTTTCTAGTTGTGGAGTTTCTAGTTGTGGAGTTTATAGTTGCGGAGTTTCTAGTTGTGGACTTTCTAGCTGTGGAGTTTCCAGTTCTTGAGTTTCTAGTTGCTGAGTTGCTAGTTGCGAAGTCTCAAGTTGTGGAGTTTCTAGCTGTGAGGTGTCTGGTTGCAAAGTTTCTAGTTGTGGAGTTTCTAGTTGCAGAGTGTCTAGTTGTGGAGTTTCTAGTTGTGGACTTTGTAGTTGTGGAGTATCTAGTTGTGGTGTTTCAAGTTGTGGAGTTTCTAGTTGTGGAGTTTTTAGTTGCGGAGTTTCTAGTTGTGGAGTTTCTAGTTGCGGAGTTTCTGGTTGTGGAGTTTCTAGTTGTGGAGTTTCCAGTTGTGGAGTCTGTAGTTGTGGAGTCTGTAGTTGTGGAGTTTCTAGTTGTGGAGTTTCTAGTTATGGAGTCTCTAGTTTCGGAGTTTCTAGTTGCGGAGTTTCTAGTTGCAGAGTTTCTAGTTCTGGAGTTTCTAGTTGTGGAATTTGTAGTTGCGGAGTATCTAGTTGCGGACTTTGTAGCTGTAGAGTTTTTAGTTGTGGAGTTTCTAGTTGCAGAGTTTCTAGTTGTGGAGTTTCTAGTTGTGTAATTTGTAGTTGTGGAGTACCTAGTTGTGGCGTTCCAAGTTGTGGAGTTTCTAGTTGTGGAGTTTCTAGTTGTGGAGTTTCTAGTTGTTGAGTTTCTAGTTGCCGAGTTTCTAGTTGCAAAGTCTCAAGTTGTGGAGTTTCTAGTTGTGGAGTTTCTGGTTTTGGAGTTTCTAGTTGTGGAGTCTGTAGCTGTCGAGTTTCTAGTTGTGGAGTCTCTAGTTGTGGAGTTTCTAGTTGCGGAGTTTCTAGTTGCGGAGTTTCTAGTTGTGGAGTTTCTAGTTGTGGAATTTGTAGTTGTGGAGTATCTAATTGTGGTGTTTCAAGTTGTGGAGTTTCTAGTTGTGTTGTTTCTAGCTGTGGAGTCTGTAGTTGTGGAGTCTGCAGTTGTGGAGTTTCTAGTTGTGGAGTCTCTAGTTTTGGAGTTTCTAGTTGCGGAGTTTCTAGTTGCGGAGTTTCTAGTTGTGGAGTTTCTAGTTGTGGAATTTGTAGTTGTGGAGTATCTAATTGTGGTGTTTCAACTTGTGGAGTTTCTAGTTGTGGAGTTTCTAGCTGTGAAGTCTGTAGTTGTTGAGTCTGCAGTTGTGGAGTTTCTAGTTGTGGAGTCTCTAGTTGTGGAGTTTCTAGTTGCGGAGTTTCTAGTTGCGGAGTTTCTAGTTGTGGAGTTTCTAGCTGTGAGGTTTCTGGTTGCAAAGTTTCTAGTTGTGGAGTTTCTAGTTGCAGAGTTTCTAGTTGTGGAGTTTCTAGTTGTGGACTTTGTAGTTGTGGAGTATCTAGTTGTGGTGCTTCAAATTGTGGAGTTTCTAGTTGTGGAGTTTTTAGTTGCGGAGTTTCTAGTTGTGGAGTTTCTAGTTGCGGAGTTTCTGGTTGTGGAGTTTCTAGTTGTGGAGTTTCCAGTTGTGGAGTCTGTAGTTGTGGAGTCTGTAGTTGTGGAGTTTCTAGTTGTGGAGTTTCTAGTTATGGAGTCTCTAGTTGTGGAGTTTCTAGTTGCGGAGTTTCTAGTTGCGGAGTTTCTAGTTGCGGAGTTTCTAGTTGTGGAAATTCTAGCTGTGGAATTTGTAGATGTGGAGTATCTAGTGTCGGACTTTCTAGCTCTAGAGTTTCTAGTTGTGGAGTTTCTAGTTGTGGAGTTTCTAGTTGTGGAGTTTATAGTTGCGGAGTTTCTAGTTGTGGACTTTCTAGCTGTGGAGTTTCCAGTTCTTGAGTTTCTAGTTGCTGAGTTGCTAGTTGCGAAGTCTCAAGTTGTGGAGTTTCTAGCTGTGAGGTTTCTGGTTGCAAAGTTTCTAGTTGTGGAGTTTCTAGTTGCAGAGTGTCTAGTTGTGGAGTTTCTAGTTGTGGACTTTGTAGTTGTGGAGTATCTAGTTGTGGTGTTTCAAGTTGTGGAGTTTCTAGTTGTAGAGTTTTTAGTTGCGGAGTTTCTAGTTGTGGAGTTTCTAGTTGCGGAGTTTCTGGTTGTGGAGTTTCTAGTTGTGGAGTTTCCAGTTGTGGAGTCTGTAGTTGTGGAGTCTGTAGTTGTGGAGTTTCTAGTTGTGGAGTTTCTAGTTATGGAGTCTCTAGTTTCGGAGTTTCTAGTTGCGGAGTTTCTAGTTGCACAGTTTCTAGTTCTGGAGTTTCTAGTTGTCGAATTTGTAGTTGTGGAGTATCTAGTTGTGGCGTTCCAAGTTGTGGAGTTTCTAGTTGTGGAGTTTCTAGTTGTGGAGTTTCTAGTTGTTGAGTTTCTAGTTGCCGAGTTTCTAGTTGCAAAGTCTCAAGTTGTGGAGTTTCTAGTTGTGGAGTTTCTAGTTGTGGAGTTTCTGGTTTTGGAGTTTCTAGTTGTGGAGTTTCTAGTTGTGGAGTCTGTAGTTGTGGAGTCTGTAGTTGTGGAGTTTCTAGTTGTGGAGTTTCTAGTAATGGAGTCTGTAGTTGTAAAGTTCCTAGTTGCGGAGTGTCTAGTTGTGGAGTTTGTACTTGTGGAGTTTCCGGTTGTGAAGTTTCTAGTTGTGGAGTTTCTAGTTGTGGAGTTTCTAGCTGTGGAGTATCTAGCTGTGGTGTTTCGAGTTGTGGAGTTTCTAGTTGTGAAGTTTCTAGTTGTGGAGTTTCTAGTTGCCGAGGTTCTAGTTGCGAAATCTCAAGTTGTGGAGTTTCTAGCTGTGAGGTTTCTAGTTGTGAAGTTTCTAGTTGTGGAATTTGTAGTTGTGGAGTCTCTAGTTGTGGTGTTTCAAGTTGTGGAGTTTCTACTTGTAGGGTTTCTAGTTGTGGAGTTTCTAGTTGTGGAGTTTCTAGTTGTGGAGCTTATAGTTGTGGAGTTTCTAGTTGCAGAATGTCGAATTGCAGAGTCTCAAGTTTTGGAGTTTCTAGTTGCGGAGTCTCTAGTTGTGGAGTTTCTAGCTGTGGAGTTTCCAGTTCTTGAGTTTCTAGTTGCCGAGTGTCTAGATGCGAAGTCTCAAGTTTCGGAGTTTCTACCTGTGGAGTTTGTAGTTGCGGAGTCTCTAGTGCAGTTTCTGGTTGTAGAGTTTCTAGTTGTGATGTTTCTAGCTGTGGAGTTTCTAGTGGCGGAGTTTCTAGTTGCAGAGTTTCTAGTTGTGGAGTTTCTAGTTGCGGAGTTTCTAGTTGTGGAGTTTCTAGTTGTGGAGTTTCCAGTTGTGACGTCTGTAGTTGTTGATTCTGTATTTGGTTGAGTCTGTAGTTGTGGAGTTTCTAGTTGTGAAGTTTCTAGTTATGGAGTCTCTAGATGTGGAGTTTCTAGTTGCGGAGTTTCTAGTTGCGGAGTTTCTAGTTGTGGAAATTCTAGCTGTGGAATTTGTAGTTGTGGAGTATCTAGTTGCGGACTTTCTAGCTCTAGAGTTTCTAGTTGTGGAGTTTCTAGTTGTGGAGTTTATAGTTGCGGAGTTTCTAGTTGTGGACTTTCTAGCTGTGGAGTTTCCAGTTCTTGAGTTTCTAGTTGCTGAGTTGCTAGTTGCGAAGTCTCAAGTTGTGGAGTTTCTAGCTGTGAGGTTTCTGGTTGCAAAGTTTCTAGTTGTGGAGTTTCTAGTTGCAGAGTGTCTAGTTGTGGAGTTTCTAGTTGTGGACTTTGTAGTTGTGGAGTATCTAGTTGTGGTGTTTCAAGTTGTGGAGTTTCTAGTTGTGGAGTTTTTAGTTGCGGAGTTTCTAGTTGTGGAGTTTCGAGTTGCGGAGTTTCTGGTTGTGGAGTTTCTAGTTGTGGAGTTTCCAGTTGTGGAGTCTGTAGTTGTGGAGTCTGTAGTTGTGGAGTTTCTAGTTGTGGAGTTTCTAGTTATGGAGTCTCTAGTTTCGGAGTTTCTATTTGCGGAGTTTCTAGTTGCGGAGTTTCTAGTTCTGGAGTTTCTAGTTGTGGAATTTGTAGTTGTGGAGTATCTAGTTGTGGACTTTGTAGCTGTAGAGTTTTTAGTTGTGGAGTTTCTAGTTGCAGAGTTTCTAGTTCTGGAGTTTCTAGTTGTGTAATTTGTAGTTGTGGAGTATCTAGTTGTGGCGTTCCAAGTTGTGGAGTTTCTAGTTGTGGAGTTTCTAGTTGTGGAGTTTCTAGTTGTTGAGTTTCTAGTTGCTGAGTTTCTAGTTGCAAAGTCTCAAGTTGTGGAGTTTCTAGTTGTGGAGTTTCTAGTTGTGGAGTTTCTGGTTTTGGAGTTTCTAGTTGTGGAGTTTCTAGTTGTGGAGTCTGTAGTTGTGGAGTCTGTAGTTGTGGAGTTTCTAGTTGTGGAGTTTCTAGTAATGGAGTCTGTAGTTGTAAAGTTCCTAATTGCGGAGTGTCTAGTTGTGGAGTTTCTACTTGTGGAGTTTCCGGTTGTGAAGTTTCTAGTTGTGGAGTTTCTAGTTGTGAAGTCTGTAGTTGTGGAGTCTGTAGTTGTGGAGTTTCTAGTTGTGGAGTTTCTAGTTGTGGAGTTTCTAGTTGCGGAGTTTCTAGTTGTGGAGTTTCTAGTTGTGCAGTTTCTGGTTGCAGAGTTTCTAGTTGTGAAGTTTCTAGCTGTGGAGTTTCTAGTTGCAGAGTTTCTAGTTGCAGACTTTCTAGCTGTGGAGTTTCTAGTGGCGAAGTCTTCTAGTTGCAGAGTTTCTAGTTGCGAAGTTTTCTAGTTGTAGAGTTTCTAGTTGTGCAGTTTCTAGTTGGAGTTCTTAGTTGGAGTTTTTAGTTTTCGAGTTTCTAGTTGTAGATTATCTAGTTGCGGAGTTCCTAGTTGCGGAGTTTCTAGTTGTGCGGTTTGTAGTTGTTGAAATTCTAGCTGTGGAGTTTCTACTTATGGACTCCCTAGTCGTGGAGTTTCTAGTTGTGTAGTTTCTATCTGAGGAGTTTCTAAATGTGAAGTCTCCAGTTGTGCAGTCTCTAGTTGTGGAGTTTCTAGTTGTGGAGTTCCTTAAAGTGGAGTTTCTAGTTGGAGTTTCTAGTTTTCGAGTTTCTAGTTGTAGATTTTCTAGTTGCGGAGTTTCTAGTTGTGGGTTTTCTAGTTGTTGAAATTCTAGCTGTGTAGTTTCTACTTATGGACTCTCTAGTCGTGGAGTTTCTAGTTGTGTAGTTTCTATATGAGGAGTTTCTAAATGCGAAGTCTCCAGTTGTGCAGTCTGTAGTAGTGAAGTTTTTAGTAGTGCAGTTTCTAGTTGTGGAGTTTCTTATTGTGGAGTTTCTAGTTGCGGAATGTCTAGTTGTGAAGTTTCTAGTTGTGGATTTTCCAGTTGCGGAGTTTCTAGTTGCAGAGTTTCTAGTTGTGTAGTGTCTAGTTGGGGAGTTTCTACTTTAGTTTATAGTTGTGTAGTTTCTAGTTGCAGAATTTCGAATTGCAGAGTTTCAAGTTGTGGAGTTTCTAGTTGCGGAGTCTCTAGTTGATTAGTTTCTAGCTGTGGAGTTTGTAGCTGTGGAGTTTCCAGTTCTTGAGTTTCTAGTTGCGGAGTTTCCAGTTGCGAAGTCTCAAGTTGTGGAGTTTCTAGCTGTGAAGTTTCTAGTTGCGAAGTTTCTAGTTGCAGGGTTTCTAGTTGCAGAGTTTCTAGTTGTGGAGTTTCTAGTTGTGGAATTTGTAGTTGTGGAGTCTCTAGTGTCGGTGTTTCAAGTTGTGGAGTTTCTAGTTGTGGAGTTTCTAGTTGCGGAGTTTCTAGTTGCAGAGTTTCTAGTTGCGAAGTTTTCTAGTTGTGGAGACTCTACTTGTGGAGTTTCTAGTTGCGAAGTGTCTAGTTGTAGAGTTTCTAGTTGTGGAGTTTCTAGTTGGAGTTCTTAGTTGGAATTTTTAGTTTTCGAGTTTCTAGTTGTAGATTTTCTAGTTGCGGAGTTCCTAGTTGCGGAGTTTCCAGTTGTGCGGTTTGTAGTTGTTGAAATTCTAGCTGTGGAGTTTCTACTTATGGACTCCCTAGTCGTGGAGTTTCTAGTTGTGTAGTTTCTATCTGAGGAGTTTCTAAATGTGAAGTCTCCAGTTGTGCAGTCTCTAGTTGTGGAGTTTCTAGTTGTGGAGTTTCTTAAAGTGGAGTTTCTAGTTGGAGTTTCTAGTTTTCGAGTTTCTAGTTGTAGATTTTCTGGTTGCGGAGTTCCTAGTTGCGGAGTTTCTAGTTGTGGGGTTTCTAGTTGTTGAAATTCTAGCTGTGTAGTTTCTACTTATGGACTCTCTAGTCGTGGAGTTTCTAGTTGTGTAGTTTCTATCTGAGGAGTTTCTAAATGCGAAGTCTCCAGTTGTGCAGTCTGTAGTAGTGAAGTTTTTAGTAGTGGAGTTTCTAGTTGTGGAGTTTCTTATTGTGGAGTTTCTAGTTGCGGAATGTCTAGTTGTGAAGTTTCTAGTTGTGGATTTTCCAGTTGCGGAGTTTCTAGTTGCAGAGTTTCTAGTTGTGTAGTGTCTAGTTGGGGAGTTTCTACTTTAGTTTATAGTTGTGTAGTTTCTAGTTGCAGAATTTCGAATTGCAGAGTTTCAAGTTGTGGAGTTTCTAGTTGCGGAGTCTCTAGTTGTGGAGTTTCTAGCTGTGGAGTTTGTAGCTGTGGAGTTTCCAGTTCTTGAGTTTCTAGTTGCGGAGTTTCCAGTTGCGAAGTCTCAAGTTGTGGAGTTTCTAGCTGTGAAGTTTCTAGTTGCGAAGTTTCTAGTTGCAGGGTTTCTAGTTGCAGAGTTTCTAGTTGTGGAGTTTCTAGTTGTGGAATTTGTAGTTGTGGAGTCTCTAGTGTCGGTGTTTCAAGTTGTGGAGTTTCTAGTTGTGGAGTTTCTAGTTGCGGAGTTTCTAGTTGCAGTTTCTAGTTGCGAAGTTTTCTAGTTGTGGAGACTCTACTTGTGGAGTTTCTAGTTGCGAAGTGTCTAGTTGTAGAGTTTCTAGTTGTGGAGTTTCTAGTTGGAGTTCTTAGTTGGAATTTTTAGTTTTCGAGTTTCTAGTATTAGATTTTCTAGTTTCGGAGTTCCTAGTTGCGGAGTTTCTAGTTGTGCAGTTTTTAGTTGTTGAAATTCTAGCTGTGGAGTTTCTACTTATGGACTCCCTAGTCATGGAGTTTCTAGTTGTGAAGTTTCTATCTGAGGAGTTTCTAAATGTGAAGTCTCCAGTTGTGCAGTCTCTAGTTGTGGAGTTTCCAGTTGTGGAGTTTCTAGTTGTGGAGTTTCTAGTTGTGGAATTTGTAGTTGTGGTGTATCTAATTGTGGTGTTTCAAGTTGTGGAGTTTCTAGTTGTGTTGTTTCTAGCTGTGAAGTCTGTAGTTGTGGAGTCTGCAGTTGTGGAGTTTCTAGTTGTGGAGTCTCTAGTTGTGGAGTTTCTAGTTGCGGAGTTTCTAGTTGCGTAGTTTCTAGTTGTGGAGTTTCTAGTTGTGGAATTTGTAGTTGTGGAGTATCTAATTGTGGTGTTTCAAGTTGTGGAGTTTCTAGTTGTGGAGTTTCTAGCTGTGGAAAATCCAGTTCTTGAGTTTCTAGTTGGCGAGTGTCTAGTTGCGAAGTCTCAAGTTGCGGAGTTTCTACCTGTGGAGTTTGTAGTTGCGGAGTCTCTAGTTGTGCTGTTTCTGGTTGTGGAGTTTCTAGTTGTGGAGTTTCTAGCTGTGGAGTATCTAGCTGTGGTGTTTCGAGTTGTGGAGTTTCTAGTTGTGAAGTTTCTAGTTGTGGAGTTTCTAGTTGCCGAGTTTCTAGTTGCGAAATCTCAAGTTGTGGAGTTTCTAGCTGTGAGGTTTCTAGTTGTGAAGTTTCTAGTTGCGGAGTTTCTAGTTGCAGAGTTTCTAGTTGTGGAGTTTCTAGTTGTGGAATTTGTAGTTGTGGAGTTTCTAGTTGTGGAGTTTCTAGTTGTGGAGTTTATAGTTGTGGAGTTTCTAGTTGCAGAATTTCGAATTGCAGAGTCTCAAGTTTTGGAGTTTCTAGTTGCGGAGTCTCTAGTTGTGGAGTTTCTAGCTGTGGAGTTTCCAGTTCTTGAGTTTCTAGTTGCCGAGTGTCTAGATGCGAAGTCTCAAGTTTCGGAGTTTCTACCTGTGGAGTTTGTAGTTGCGGAGTCTCTAGTGCAGTTTCTGGTTGTAGAGTTTCTAGTTGTGAAGTTTCTAGCTGTGGAGTTTCTAGTTGCGTAGTTTCTAGTTGCAGAGTTTCTAGTTGTAGAGTCTCTAGTTGCGAAGTTTTCTAGTTGTAGAGTTTCTAGTTGTGCAGTTTCTATTTGGAGTTCTTAGTTGGAGTTTTTAGTTTTCGAGTTTCTAGTTGTAGATTTTCTAGTTGCGGAGTTCCTAGTTGTAGAGTTTCTAGTTGTGCGGTTTCTAGTTGTTGAAATTCTAGCTGTGGAGTTTCTACTTATGGACTCCCTAGTCGTGGAGTTTCTAGTTGTGTAGTTTCTTTCTGAGGAGTTTCTAAATGTGAAGTCTCCAGTTGTGCAGTCTCTAGTTGTGGAGTTTCTAGTTGTGGAGTTTCTAGTTGTGGAGTTTCTTAAAGGGGAGTTTCTATTTATAGAGTTTCTAGTTGGAGTTTTTAGTTTTCGAGTTTCTAGTTGTAGATTTTCTTGTTGTGGAGTTTCTAGTTGTGGACTTTGTAGTTGTGGAGTATCTAGTTGTGGTGTTTCAAGTAGTGGAGTTTCTAGTTGTGGAGTTTTTAGTTGCGGAGTTTCTAGTTGTGGAGTTTCTAGTTGCGGAGTTTCTAGTTGTGGAGTTTCTAGTTGTGGAGTTTCCAGTTGTGACGTCAGTAGTTGTTGAGTCTGTATTTGGTTGAGTCTGTAGTTGTGGAGTTTCTAGTTGTGAAGTTTCTAGTTATGGAGTCTCTAGATGTGGAGTTTTTAGTTGCGGAGTTTCTAGTTGCGGAGTTTCTAGTTGTGGAAATTCTAGCTGTGGAATTTGTAGTTGTGGAGTATCTAGTTGCGGACTTTCTAGCTCTAGAGTTTCTAGTTGTGGAGTTTCTAGTTGTGGAGTTTCTAGTTGTGGAGTTTATAGTTGCGGAGTTTCTAGTTGTGGACTTTATAGCTGTGGAGTTTCCAGTCCTTGAGTTTCTAGTTGCTGAGTTGCTAGTTGCGAAGTCTCAAGTTGTGGAGTTTCTAGCTGTGAGGTTTCTGGTTGCAAAGTTTCTAGTTGGGGAGTTTCTACTTGCAGAGTGTCTAGTTTTGGAGTTTCTAGTTGTGGACTTTGTAGTTTTGGAGTATCTAGTTGTGGTGTTTCAAGTTTTGGAGTTTCTAGTTGTGGAGTTTTTAGTTGCGGAGTTTCTAGTTGTGGAGTTTCTAGTTGCGGAGTTTCTGGTTGTGGAGTTTCTAGTTGTGGAGTTTTCAGTTGTGGAGTCTGTAGTTGTGGAGTCTGTAGTTGTGGAGTTTCTAGTTGTGGAGTTTCTAGTTATGGAGTCTCTAGTTTCGGAGTTTCTAGTTGCGGAGTTTCTAGTTGCGGAGTTGCTAGTTCTGGAGTTTCTAGTTGTGGAATTTGTAGTTGTGGAGTATCTAGTTGTGGACTTTGTAGCTGTAGAGTTTTTAGTTGTGGAGTTTCTAGTTGCAGAGTTTCTAGTTCTAGAGTTTCTAGTTGTGTAATTTGTAGTTGTGGAGTATCTAGTTGCGGCATTCCAAGTTGTGGAGTTTCTAGTTGTGGAGTTTCTAGTTGTGGAGTTTCTAGTTGTTGAGTTTCTAGTTGCCGAGTTTCTAGTTGCCAAGTCTCAAGTTGTGGAGTTTCTAGTTGTGGAGTTTCTGGTTTTGGAGTTTCTAGTTGTGGAGTTTCTAGTTGTGGAGTCTGTAGTTGTGGAGTCTGTAGTTGTGGAGTTTCTAGTTGTGGAGTTTCCAGTAATGGAGTCTGTAGTTGTAAAGTTCCTAGTTGCGGAGTGTCTAGTTGTGGAGTTTTTACTTGTGGAGTTCCCGGTTGTGAAGTTTCTAGTTGTGGAGTTTCTAGTTGTGAAGTCTGTAGTTGTGGAGTCTGTAGTTGTGGAGTTTCTAGTTGTGGAGTTTCTAGTTGTGGAGTTTCTAGTTGCGGAGTTTCTAGTTGTGGAGTTTCTAGTTGTGCAGTTTCTGGTTGTAGAGTTTCTAGTTGTGAAGTTTCTAGCTGTGGAGTTTCTAGTTGCAGAGTTTCTAGTTGCAGACTTTCTAGCTGTGGAGTTTCTAGTTGCGGAGTTTCTAGTTGCAGAGTTTCTAGTTGCGAAGTTTTCTAGTTGTAGAGTTTCTAGTTGTGCAGTTTCTAGTTGGAGTTCTTAGTTGGAGTTTTTAGTTTTCGAGTTTCTAGTTGTAGATTTTCTAGTTGCGGAGTTCCTAGTTGCGGAGTTTCTAGTTGTGCGGTTTGTAGTTGTTGAAATTCGAGCTGTGGAGTTGCTACTTATGGACTCCCTAGTCGTGGAGTTTCTAGTTGTGTAGTTTCTATCTGAGGAGTTTCTAAATGTGAAGTCTCCAGTTGTTCAGTCTCTAGTTGTGGAGTTTCTAGTTGTGGAGTTTCTAAAAGTGGAGTTTCTAGTTGGAGTTTCTAGTTTTCGAGTTTCTAGTTGCAGATTTTCTAGTTGCGGAGTTCCTAGTTGCGGAGTTTCTAGTTGTGGGGTTTCTAGTTGTTGAAATTCTAGCTGTGTAGTTTCTACTTATGGACTCTCTAGTCGTGGAGTTTCTAGTTGTGTAGTTTCTATCTGAGGAGTTTCTAAATGCGAAGTCTCCAGTTGTGCAGTCTGTAGTAGTGAAGTTTTTAGTAGTGGAGTTTCTAGTTGTGGAGTTTCTTATTGTGGAGTTTCTAGTTGCGGAATGTCTAGTTGTGAAGTTTCTAGTTGTGGATTTTCTAGTTGCGGAGTTTCTAGTTGCAGAGTTTCTAGTTGTGTAGTGTCTAGTTGGGGAGTTTCTACTTTAGTTTATAGTTGCGTAGTTTCTAGTTGCAGAATTTCGAATTGCAGAGTTTCAAGTTGTGGAGTTTCTAGTTGCGGAGTCTCTAGTTGTGGAGTTTCTAGCTGTGGAGTTTGTAGCTGTGGAGTTTCCAGTTCTTGAGTTTCTAGTTGCGGAGTTTCCAGTTGCGAAGTCTCAAGTTGTGGAGTATCTAGTTGTGGTGTTTCAAGTTGTGGAGTTTCTAGTTGTGGAGTTTCTAGTTGCGGAGTTTCTAGTTGTGGAGTTTCTAGTTGCGGAGTTTCTGGTTGTGGAGTTTCTAGTTGTGGAGTTTCCAGTTGTGGAGTCTGTAGTTGTGGAGTCTGTAGTTGTGGAGTTTCTAGTTGTGGAGTTTCTAGTTATGGAGTCTCTAGTTGTGGAGTTTCTAGTTGCGGAGTTTCTAGTTGCGGAGTTACTAGTTGTGGAGTTTCTAGTTGTGGAATTTGTAGTTGTGGAGTTTCTGGTTTTGGAGTTTCTAGTTGTGGAGTTTCTAGTTGTGGAGTCTGTAGTTGTGGAGTCTGTAGTTGTGGAGTTTCTAGTTGTGAAGTTTCTAGTTATGGAGTCTCTAGATGTGGAGTTTCTAGTTGCGGAGTTTCTTGTTGCGGAGTTTCTAGTTGTGGAGTTTCTAGTTGTGGAATTTGTAGTTGTGGAGTATCTAGTTGTGGACTTTCTTGCTCTAGAGTTTCTAGTTGTGGAGTTTCTAGTTGCAGAGTTTTTAGTTGTGGAGTTTCTAGTTGTGGAGTTTATAGTTGCGGAGTTTCTAGTTGTGGACTTTCTAGCTGTGGAGTTTCCAGTTCTTGAGTTTCTAGTTGCTGAGTTTCTAGTTGCGAAGTCTCAAGTTGTGGAGTTTCTAGCTGTGAGGTTTCTGGTTGAAAAGTTTCTAGTTGTGGAGTTTCTAGTTGCAGAGTTTCTAGTTGTGGAGTTTCTAGTTGTGGACTTTGTAGTTGTGGAGTATCTAGTTGTGGTGTTTCAAGTTGTGGAGTTTCTAGTTGTGGAGTTTTTAGTTGCGGAGTTTCTAGTTGTGGAGTTTCTAGTTGCGGAGTTTCTGGTTGTGGAGTTTCTAGTTGTGGAGTTTCCAGTTGTGGAGTCTGTAGTTGTGGAGTCTGTGGTTGTGGAGTTTCTAGTTGTGGAGTTTCTAGTTATGGAGTCTCTAGTTGTGGAGTTTCTAGTTGCGAAGTTTCTAGTTGCAGAGTTTCTAGTTGTGGAGTTTCTAGTTGTGGAATTTGTAGTTGTGGAGTATCTAGTTGCGGACCTTGTAGCTGTAGAGTTTTTAGTTGTGGAGTTTCTAGTTGCAGAGTTTCTAGTTGTGGAGTTTCTAGTTGTGTAATTTGTAGTTGTGGAGTATCTAGTTGTGGCGTTCCAAGTTGTGGAGTTTCTAGTGGTGGAGTTTCTAGTTGTGAAGTTTCTAGTTGTTGAGTTTCTAGTTTCCGAGTTTCTAGTTGCAAAGTCTCAAGTTGTGGAGTTTCTAGTTGTGGAGTTTCTAGTTGTGGAGTTTCTGGTTTTGGAGTTTCTAGTTGTGGAGTCTGTAGCTGTGGAGTTTCTAGTTGTCGAGTCTCTAGTTGTGGAGTTTCTAGTTGCGGAGTTTCTAGTTGCGGAGTTTCTAGTTGTGGAGTTTCTAGTTGTGGAATTTGTAGTTGTGGAGTATCTAATTGTGGTGTTTCAAGTTGTGGAGTTTCTAGTTGTGTTGTTTCTAGCTGTGAAGTCTGTAGTTGTGGAGTCTACAGTTGTGGAATTTGTAGTTGTGGAGTGTCTAATTTTGGTGTTTCAAGTTGTGGAGTTTCTAGTTGTGGAGTTTCTAGCTGTGGAAATTCCAGTTCTTGAGTTTCTAGTTGGCGAGTGTCTAGTTGCGAAGTCTCAAGTTGCGGAGTTTCTACCTGTGGAGTTTGTAGTTGCGGAGTCTCTAGTTGTGCAGTTTCTGGTTGTGGAGTTTCTAGTTGTGGAGTTTCTAGCTGTGGAGTATCTAGCTGTGGTGTTTCGAGTTGTGGAGTTTCTAGTTGTGAAGTTTCTAGTTGTGGAGTTTCTAGTTGCCGAGTTTCTAGTTGCGAAATCTCAAGTTGTGGAGTTTCTAGCTGTGAGGTTTCTAGTTGTGAAGTTTCTAGTTGCGGAGTTTCTAGTTGCAGAGTTTCTAGTTGTGGAGTTTCTAGTTGTGGAATTTGTAGTTGTGGAGTCTCTAGTTGTGGTGTTTCAAGTTGTGGAGTTTCTACTTGTAGGGTTTCTAGTTGTGGAGTTTCTAGTTGTGGAGTTTCTAGTTGTGGAGTTTACAGCTGTGGAGTTTCTAGTTGCAGAATTTCGAATTGCAGAGTCTCAAGTTTTGGAGTTTTTTGTTGCGGAGTCTCTAGTTGTGGAGTTTCTAGCTGTGGAGTTTCCAGTTCTTGAGTTTCTAGCTGCCGAGTGTCTAGATGCGAAGTCTCAAGTTGCGGAGTTTCTACCTGTGGAGTTTGTAGTTGCGGAGTCTCTAGTGCAGTTTCTGGTTGTAGAGTTTCTAGTTGTGAAGTTTCTAGCTGTGGAGTTTCTAGTTGCGGAGTTTCTAGTTGCAGAGTTTCTAGTTGTAGAGTTTCTAGTTGCGAAGTTTTCTAGTTGTAGAGTTTCTAGTTGTGCAGTTTCTAGATGGAGTTCTTAGTTGGAGTTTTTAGTTTTCGAGTTTCTAGTTGTAGATTTTCTAGTTGCGGAGTTCCTAGTTGTGGAGTTTCTAGTTGTGCGGTTTCTAGTTGTTGAAATTCTAGCTGTGGAGTTTCTACTTATGGACTCCCTAGTCGTGGAGTTTCTAGTTGTGTAGTTTCTTTCTGAGGAGTTTCTAAATGTGAAGTCTCCAGTTGTGCAGTCTCTAGTTGTGGAGTTTCTAGTTGTGGAGTTTCTAGTTGTGGAGTTTCTTAAAGTGGAGTTTCTAGTTATAGAGTTTCTAGTTCGAGTTTTTATTTTCGAGTTTCTAGTTGTAGATTTTCTAGTTGTGGAGTTTCTAGTTGCAGAGTTTCTAGTTGTGGAGTTTCTAGTTGTGGACTTTGTAGTTGTGGAGTATCTAGTTGTGGTGTTTCAAGTTGTTGAGTTTCTAGTTGTGGAGTTTTTAGTTGCGGAGTTTCTAGTTGTGGAGTTTCTAGTTGCGGAGTTTCTAGTTGTGGAGTTTCTAGTTGTGGAGTTTCAAGTTGTGGACTCTGTAGTTGTTGAGTCTGTATTTGTTGAGACTGTAGTTGTGGAGTTTCTAGTTATGAAGTTTCTAGTTATGGAGTCTCTAGATGTGGAGTTTCTAGTTGCGGAGTTTCTAGTTGCGGAGTTTCTAGTTGTGGAGTTTCTAGTTGTGGAATTTGTAGTTGTGGAGTATCTAGTTGCGGACTTTCTAGCTCTAGAGTTTCTAGTTGTGGAGTTTCTAGTTGTGGAGTTTCTAGTTGTGGAGTTTATATTTGCGGAGTTTCTAGTTGTGAACTTTCTAGCTGTGGAGTTTCCAGTTCTTGAGTTTCTAGTTGCTGAGTTTCTAGTTGCGAAGTCTCAAGTTGTGGAGTTTCTAGCTGTGAGGTTTCTGGTTGCAAAGTTTCTAGTTGTGGCGTTTCTAGTTGCAGAGTGTCTAGTTGTGGAGTTTCTAGTTGTGGACTTTGTAGTTGTGGAGTATCTAGTTGTGGTGTTTCAAGTTGTGGAGTTTCTAGTTGTGGAGTTTTTAGTTGCGGAGTTTCTAGTTGTGGAGTTTCTAGTTGCGGAGTTTCTGGTTGTGGAGTTTCTAGTTGTGGAGTTTCCAGTTGTGGAGTCTGTAGTTGTGGAGTCTGTAGTTGTGGAGTTTCTAGTTGTGGAGTTTCTAGTTATGGAGTCTCTAGTTGTGGAGTTTCTAGTTGCGGAGTTTCTAGTTGTGGAGTTTGTAGTTGTGGAATTTGTAGTTGTGGAGTATCTAGTTGTGGGCTTTGTAGCTGTAGAGTTTTTAGTTGTGGAGTTTCTAGCTGTGGAGTTTCCTGTTCTTGAGTTTCTAGTTGCTGAGTTTCTAGTTGCGAAGTCTCAAGTTGTGCAGTTTCTAGCTGTGAGGTTTCTGGTTGCAAAGTTTCTAGTTGTGGAGTTTCTAGTTGCAGAGTGTCTAGTTGTGAAGTTTCTAGTTGTGGACTTTGTAGTTGTGGAGTATCTAGTTGTGGTGTTTCTAGTTGCGGAGTTTCTAGTTGCAGAGTTTCTAGTTGCAGAGTTTCTAGTTGCGAAGTTTTCTAGTTTTAGAGTTTCTAGTTGTGCAGTTTCTAGTTGGAGTTCTTAGTTGGAGTTTTTAGTTTTCGAGTTTCTAGTTGTAGATTTTCTAGTTGCGGAGTTCCTAGTTGCAGAGTTTCTAGTTGTGCGGTTTCTAGTTGTTGAAATTGTAGCTGTGGAGTTTCTACTTATGGACTCCCTAGTCGTGGAGTTTCTAGTTGTGTAGTTTCTATCTGAGGAGTTTCTAAATGTGAAGTCTCCAGTTGTGCAGTCTCTAGTTGTGGAGTTTCTAGTTGTGGAGTTTCTTAAAGTGGAGTTTCTAGTTGGAGTTTTTAGTTTTCGACTTTCTAGTTGTAGATTTTCTAGTTGCGGAGTCTCTATTTGTGGAGTTTCTAGCTGTGGAGTTTCCAGTTCTTGTGTTTCTAGTTGCGGAGTTTCTAGTTGCGAAGTCCCAAGTTGTGGAGTTTCTAGCTGTGAAGTTTCTAGTTGCGAAGTTTCTAGTTGCAGAGTTTCTAGTTGCAGAGTTTCTAGTTGCGGAGTCTCTAGTTGTGCAGTTTCTGGTTGTAGAGTTTCTAGTTGTGAAGTTTCTAGCTGTGGAGTTTCTAGTTGCGGAGTTTCTAGTTGCAGAGTTTCTAGTTGCAGACTTTCTAGCTGTGGAGTTTCTAGTTGCGGAGTTTCTAGTTGCAGAGTTTCTAGTTGCAGAGTTTCTAGTTGCGAAGTTTTCTAGTTGTAGAGTTTCTAGTTGTGCAGTTTCTAGTTGGAGTTCTTAGTTGGAGTTTTTAGTTTTCGAGTTTCTAGTTGTAGATTTTCTAGTTGCGGAGTTCCTAGTTGCAGAGTTTCTAGTTGTGCGGTTTCTAGTTGTTGAAATTCTAGCTGTGGAGTTTCTACTTATGGACTCCCTAGTCGTGGAGTTTCTAGTTGTGTAGTTTCTATCTGAGGAGTTTCTAAATGTGAAGTCTCCAGTTGTGCAGTCTCTAGTTGTGGAGTTTCTTAAAGTGGAGTTTCTAGTTGGAGTTTTAGTTTTCGACTTTCTAGTTGTAGATTTTCTAGTTGCGGAGTCTCTATTTGTGGAGTTTCTAGCTGTGGAGTTTCCAGTTCTTGTGTTTCTAGTTGCGGAGTTTCTAGTTGCGAAGTCCCAAGTTGTGGAGTTTCTAGCTGTGAAGTTTCTAGTTGCGAAGTTTCTAGTTGCAGAGTTTCTAGTTGCAGAGTTTCTAGTTGTGGAGTTTCTAGTTGTGGAATTTGTAGTTGTGGAGTCTCTAGTTGTGTTGTTTCAAGTTGTGAAGTTTCTAGTTGTGGAGTGTTTAGTTGCGGAGTTTCTAGTTGTGGAGTTTCTAGTTGTGGAATTTGTAGTTGTGGAGTATCTAGTTGTGGACTTTCTTGCTCTAGAGTTTCTAGTTGTGGAGTTTCCAGTTGTGGAGTCTGTAGTTGTGGAGTCTGTATTTGTTGAGTCTGTAGTTGTGGAGTTTCTAGTTGTGAAGTTTCTAGTTATGGAGTCTCTAGATGTGGAGTTTCTAGTTGCGGAGTTTCTAGTTGCGGAGTTTCTAGTTGTGGAGTTTCTAGCTGTGAGGTTTCTGGTTGCAAAGTTTCTAGTTGTGGAGTTTCTAGTTGCAGAGTGTCTAGTTGTGAAGTTTCTAGTTGTGGACTTTGTAGTTGTGGAGTATCTAGTTGTGGTGTTTCAAGTTGTGGAGTTTCTAGTTGTGGAGTTTTTAGTTGCGGAGTTTCTAGTTGTGGACTTTCTAGTTGCGGAGTTTCTGGTTGTGGAGTTTCTAGTTGTGGACTTTCCAGTTGTGGAGTCTGTAGTTGTGGAGTCTGTAGTTGTGGAGTTTCTAGTTGTGGAGTTTCTAGTTATGGAGTCTCTAGTTGTGGAGTTTCTAGTTGTGGAGTTTATAGTTGCGGAGTTTCTAGTTGTGGACTTTCTAGCTGTGGAGTTTCCAGTTCTTGAGTTTCTAGTTGCTGAGTTTCTAGTTGCGAAGTCTCAAGTTGTGGAGTTTCTAGCTGTGAGGTTTCTGGTTGCAAAGTTTCTAGTTGTGGAGTTTCTAGTTGCAGAGTGTCTAGTTGTGGAGTTTCTAGTTGTGGACTTTGTAGTTGTGGAGTATCTAGTTGTGGTGTTTCAAGTTGTGGAGTTTCTAGCTGTGGAGTTTGTAGTTGCGGAGTCTCTAGTTGTGCAGTTTCTGGTTGTGGAGTTTCTAGTTGTGGAGTTTCTAGTTGTGGAGTTTCTAGTTGTTGAGTTTCTAGTTGCCGAGTTTCTAGCTGCAAAGTCTCAAGTTGTGGAGTTTCTAGTTGTGGAGTTTCTATTTGTGGAGTTTCTAGTTGCGGAGTTTCTAGTTGCAGAGTTTCTAGTTGTAAAGTTTCTAGTTGTGGAATTAGTAGTTATGGAGTATCTAGTTGTGGTGTTTCAAGTTGTGGAGTTTCTAGTTGTAGAGTTTTTAGTTGCGGAGTTTCTAGTTGTTGAGTTTCTAGTTGCGGAGTTTCTAGTTGTGGAGTTTCTATTTGTGGAATTTGTAGTTGTGGAGTATCTAGTTGTGGTGTTTCAAGTTGTGGAGTTTCTAGTTGTGGAGTTTCTAGCTAAGGAGTTTCCAGTTTATGAGTTTCTAGTTGCCGAGTATCTAGTTGCGAAGTCTAAAGTGTTGGAGTTGCTAGTTGTGGAGTTTCTAGCTGTGGAGTTTCCAGTTCTTGAGTTTTTAGTTGCCGAATTTCTAGTTGCGAAGTCTCAAGTTGTGGAGTTTCTAGCTGTGAAGTTTCTAGTTGCGAAGTTTCTAGTTGCGGAGTTTCTAGTTGCAGAGTTTCTAGTTGTGGAGTTTCTAGTTGTGCAATTTGTAGTTGTGGAGTATCTACTTGTGGTGTTTCAAGTTGCGGAATTTCTAGTTGTGGAGTTTATAGTTGTGGAGTATCTAGTTGTGGAGTTTCAAGTTGTGAACTTCTCGTTGTGGATTTTGAAGTTGTAGAGTTCCTAGTTGCGGAGTGTCTAGTTGTGGAGTTTCTACTTGTGGAGTTTCTGGTTGTGGAGTTTCTAGTTGTGGAATTTGTAGTTGTGGAGTATCTAGCTGCGGACTTTCTAGCTGTAGAGTTTCTAGTTGCGGAGTTTCTAGTTGCAGAGTTTCTAGTTGTGGAGTTTCTAGTTGTGTAATGTGTAGTTGTGGAGTATCTAGTTGTGGCGTTCCAAGTTGTGGAGTTTCTAGTTGTGGAGTTTCTGGTTGTGGAGTTTCTAGTTGTGGAGTTTCTAGTTGTTGAGTTTCTAGTTGCCGAGTTTCTAGTTGCAAAGTCTCAAGTTGTGGAGTTTCTAGTTGTGGAAATTTTATTTGTGGAGTTTCTAGTCATGGAGTTTCTAGTTGTGGAGTTTTAGTTGTGGAGTCTCTAGTTGTGGAGTTTCTACTTGTGGAGTTTCTAGCTGTGGAGTTTCTAGTTGCGGAGTTTTCTAGTTGCGGAGTTTCTAGTTGCGGAGTTTCTAGTTCCGGAGTTTCAAGTTGTGGAGTTTCTACTTGTGGAGTTTCTAGTTGTGGAATTTGTAGTTGTGGAGTCTCTAGTTGTGGTGTTTCAAGTTGTGGAGTTTCTACTTGTAGGGTTTCTAGTTGTGGAGTTTCTAGTTGTGGAGTTTCTAGTTGTGGAGTTTATAGTTGTGGAGATTCTAGTTGCAGAATTTCGAATTGCAGAGTCTCAAGTTGTGGAGTTTCTAGTTGCGGAGTCTCTAGTTGTGGAGTTTCTAGCTGTGGAGTTTCCAGTTCTTGAGTTTCTAGTTGCCGAGTGTCTAGATGCGAAGTCTCAAGTTGCGGAGTTTCTACCTGTGGAGTTTGTAGTTGCGGAGTCTCTAGTTGTGCAGTTTCTGGTTATAGAGTTTCTAGTTGTGAAGTTTCTAGCTGTGGAGTTTCTAGTTGCGGAGTTTCTAGTTGCAGAGTTTCTAGTTGCAGACTTTCTAGCTGTGGAGTTTCTAGTTGCGGAGTTTCTAGTTGCAGAGTTTCTAGTTGCAGAGTTTCTAGTTGCGAAGTTTTCTAGTTGTAGAGTTTCTAGTTGTGCAGTTTCTAGTTGGAGTTCTTAGTTGGAGTTTTTAGTTTTCGAGTTTCTAGTTGTAGATTTTCTAGTTGCGGAGTTCCTAGTTGCAGAGTTTCTAGTTGTGCGGTTTCTAGTTGTTGAAATTCTAGCTGTGGAGTTTCTACTTATGGACTCCCTAGTCGTGGAGTTTCTAGTTGTGTAGTTTCTATCTGAGGAGTTTCTAAATGTGAAGTCTCCAGTTGTGCAGTCTCTAGTTGTGGAGTTTCTAGTTGTGGAGTTTCTTAAAGTGGAGTTTCTAGTTGGAGTTTTTAGTTTTCGACTTTCTAGTTGTAGATTTTCTAGTTGCGGAGTCTCTATTTGTGGAGTTTCTAGCTGTGGAGTTTCCAGTTCTTGTGTTTCTAGTTGCGGAGTTTCTAGTTGCGAAGTCCCAAGTTGTGGAGTTTCTAGCTGTGAAGTTTCTAGTTGCGAAGTTTCTAGTTGCAGAGTTTCTAGTTGCAGAGTTTCTAGTTGTGGAGTTTCTAGTTGTGGAATTTGTAGTTGTGGAGTCTCTAGTTGTGGTGTTTCAAGTTGTGAAGTTTCTAGTTGTGGAGTTTTTAGTTGCGGAGTTTCTAGTTGTGGAGTTTCTAGTTGCGGAGTTTCTGGTTGTGGAGTTTCTAGTTGTGAGGTTTCTAGTTGCGAAGTTTCTAGTTGTGGAGTTTCTAGTTGCAGAGTTTCTAGTTGTGGAGTTTCTAGTTGTGGACTTTGTAGTTGTGGAGTATCTAATTGTGTTGTTTCAAGTTGTGGAGTTTCTAGTTGTGGAGTTTTTAGTTGCGGAGTTTCTAGTTGTGGAGTTTCTAGTTGCGGAGTTTCTGGTTGTGAAGTTTCTAGTTGTGGAGTTTCCAGTTGTGGAGTCTGTAGTTGTGGAGTCTGTATTTGTTGAGTCTGTAGTTGTGGAGTTTCTAGTTGTGAAGTTTCTAGTTATGGAGTCTCTAGATGTGGAGTTTCTAGTTGCGGAGTTTCTAGTTGCGGAGTTTCTAGTTGTGGAGTTTCTAGCTGTGAGGTTTCTGGTTGCAAAGTTTCTAGTTGTGGAGTTTCTAGTTGCAGAGTGTCTAGTTGTGGAGTTTCTAGTTGTGGACTTTGTAGTTGCGGAGTATCTAGTTGTGGTGTTTCAAGTTGTGGAGTTTCTAGTTGTGGAGTTTTTAGTTGCGGAGTTTCTAGTTGTGGACTTTCTAGTTGCGGAGTTTCTGGTTGTGGAGTTTCTAGTTGTGGACTTTCCAGTTGTGGAGTCTGTAGTTGTGGAGTTTATAGTTGCGGAGTTTCTAGTTGTGGACTTTCTAGCTGTGGAGTTTCCAGTTTTTTAGTTTCTAGTTGCTGAGTTTCTAGTTGCGAAGTCTCAAGTTGTGGAGTTTCTAGCTGTGAGGTTTCTGGTTGCAAAGTTTCTAGTTGTGGAGTTTCTAGTTGCAGAGTGTCTAGTTGTGGAGTTTCTAGTTGTGGACTTTGTAGTTGTGGAGTATCTAGTTGTGGTGTTTCAAGTTGTGGAGTTTCTAGCTGTGGAGTTTGTAGTTGCGGAGTCTCTAGTTGTGCAGTTTCTGGTTGTGGAGTTTCTAGTTGTGGAGTTTCTAGTTGTGGAGTTTCTAGTTGTTGAGTTTCCAGTTGCCGAGTTTCTAGCTGCAAAGTCTCAAGTTGTGGAGTTTCTAGTTGTGGAGTTTCTATTTGTGGAGTTTCTAGTTGCGGAGTTTCTAGTTGCAGAGTTTCTAGTTGTGGAGTTTCTAGTTGTGGAATTAGTAGTTATGGAGTATCTAGTTGTGGTGTTTCAAGTTGTGGAGTTTCTAGTTGTAGAGTTTTTAGTTGCGGAGTTTCTAGTTGTTGAGTTTCTAGTTGCGGAGTTTCTAGTTGTGGAGTTTCTATTTGTGGAATTTGTAGTTGTGGAGTATCTAGTTGTGGTGTTTCAAGTTGTGGAGTTTCTAGTTGTGGAGTTTCTAGCTAAGGAGTTTCCAGTTTATGAGTTTCTAGTTGCCGAGTATCTAGTTGCGAAGTCTAAAGTGTTGGAGTTGCTAGTTGTGGAGTTTCTAGCTGTGGAGTTTCCAGTTCTTGAGTTTTTAGTTGCCGAATTTCTAGTTGCGAAGTCTCAAGTTGTGGAGTTTCTAGCTGTGAAGTTTCTAGTTGCGAAGTTTCTAGTTGCGGAGTTTCTAGTTGCAGAGTTTCTAGTTGTGGAGTTTCTAGTTGTGCAATTTGTAGTTGTGGAGCATCTACTTGTGGTGTTTCAAGTTGTGGAGTTTCTAGTTGTGGAGTTTATAGTTGTGGAGTATCTAGTTGTGGAGTTTCAAGTTGTGAACTTCTCGTTGTGGATTTTGAAGTTGTAGAGTTCCTAGTTGCGGAGTGTCTAGTTGTTGAGTTTCTACTTGTGGAGTTTCTGGTTGTGGAGTTTCTAGTTGTGGAATTTGTAGTTGTGGAGTATCTAGCTGCGGACTTTCTAGCTGTAGAGTTTCTAGTTGCGGAGTTTCTAGTTGCAGAGTTTCTAGTTGTGGAGTTTCTAGTTGTGTAAAGTGTAGTTGTGGAGTATCTAGTTGTGGCGTTCCAAGTTGTGGAGTTTCTAGTTGTGGAGTTTCTGGTTGTGGAGTTTCTAGTTGTGGAGATTCTAGTTGTTGAGTTTCTTGTTGCCGAGTTTCTAGTTGCAAAGTCTCAAGTTGTGGAGTTTCTAGTTGTGGAAATTTTATTTGTGGAGTTTCTAGTCATGGAGTTTCTAGTTGTGGAGTTTTAGTTGTGGAGTCTCTAGTTGTGGAGTTTCTACTTGTGGAGTTTCTAGCTGTGGAGTTTCTAGTTGCGGAGTTTCTAGTTGCGGACTTTGTAGTTGCGGAGTTTTCTAGTTGCGGAGTTTCTAGTTGCGGAGTTTCTAGTTGCGGAGTTTCTAGTTGCGGAGTTTCTACTTGTGGAGTTTCTAGTTGTGGAATTTGTAGTTGTGGAGTCTCTAGTTGTGGTGTTTCAAGTTGTGGAGTTTCTACTTGTAGGGTTTCTAGTTGTGGAGTTTCTAGTTGTGGAGTTTCTAGTTGTGGAGTTTATAGTTGTGGAGATTCTAGTTGCAGAATTTCGAATTGCAGAGTCTCAAGTTGTGGAGTTTCTAGTTGCGGAGTCTCTAGTTGTGGAGTTTCTAGCTGTGGAGTTTCCAGTTCTTGAGTTTCTAGTTGCCGAGTGTCTAGATGCGAAGTCTCAAGTTGCGGAGTTTCTACCTGTGGAGTTTGTAGTTGCCGAGTCTCTAGTGGTGCAGTTTCTGGTTGTAGAGTTTCTAGTTGTGAAGTTTCTAGCTGTGGAGTTTCTAGTTGCGGAGTTTCTAGTTGCAGAGTTTCTAGTTGCAGACTTTCTAGCTGTGGAGTTTCTAGTTGCGGAGTTTCTAGTTGCAGAGTTTCTACTTGCAGAGTTTCTAGTTGCGAAGTTTTCTAGTTGTAGAGTTTCTAGTTGTGCAGTTTCTAGTTGGAGTTCTTAGTTGGAGTTTTTAGTTTTCGAGTTTCTAGTTGTAGATTTTCTAGTTGCGGAGTTCCTAGTTGCAGAGTTTCTAGTTGTGCGGTTTCTAGTTGTTGAAATTCTAGCTGTGGAGTTTTTACTTATGGACTCCCTAGTCGTGGAGTTTCTAGTTGTGTAGTTTCTATCTGTGGAGTTTCTAAATGTGAAGTCTCCAGTTGTGCAGTCTCTAGTTGTGGAGTTTGTAGTTGTGGAGTTTCTTAAAGTGGAGTTTCTAGTTGGAGTTTTTAGTTTTCGACTTTCTAGTTGTAGATTTTCTAGTTGCGGAGTCTCGATTTTTGGAGTTTCTAGCTGTGGAGTTTCCAGTTCTTGTGTTTCTAGTTGCGGAGTTTCTAGTTGCGAAGTCCCAAGTTGTGGAGTTTCTAGCTGTGAAGTTTCTAGTTGAGAAGTTTCTAGTTGCAGAGTTTCTAGTTGCAGAGTTTCTAGTTGTGGAGTTTCTAGTTGTGGAATTTGTAGTTGTGGAGTCTCTAGTTGTGGTGTTTCAAGTTGTGAAGTTTCTAGTTGTGGAGTTTTTAGTTGCGGAGTTTCTAGTTGTGGAGTTTCTAGTTGCGGAGTTTCTGGTTGTGGAGTTTCTAGTTGTGAGGTTTCTAGTTGCGAAGTTTCTAGTTGTGGAGTTTCTAGTTGCAGAGTTTCTAGTTGTGGAGTTTCTAGTTGTGGACTTTGTAGTTGTGGAGTATCTAATTGTGTTGTTTCAAGTTGTGGAGTTTCTAGTTGTGGAGTTTTTAGTTGCGGAGTTTCTAGTTGTGGAGTTTCTAGTTGCGGAGTTTCTGGTTGTGAAGTTTCTAGTTGTGGAGTTTCCAGTTGTGGAGTCTGTAGTTGTGGAGTCTGTATTTGTTGAGTCTGTAGTTGTGGAGTTTCTAGTTGTGAAGTTTCTAGTTATGGAGTCCCTAGATGTGGAGTTTCTAGTTGCGGAGTTTCTAGTTGCGGAGTTTCGAGCTGTGAGGTTTCTGGTTGCAAAGTTTCTAGTTGTGGAGTTTCTAGTTGCAGAGTGTCTAGTTGTGGAGTTTCTAGTTGTGGACTTTGTAGTTGTGGAGTATCTAGTTGTGGTGTTTCAAGTTGTGGAGTTTCTAGTTGTGGAGTTTTTAGTTGCGGAGTTTCTAGTTGTGGACTTTCTAGTTGCGGAGTTTCTGGTTGTGGAGTTTCTAGTTGTGGACTTTCCAGTTGTGGAGTCTGTAGTTGTGGAATCTGTAGTTGTGGAGTTTCTAGTTGTGGAGTTTCTAGTTATGGAGTCTCTAGTTGTGGAGTTTCTAGTTGTGGAGTTTATAGTTGCGGAGTTTCTAGTTGTGGACTTTCTAGCTGTGGAGTTTCCAGTTTTTTAGTTTCTAGTTGCTGAGTTTCTAGTTGCGAAGTCTCAAGTTGTGGAGTTTCTAGCTGTGAGGTTTCTGGTTGCAAAGTTTCTAGTTGTGGAGTTTCTAGTTGCAGAGTGTCTAGTTGTGGAGTTTCTAGTTGTGGACTTTGTAGTTGTGGAGTATCTAGTTGTGGTGTTTCAAGTTGTGGAGTTTCTAGCTGTGGAGTTTGTAGTTGCGGAGTCTCTAGTTGTGCAGTTTCTGGTTGTGGAGTTTCTAGTTGTGGAGTTTCTAGTTGTGGAGTTTCTAGTTGTTGAGTTTCCAGTTGCCGAGTTTCTAGCTGCAAAGTCTCAAGTTGTGGAGTTTCTAGTTGTGGAGTTTCTATTTGTGGAGTTTCTAGTTGCGGAGTTTCTAGTTGCAGAGTTTCTAGTTGTGGAGTTTCTAGTTGTGGAATTAGTAGTTATGGAGTATCTAGTTGTGGTGTTTCAAGTTGTGGAGTTTCTAGTTGTAGAGTTTTTAGTTGCGGAGTTTCTAGTTGTTGAGTTTCTAGTTGCGGAGTTTCTAGTTGTGGAGTTTCTATTTGTGGAATTTGTAGTTGTGGAGTATCTAGTTGTGGTGTTTCAAGTTGTGGAGTTTCTAGTTGTGGAGTTTCTAGCTAAGGAGTTTCCAGTTTATGAGTTTCTAGTTGCCGAGTATCTAGTTGCGAAGTCTAAAGTGTTGGAGTTGCTAGTTGTGGAGTTTCTAGTTGTGGAGTTTCTAGTTGTGGAATTTGTAGTTGTGGAGTATCTAGTTGCGGACCTTGTAGCTGTAGAGTTTTTAGTTGTGGAGTTTCTAGTTGCAGAGTTTCTAGTTGTGGAGTTTCTAGTTGTGTAATTTGTAGTTGTGGAGTATCTAGTTGTGGCGTTCCAAGTTGTGGAGTTTCTAGTGGTGGAGTTTCTAGTTGTGAAGTTTCTAGTTGTTGAGTTTCTAGTTTCCGAGTTTCTAGTTGCAAAGTCTCAAGTTGTGGAGTTTCTAGTTGTGGAGTTTCTAGTTGTGGAGTTTCTGGTTTTGGAGTTTCTAGTTGTGGAGTCTGTAGCTGTGGAGTTTCTAGTTGTCGAGTCTCTAGTTGTGGAGTTTCTAGTTGCGGAGTTTCTAGTTGCGGAGTTTCTAGTTGTGGAGTTTCTAGTTGTGGAATTTGTAGTTGTGGAGTATCTAATTGTGGTGTTTCAAGTTGTGGAGTTTCTAGTTGTGTTGTTTCTAGCTGTGAAGTCTGTAGTTGTGGAGTCTACAGTTGTGGAATTTGTAGTTGTGGAGTGTCTAATTTTGGTGTTTCAAGTTGTGGAGTTTCTAGTTGTGGAGTTTCTAGCTGTGGAAATTCCAGTTCTTGAGTTTCTAGTTGGCGAGTGTCTAGTTGCGAAGTCTCAAGTTGCGGAGTTTCTACCTGTGGAGTTTGTAGTTGCGGAGTCTCTAGTTGTGCAGTTTCTGGTTGTGGAGTTTCTAGTTGTGGAGTTTCTAGCTGTGGAGTATCTAGCTGTGGTGTTTCGAGTTGTGGAGTTTCTAGTTGTGAAGTTTCTAGTTGTGGAGTTTCTAGTTGCCGAGTTTCTAGTTGCGAAATCTCAAGTTGTGGAGTTTCTAGCTGTGAGGTTTCTAGTTGTGAAGTTTCTAGTTGCGGAGTTTCTAGTTGCAGAGTTTCTAGTTGTGGAGTTTCTAGTTGTGGAATTTGTAGTTGTGGAGTCTCTAGTTGTGGTGTTTCAAGTTGTGGAGTTTCTACTTGTAGGGTTTCTAGTTGTGGAGTTTCTAGTTGTGGAGTTTCTAGTTGTGGAGTTTACAGCTGTGGAGTTTCTAGTTGCAGAATTTCGAATTGCAGAGTCTCAAGTTTTGGAGTTTTTTGTTGCGGAGTCTCTAGTTGTGGAGTTTCTAGCTGTGGAGTTTCCAGTTCTTGAGTTTCTAGCTGCCGAGTGTCTAGATGCGAAGTCTCAAGTTGCGGAGTTTCTACCTGTGGAGTTTGTAGTTGCGGAGTCTCTAGTGCAGTTTCTGGTTGTAGAGTTTCTAGTTGTGAAGTTTCTAGCTGTGGAGTTTCTAGTTGCGGAGTTTCTAGTTGCAGAGTTTCTAGTTGTAGAGTTTCTAGTTGCGAAGTTTTCTAGTTGTAGAGTTTCTAGTTGTGCAGTTTCTAGATGGAGTTCTTAGTTGGAGTTTTTAGTTTTCGAGTTTCTAGTTGTAGATTTTCTAGTTGCGGAGTTCCTAGTTGTGGAGTTTCTAGTTGTGCGGTTTCTAGTTGTTGAAATTCTAGCTGTGGAGTTTCTACTTATGGACTCCCTAGTCGTGGAGTTTCTAGTTGTGTAGTTTCTTTCTGAGGAGTTTCTAAATGTGAAGTCTCCAGTTGTGCAGTCTCTAGTTGTGGAGTTTCTAGTTGTGGAGTTTCTAGTTGTGGAGTTTCTTAAAGTGGAGTTTCTAGTTATAGAGTTTCTAGTTCGAGTTTTTATTTTCGAGTTTCTAGTTGTAGATTTTCTAGTTGTGGAGTTTCTAGTTGCAGAGTTTCTAGTTGTGGAGTTTCTAGTTGTGGACTTTGTAGTTGTGGAGTATCTAGTTGTGGTGTTTCAAGTTGTTGAGTTTCTAGTTGTGGAGTTTTTAGTTGCGGAGTTTCTAGTTGTGGAGTTTCTAGTTGCGGAGTTTCTAGTTGTGGAGTTTCTAGTTGTGGAGTTTCAAGTTGTGGACTCTGTAGTTGTTGAGTCTGTATTTGTTGAGACTGTAGTTGTGGAGTTTCTAGTTATGAAGTTTCTAGTTATGGAGTCTCTAGATGTGGAGTTTCTAGTTGCGGAGTTTCTAGTTGCGGAGTTTCTAGTTGTGGAGTTTCTAGTTGTGGAATTTGTAGTTGTGGAGTATCTAGTTGCGGACTTTCTAGCTCTAGAGTTTCTAGTTGTGGAGTTTCTAGTTGTGGAGTTTCTAGTTGTGGAGTTTATATTTGCGGAGTTTCTAGTTGTGAACTTTCTAGCTGTGGAGTTTCCAGTTCTTGAGTTTCTAGTTGCTGAGTTTCTAGTTGCGAAGTCTCAAGTTGTGGAGTTTCTAGCTGTGAGGTTTCTGGTTGCAAAGTTTCTAGTTGTGGCGTTTCTAGTTGCAGAGTGTCTAGTTGTGGAGTTTCTAGTTGTGGACTTTGTAGTTGTGGAGTATCTAGTTGTGGTGTTTCAAGTTGTGGAGTTTCTAGTTGTGGAGTTTTTAGTTGCGGAGTTTCTAGTTGTGGAGTTTCTAGTTGCGGAGTTTCTGGTTGTGGAGTTTCTAGTTGTGGAGTTTCCAGTTGTGGAGTCTGTAGTTGTGGAGTCTGTAGTTGTGGAGTTTCTAGTTGTGGAGTTTCTAGTTATGGAGTCTCTAGTTGTGGAGTTTCTAGTTGCGGAGTTTCTAGTTGTGGAGTTTGTAGTTGTGGAATTTGTAGTTGTGGAGTATCTAGTTGTGGGCTTTGTAGCTGTAGAGTTTTTAGTTGTGGAGTTTCTAGCTGTGGAGTTTCCTGTTCTTGAGTTTCTAGTTGCTGAGTTTCTAGTTGCGAAGTCTCAAGTTGTGCAGTTTCTAGCTGTGAGGTTTCTGGTTGCAAAGTTTCTAGTTGTGGAGTTTCTAGTTGCAGAGTGTCTAGTTGTGAAGTTTCTAGTTGTGGACTTTGTAGTTGTGGAGTATCTAGTTGTGGTGTTTCTAGTTGCGGAGTTTCTAGTTGCAGAGTTTCTAGTTGCAGAGTTTCTAGTTGCGAAGTTTTCTAGTTTTAGAGTTTCTAGTTGTGCAGTTTCTAGTTGGAGTTCTTAGTTGGAGTTTTTAGTTTTCGAGTTTCTAGTTGTAGATTTTCTAGTTGCGGAGTTCCTAGTTGCAGAGTTTCTAGTTGTGCGGTTTCTAGTTGTTGAAATTGTAGCTGTGGAGTTTCTACTTATGGACTCCCTAGTCGTGGAGTTTCTAGTTGTGTAGTTTCTATCTGAGGAGTTTCTAAATGTGAAGTCTCCAGTTGTGCAGTCTCTAGTTGTGGAGTTTCTAGTTGTGGAGTTTCTTAAAGTGGAGTTTCTAGTTGGAGTTTTTAGTTTTCGACTTTCTAGTTGTAGATTTTCTAGTTGCGGAGTCTCTATTTGTGGAGTTTCTAGCTGTGGAGTTTCCAGTTCTTGTGTTTCTAGTTGCGGAGTTTCTAGTTGCGAAGTCCCAAGTTGTGGAGTTTCTAGCTGTGAAGTTTCTAGTTGCGAAGTTTCTAGTTGCAGAGTTTCTAGTTGCAGAGTTTCTAGTTGCGGAGTCTCTAGTTGTGCAGTTTCTGGTTGTAGAGTTTCTAGTTGTGAAGTTTCTAGCTGTGGAGTTTCTAGTTGCGGAGTTTCTAGTTGCAGAGTTTCTAGTTGCAGACTTTCTAGCTGTGGAGTTTCTAGTTGCGGAGTTTCTAGTTGCAGAGTTTCTAGTTGCAGAGTTTCTAGTTGCGAAGTTTTCTAGTTGTAGAGTTTCTAGTTGTGCAGTTTCTAGTTGGAGTTCTTAGTTGGAGTTTTTAGTTTTCGAGTTTCTAGTTGTAGATTTTCTAGTTGCGGAGTTCCTAGTTGCAGAGTTTCTAGTTGTGCGGTTTCTAGTTGTTGAAATTCTAGCTGTGGAGTTTCTACTTATGGACTCCCTAGTCGTGGAGTTTCTAGTTGTGTAGTTTCTATCTGAGGAGTTTCTAAATGTGAAGTCTCCAGTTGTGCAGTCTCTAGTTGTGGAGTTTCTTAAAGTGGAGTTTCTAGTTGGAGTTTTAGTTTTCGACTTTCTAGTTGTAGATTTTCTAGTTGCGGAGTCTCTATTTGTGGAGTTTCTAGCTGTGGAGTTTCCAGTTCTTGTGTTTCTAGTTGCGGAGTTTCTAGTTGCGAAGTCCCAAGTTGTGGAGTTTCTAGCTGTGAAGTTTCTAGTTGCGAAGTTTCTAGTTGCAGAGTTTCTAGTTGCAGAGTTTCTAGTTGTGGAGTTTCTAGTTGTGGAATTTGTAGTTGTGGAGTCTCTAGTTGTGTTGTTTCAAGTTGTGAAGTTTCTAGTTGTGGAGTGTTTAGTTGCGGAGTTTCTAGTTGTGGAGTTTCTAGTTGTGGAATTTGTAGTTGTGGAGTATCTAGTTGTGGACTTTCTTGCTCTAGAGTTTCTAGTTGTGGAGTTTCCAGTTGTGGAGTCTGTAGTTGTGGAGTCTGTATTTGTTGAGTCTGTAGTTGTGGAGTTTCTAGTTGTGAAGTTTCTAGTTATGGAGTCTCTAGATGTGGAGTTTCTAGTTGCGGAGTTTCTAGTTGCGGAGTTTCTAGTTGTGGAGTTTCTAGCTGTGAGGTTTCTGGTTGCAAAGTTTCTAGTTGTGGAGTTTCTAGTTGCAGAGTGTCTAGTTGTGAAGTTTCTAGTTGTGGACTTTGTAGTTGTGGAGTATCTAGTTGTGGTGTTTCAAGTTGTGGAGTTTCTAGTTGTGGAGTTTTTAGTTGCGGAGTTTCTAGTTGTGGACTTTCTAGTTGCGGAGTTTCTGGTTGTGGAGTTTCTAGTTGTGGACTTTCCAGTTGTGGAGTCTGTAGTTGTGGAGTCTGTAGTTGTGGAGTTTCTAGTTGTGGAGTTTCTAGTTATGGAGTCTCTAGTTGTGGAGTTTCTAGTTGTGGAGTTTATAGTTGCGGAGTTTCTAGTTGTGGACTTTCTAGCTGTGGAGTTTCCAGTTCTTGAGTTTCTAGTTGCTGAGTTTCTAGTTGCGAAGTCTCAAGTTGTGGAGTTTCTAGCTGTGAGGTTTCTGGTTGCAAAGTTTCTAGTTGTGGAGTTTCTAGTTGCAGAGTGTCTAGTTGTGGAGTTTCTAGTTGTGGACTTTGTAGTTGTGGAGTATCTAGTTGTGGTGTTTCAAGTTGTGGAGTTTCTAGCTGTGGAGTTTGTAGTTGCGGAGTCTCTAGTTGTGCAGTTTCTGGTTGTGGAGTTTCTAGTTGTGGAGTTTCTAGTTGTGGAGTTTCTAGTTGTTGAGTTTCTAGTTGCCGAGTTTCTAGCTGCAAAGTCTCAAGTTGTGGAGTTTCTAGTTGTGGAGTTTCTATTTGTGGAGTTTCTAGTTGCGGAGTTTCTAGTTGCAGAGTTTCTAGTTGTAAAGTTTCTAGTTGTGGAATTAGTAGTTATGGAGTATCTAGTTGTGGTGTTTCAAGTTGTGGAGTTTCTAGTTGTAGAGTTTTTAGTTGCGGAGTTTCTAGTTGTTGAGTTTCTAGTTGCGGAGTTTCTAGTTGTGGAGTTTCTATTTGTGGAATTTGTAGTTGTGGAGTATCTAGTTGTGGTGTTTCAAGTTGTGGAGTTTCTAGTTGTGGAGTTTCTAGCTAAGGAGTTTCCAGTTTATGAGTTTCTAGTTGCCGAGTATCTAGTTGCGAAGTCTAAAGTGTTGGAGTTGCTAGTTGTGGAGTTTCTAGCTGTGGAGTTTCCAGTTCTTGAGTTTTTAGTTGCCGAATTTCTAGTTGCGAAGTCTCAAGTTGTGGAGTTTCTAGCTGTGAAGTTTCTAGTTGCGAAGTTTCTAGTTGCGGAGTTTCTAGTTGCAGAGTTTCTAGTTGTGGAGTTTCTAGTTGTGCAATTTGTAGTTGTGGAGTATCTACTTGTGGTGTTTCAAGTTGCGGAATTTCTAGTTGTGGAGTTTATAGTTGTGGAGTATCTAGTTGTGGAGTTTCAAGTTGTGAACTTCTCGTTGTGGATTTTGAAGTTGTAGAGTTCCTAGTTGCGGAGTGTCTAGTTGTGGAGTTTCTACTTGTGGAGTTTCTGGTTGTGGAGTTTCTAGTTGTGGAATTTGTAGTTGTGGAGTATCTAGCTGCGGACTTTCTAGCTGTAGAGTTTCTAGTTGCGGAGTTTCTAGTTGCAGAGTTTCTAGTTGTGGAGTTTCTAGTTGTGTAATGTGTAGTTGTGGAGTATCTAGTTGTGGCGTTCCAAGTTGTGGAGTTTCTAGTTGTGGAGTTTCTGGTTGTGGAGTTTCTAGTTGTGGAGTTTCTAGTTGTTGAGTTTCTAGTTGCCGAGTTTCTAGTTGCAAAGTCTCAAGTTGTGGAGTTTCTAGTTGTGGAAATTTTATTTGTGGAGTTTCTAGTCATGGAGTTTCTAGTTGTGGAGTTTTAGTTGTGGAGTCTCTAGTTGTGGAGTTTCTACTTGTGGAGTTTCTAGCTGTGGAGTTTCTAGTTGCGGAGTTTTCTAGTTGCGGAGTTTCTAGTTGCGGAGTTTCTAGTTCCGGAGTTTCAAGTTGTGGAGTTTCTACTTGTGGAGTTTCTAGTTGTGGAATTTGTAGTTGTGGAGTCTCTAGTTGTGGTGTTTCAAGTTGTGGAGTTTCTACTTGTAGGGTTTCTAGTTGTGGAGTTTCTAGTTGTGGAGTTTCTAGTTGTGGAGTTTATAGTTGTGGAGATTCTAGTTGCAGAATTTCGAATTGCAGAGTCTCAAGTTGTGGAGTTTCTAGTTGCGGAGTCTCTAGTTGTGGAGTTTCTAGCTGTGGAGTTTCCAGTTCTTGAGTTTCTAGTTCTTGAGTTTCTAGTTGCCGAGTGTCTAGATGCGAAGTCTCAAGTTGCGGAGTTTCTACCTGTGGAGTTTGTAGTTGCGGAGTCTCTAGTTGTGCAGTTTCTGGTTATAGAGTTTCTAGTTGTGAAGTTTCTAGCTGTGGAGTTTCTAGTTGCGGAGTTTCTAGTTGCAGAGTTTCTAGTTGCAGACTTTCTAGCTGTGGAGTTTCTAGTTGCGGAGTTTCTAGTTGCAGAGTTTCTAGTTGCAGAGTTTCTAGTTGCGAAGTTTTCTAGTTGTAGAGTTTCTAGTTGTGCAGTTTCTAGTTGGAGTTCTTAGTTGGAGTTTTTAGTTTTCGAGTTTCTAGTTGTAGATTTTCTAGTTGCGGAGTTCCTAGTTGCAGAGTTTCTAGTTGTGCGGTTTCTAGTTGTTGAAATTCTAGCTGTGGAGTTTCTACTTATGGACTCCCTAGTCGTGGAGTTTCTAGTTGTGTAGTTTCTATCTGAGGAGTTTCTAAATGTGAAGTCTCCAGTTGTGCAGTCTCTAGTTGTGGAGTTTCTAGTTGTGGAGTTTCTTAAAGTGGAGTTTCTAGTTGGAGTTTTTAGTTTTCGACTTTCTAGTTGTAGATTTTCTAGTTGCGGAGTCTCTATTTGTGGAGTTTCTAGCTGTGGAGTTTCCAGTTCTTGTGTTTCTAGTTGCGGAGTTTCTAGTTGCGAAGTCCCAAGTTGTGGAGTTTCTAGCTGTGAAGTTTCTAGTTGCGAAGTTTCTAGTTGCAGAGTTTCTAGTTGCAGAGTTTCTAGTTGTGGAGTTTCTAGTTGTGGAATTTGTAGTTGTGGAGTCTCTAGTTGTGGTGTTTCAAGTTGTGAAGTTTCTAGTTGTGGAGTTTTTAGTTGCGGAGTTTCTAGTTGTGGAGTTTCTAGTTGCGGAGTTTCTGGTTGTGGAGTTTCTAGTTGTGAGGTTTCTAGTTGCGAAGTTTCTAGTTGTGGAGTTTCTAGTTGCAGAGTTTCTAGTTGTGGAGTTTCTAGTTGTGGACTTTGTAGTTGTGGAGTATCTAATTGTGTTGTTTCAAGTTGTGGAGTTTCTAGTTGTGGAGTTTTTAGTTGCGGAGTTTCTAGTTGTGGAGTTTCTAGTTGCGGAGTTTCTGGTTGTGAAGTTTCTAGTTGTGGAGTTTCCAGTTGTGGAGTCTGTAGTTGTGGAGTCTGTATTTGTTGAGTCTGTAGTTGTGGAGTTTCTAGTTGTGAAGTTTCTAGTTATGGAGTCTCTAGATGTGGAGTTTCTAGTTGCGGAGTTTCTAGTTGCGGAGTTTCTAGTTGTGGAGTTTCTAGCTGTGAGGTTTCTGGTTGCAAAGTTTCTAGTTGTGGAGTTTCTAGTTGCAGAGTGTCTAGTTGTGGAGTTTCTAGTTGTGGACTTTGTAGTTGCGGAGTATCTAGTTGTGGTGTTTCAAGTTGTGGAGTTTCTAGTTGTGGAGTTTTTAGTTGCGGAGTTTCTAGTTGTGGACTTTCTAGTTGCGGAGTTTCTGGTTGTGGAGTTTCTAGTTGTGGACTTTCCAGTTGTGGAGTCTGTAGTTGTGGAGTTTATAGTTGCGGAGTTTCTAGTTGTGGACTTTCTAGCTGTGGAGTTTCCAGTTTTTTAGTTTCTAGTTGCTGAGTTTCTAGTTGCGAAGTCTCAAGTTGTGGAGTTTCTAGCTGTGAGGTTTCTGGTTGCAAAGTTTCTAGTTGTGGAGTTTCTAGTTGCAGAGTGTCTAGTTGTGGAGTTTCTAGTTGTGGACTTTGTAGTTGTGGAGTATCTAGTTGTGGTGTTTCAAGTTGTGGAGTTTCTAGCTGTGGAGTTTGTAGTTGCGGAGTCTCTAGTTGTGCAGTTTCTGGTTGTGGAGTTTCTAGTTGTGGAGTTTCTAGTTGTGGAGTTTCTAGTTGTTGAGTTTCCAGTTGCCGAGTTTCTAGCTGCAAAGTCTCAAGTTGTGGAGTTTCTAGTTGTGGAGTTTCTATTTGTGGAGTTTCTAGTTGCGGAGTTTCTAGTTGCAGAGTTTCTAGTTGTGGAGTTTCTAGTTGTGGAATTAGTAGTTATGGAGTATCTAGTTGTGGTGTTTCAAGTTGTGGAGTTTCTAGTTGTAGAGTTTTTAGTTGCGGAGTTTCTAGTTGTTGAGTTTCTAGTTGCGGAGTTTCTAGTTGTGGAGTTTCTATTTGTGGAATTTGTAGTTGTGGAGTATCTAGTTGTGGTGTTTCAAGTTGTGGAGTTTCTAGTTGTGGAGTTTCTAGCTAAGGAGTTTCCAGTTTATGAGTTTCTAGTTGCCGAGTATCTAGTTGCGAAGTCTAAAGTGTTGGAGTTGCTAGTTGTGGAGTTTCTAGCTGTGGAGTTTCCAGTTCTTGAGTTTTTAGTTGCCGAATTTCTAGTTGCGAAGTCTCAAGTTGTGGAGTTTCTAGCTGTGAAGTTTCTAGTTGCGAAGTTTCTAGTTGCGGAGTTTCTAGTTGCAGAGTTTCTAGTTGTGGAGTTTCTAGTTGTGCAATTTGTAGTTGTGGAGCATCTACTTGTGGTGTTTCAAGTTGTGGAGTTTCTAGTTGTGGAGTTTATAGTTGTGGAGTATCTAGTTGTGGAGTTTCAAGTTGTGAACTTCTCGTTGTGGATTTTGAAGTTGTAGAGTTCCTAGTTGCGGAGTGTCTAGTTGTTGAGTTTCTACTTGTGGAGTTTCTGGTTGTGGAGTTTCTAGTTGTGGAATTTGTAGTTGTGGAGTATCTAGCTGCGGACTTTCTAGCTGTAGAGTTTCTAGTTGCGGAGTTTCTAGTTGCAGAGTTTCTAGTTGTGGAGTTTCTAGTTGTGTAAAGTGTAGTTGTGGAGTATCTAGTTGTGGCGTTCCAAGTTGTGGAGTTTCTAGTTGTGGAGTTTCTGGTTGTGGAGTTTCTAGTTGTGGAGATTCTAGTTGTTGAGTTTCTTGTTGCCGAGTTTCTAGTTGCAAAGTCTCAAGTTGTGGAGTTTCTAGTTGTGGAAATTTTATTTGTGGAGTTTCTAGTCATGGAGTTTCTAGTTGTGGAGTTTTAGTTGTGGAGTCTCTAGTTGTGGAGTTTCTACTTGTGGAGTTTCTAGCTGTGGAGTTTCTAGTTGCGGAGTTTCTAGTTGCGGACTTTGTAGTTGCGGAGTTTTCTAGTTGCGGAGTTTCTAGTTGCGGAGTTTCTAGTTGCGGAGTTTCTAGTTGCGGAGTTTCTACTTGTGGAGTTTCTAGTTGTGGAATTTGTAGTTGTGGAGTCTCTAGTTGTGGTGTTTCAAGTTGTGGAGTTTCTACTTGTAGGGTTTCTAGTTGTGGAGTTTCTAGTTGTGGAGTTTCTAGTTGTGGAGTTTATAGTTGTGGAGATTCTAGTTGCAGAATTTCGAATTGCAGAGTCTCAAGTTGTGGAGTTTCTAGTTGCGGAGTCTCTAGTTGTGGAGTTTCTAGCTGTGGAGTTTCCAGTTCTTGAGTTTCTAGTTGCCGAGTGTCTAGATGCGAAGTCTCAAGTTGCGGAGTTTCTACCTGTGGAGTTTGTAGTTGCCGAGTCTCTAGTGGTGCAGTTTCTGGTTGTAGAGTTTCTAGTTGTGAAGTTTCTAGCTGTGGAGTTTCTAGTTGCGGAGTTTCTAGTTGCAGAGTTTCTAGTTGCAGACTTTCTAGCTGTGGAGTTTCTAGTTGCGGAGTTTCTAGTTGCAGAGTTTCTACTTGCAGAGTTTCTAGTTGCGAAGTTTTCTAGTTGTAGAGTTTCTAGTTGTGCAGTTTCTAGTTGGAGTTCTTAGTTGGAGTTTTTAGTTTTCGAGTTTCTAGTTGTAGATTTTCTAGTTGCGGAGTTCCTAGTTGCAGAGTTTCTAGTTGTGCGGTTTCTAGTTGTTGAAATTCTAGCTGTGGAGTTTTTACTTATGGACTCCCTAGTCGTGGAGTTTCTAGTTGTGTAGTTTCTATCTGTGGAGTTTCTAAATGTGAAGTCTCCAGTTGTGCAGTCTCTAGTTGTGGAGTTTGTAGTTGTGGAGTTTCTTAAAGTGGAGTTTCTAGTTGGAGTTTTTAGTTTTCGACTTTCTAGTTGTAGATTTTCTAGTTGCGGAGTCTCGATTTTTGGAGTTTCTAGCTGTGGAGTTTCCAGTTCTTGTGTTTCTAGTTGCGGAGTTTCTAGTTGCGAAGTCCCAAGTTGTGGAGTTTCTAGCTGTGAAGTTTCTAGTTGAGAAGTTTCTAGTTGCAGAGTTTCTAGTTGCAGAGTTTCTAGTTGTGGAGTTTCTAGTTGTGGAATTTGTAGTTGTGGAGTCTCTAGTTGTGGTGTTTCAAGTTGTGAAGTTTCTAGTTGTGGAGTTTTTAGTTGCGGAGTTTCTAGTTGTGGAGTTTCTAGTTGCGGAGTTTCTGGTTGTGGAGTTTCTAGTTGTGAGGTTTCTAGTTGCGAAGTTTCTAGTTGTGGAGTTTCTAGTTGCAGAGTTTCTAGTTGTGGAGTTTCTAGTTGTGGACTTTGTAGTTGTGGAGTATCTAATTGTGTTGTTTCAAGTTGTGGAGTTTCTAGTTGTGGAGTTTTTAGTTGCGGAGTTTCTAGTTGTGGAGTTTCTAGTTGCGGAGTTTCTGGTTGTGAAGTTTCTAGTTGTGGAGTTTCCAGTTGTGGAGTCTGTAGTTGTGGAGTCTGTATTTGTTGAGTCTGTAGTTGTGGAGTTTCTAGTTGTGAAGTTTCTAGTTATGGAGTCCCTAGATGTGGAGTTTCTAGTTGCGGAGTTTCTAGTTGCGGAGTTTCGAGCTGTGAGGTTTCTGGTTGCAAAGTTTCTAGTTGTGGAGTTTCTAGTTGCAGAGTGTCTAGTTGTGGAGTTTCTAGTTGTGGACTTTGTAGTTGTGGAGTATCTAGTTGTGGTGTTTCAAGTTGTGGAGTTTCTAGTTGTGGAGTTTTTAGTTGCGGAGTTTCTAGTTGTGGACTTTCTAGTTGCGGAGTTTCTGGTTGTGGAGTTTCTAGTTGTGGACTTTCCAGTTGTGGAGTCTGTAGTTGTGGAATCTGTAGTTGTGGAGTTTCTAGTTGTGGAGTTTCTAGTTATGGAGTCTCTAGTTGTGGAGTTTCTAGTTGTGGAGTTTATAGTTGCGGAGTTTCTAGTTGTGGACTTTCTAGCTGTGGAGTTTCCAGTTTTTTAGTTTCTAGTTGCTGAGTTTCTAGTTGCGAAGTCTCAAGTTGTGGAGTTTCTAGCTGTGAGGTTTCTGGTTGCAAAGTTTCTAGTTGTGGAGTTTCTAGTTGCAGAGTGTCTAGTTGTGGAGTTTCTAGTTGTGGACTTTGTAGTTGTGGAGTATCTAGTTGTGGTGTTTCAAGTTGTGGAGTTTCTAGCTGTGGAGTTTGTAGTTGCGGAGTCTCTAGTTGTGCAGTTTCTGGTTGTGGAGTTTCTAGTTGTGGAGTTTCTAGTTGTGGAGTTTCTAGTTGTTGAGTTTCCAGTTGCCGAGTTTCTAGCTGCAAAGTCTCAAGTTGTGGAGTTTCTAGTTGTGGAGTTTCTATTTGTGGAGTTTCTAGTTGCGGAGTTTCTAGTTGCAGAGTTTCTAGTTGTGGAGTTTCTAGTTGTGGAATTAGTAGTTATGGAGTATCTAGTTGTGGTGTTTCAAGTTGTGGAGTTTCTAGTTGTAGAGTTTTTAGTTGCGGAGTTTCTAGTTGTTGAGTTTCTAGTTGCGGAGTTTCTAGTTGTGGAGTTTCTATTTGTGGAATTTGTAGTTGTGGAGTATCTAGTTGTGGTGTTTCAAGTTGTGGAGTTTCTAGTTGTGGAGTTTCTAGCTAAGGAGTTTCCAGTTTATGAGTTTCTAGTTGCCGAGTATCTAGTTGCGAAGTCTAAAGTGTTGGAGTTGCTAGTTGTGGAGTTTCTAGCTGTGGAGTTTCCAGTTCTTGAGTTTTTAGTTGCCGAATTTCTAGTTGCGAAGTCTCAAGTTGTGGAGTTTCTAGCTGTGAAGTTTCTAGTTGCGAAGTTTCTAGTTGCGGAGTTTCTAGTTGCAGAGTTTCTAGTTGTGGAGTTTCTAGTTGTGCAATTTGTAGTTGTGGAGCATCTACTTGTGGTGTTTCAAGTTGTGGAGTTTCTAGTTGTGGAGTTTATAGTTGTGGAGTATCTAGTTGTGGAGTTTCAAGTTGTGAACTTCTCGTTGTGGATTTTGAAGTTGTAGAGTTCCTAGTTGCGGAGTGTCTAGTTGTTGAGTTTCTACTTGTGGAGTTTCTGGTTGTGGAGTTTCTAGTTGTGGAATTTGTAGTTGTGGAGTATCTAGCTGCGGACTTTCTAGCTGTAGAGTTTCTAGTTGCGGAGTTTCTAGTTGCAGAGTTTCTAGTTGTGGAGTTTCTAGTTGTGTAAAGTGTAGTTGTGGAGTATCTAGTTGTGGCGTTCCAAGTTGTGGAGTTTCTAGTTGTGGAGTTTCTGGTTGTGGAGTTTCTAGTTGTGGAGATTCTAGTTGTTGAGTTTCTTGTTGCCGAGTTTCTAGTTGCAAAGTCTCAAGTTGTGGAGTTTCTAGTTGTGGAAATTTTATTTGTGGAGTTTCTAGTCATGGAGTTTCTAGTTGTGGAGTTTTAGTTGTGGAGTCTCTAGTTGTGGAGTTTCTACTTGTGGAGTTTCTAGCTGTGGAGTTTCTAGTTGCGGAGTTTCTAGTTGCGGACTTTGTAGTTGCGGAGTTTTCTAGTTGCGGAGTTTCTAGTTGCGGAGTTTCTAGTTGCGGAGTTTCTAGTTGCGGAGTTTCTACTTGTGGAGTTTCTAGTTGTGGAATTTGTAGTTGTGGAGTCTCTAGTTGTGGTGTTTCAAGTTGTGGAGTTTCTACTTGTAGGGTTTCTAGTTGTGGAGTTTCTAGTTGTGGAGTTTCTAGTTGTGGAGTTTATAGTTGTGGAGATTCTAGTTGCAGAATTTCGAATTGCAGAGTCTCAAGTTGTGGAGTTTCTAGTTGCGGAGTCTCTAGTTGTGGAGTTTCTAGCTGTGGAGTTTCCAGTTCTTGAGTTTCTAGTTGCCGAGTGTCTAGATGCGAAGTCTCAAGTTGCGGAGTTTCTACCTGTGGAGTTTGTAGTTGCCGAGTCTCTAGTGGTGCAGTTTCTGGTTGTAGAGTTTCTAGTTGTGAAGTTTCTAGCTGTGGAGTTTCTAGTTGCGGAGTTTCTAGTTGCAGAGTTTCTAGTTGCAGACTTTCTAGCTGTGGAGTTTCTAGTTGCGGAGTTTCTAGTTGCAGAGTTTCTACTTGCAGAGTTTCTAGTTGCGAAGTTTTCTAGTTGTAGAGTTTCTAGTTGTGCAGTTTCTAGTTGGAGTTCTTAGTTGGAGTTTTTAGTTTTCGAGTTTCTAGTTGTAGATTTTCTAGTTGCGGAGTTCCTAGTTGCAGAGTTTCTAGTTGTGCGGTTTCTAGTTGTTGAAATTCTAGCTGTGGAGTTTTTACTTATGGACTCCCTAGTCGTGGAGTTTCTAGTTGTGTAGTTTCTATCTGTGGAGTTTCTAAATGTGAAGTCTCCAGTTGTGCAGTCTCTAGTTGTGGAGTTTGTAGTTGTGGAGTTTCTTAAAGTGGAGTTTCTAGTTGGAGTTTTTAGTTTTCGACTTTCTAGTTGTAGATTTTCTAGTTGCGGAGTCTCGATTTTTGGAGTTTCTAGCTGTGGAGTTTCCAGTTCTTGTGTTTCTAGTTGCGGAGTTTCTAGTTGCGAAGTCCCAAGTTGTGGAGTTTCTAGCTGTGAAGTTTCTAGTTGAGAAGTTTCTAGTTGCAGAGTTTCTAGTTGCAGAGTTTCTAGTTGTGGAGTTTCTAGTTGTGGAATTTGTAGTTGTGGAGTCTCTAGTTGTGGTGTTTCAAGTTGTGAAGTTTCTAGTTGTGGAGTTTTTAGTTGCGGAGTTTCTAGTTGTGGAGTTTCTAGTTGCGGAGTTTCTGGTTGTGGAGTTTCTAGTTGTGAGGTTTCTAGTTGCGAAGTTTCTAGTTGTGGAGTTTCTAGTTGCAGAGTTTCTAGTTGTGGAGTTTCTAGTTGTGGACTTTGTAGTTGTGGAGTATCTAATTGTGTTGTTTCAAGTTGTGGAGTTTCTAGTTGTGGAGTTTTAAGTTGCGGAGTTTCTAGTTGTGGAGTTTCTAGTTGCGGAGTTTCTGGTTGTGAAGTTTCTAGTTGTGGAGTTTCCAGTTGTGGAGTCTGTAGTTGTGGAGTCTGTATTTGTTGAGTCTGTAGTTGTGGAGTTTCTAGTTGTGAAGTTTCTAGTTATGGAGTCCCTAGATGTGGAGTTTCTAGTTGCGGAGTTTCTAGTTGCGGAGTTTCTAGTTGTGGAGTTTCGAGCTGTGAGGTTTCTGGTTGCAAAGTTTCTAGTTGTGGAGTTTCTAGTTGCAGAGTGTCTAGTTGTGGAGTTTCTAGTTGTGGACTTTGTAGTTGTGGAGTATCTAGTTGTGGTGTTTCAAGTTGTGGAGTTTCTAGTTGTGGAGTTTTTAGTTGCGGAGTTTCTAGTTGTGGACTTTCTAGTTGCGGAGTTTCTGGTTGTGGAGTTTCTAGTTGTGGACTTTCCAGTTGTGGAGTCTGTAGTTGTGGAATCTGTAGTTGTGGAGTTTCTAGTTGTGGAGTTTCTAGTTATGGAGTCTCTAGTTGTGGAGTTTCTAGTTGTGGAGTTTATAGTTGCGGAGTTTCTAGTTGTGGACTTTCTAGCTGTGGAGTTTCCAGTTCTTGAGTTTCTAGTTGCTGAGTTTCTAGTTGCGAAGTCTCAAGTTGTGGAGTTTCTAGCTGTGAGGTTTCTGGTTGCAAAGTTTCTAGTTGTGGAGTTTCTAGTTGCAGAGTGTCTAGTTGTGGAGTTTCTAGTTGTGGTGTTTCAAGTTGTGGAGTTTCTAGCTGTGGAGTTTGTAGTTGCGGAGTCTCTAGTTGTGCAGTTTCTGGTTGTGGAGTTTCTAGTTGTGGAGTTTCTAGTTGTGGAGTTTCTAGTTGTTGAGTTTCTAGTTGCCGAGTTTCTAGCTGCAAAGTCTCAAGTTGTGGAGTTTCTAGTTGTGGAGTTTCTATTTGTGGAGTTTCTAGTTGCGGAGTTTCTAGTTGCAGAGTTTCTAGTTGTGGAGTTTCTAGTTGTGGAATTAGTAGTTATGGAGTATCTAGTTGTGGTGTTTCAAGTTGTGGAGTTTCTAGTTGTAGAGTTTTTAGTTGCGGAGTTTCTAGTTGTTGAGTTTCTAGTTTTGGAGTTTCTAGTTGTGGAGTTTCTATTTGTGGAATTTGTAGTTGTGGAGTATCTAGTTGTGGTGTTTCAAGTTGTGGAGTTTCTAGTTGTGGAGTTTCTAGCTAAGGAGTTTCCAGTTTATGAGTTTCTAGTTGCCGAGTATCTAGTTGCGAAGTCTAAAGTGTTGGAGTTGCTAGTTGTGGAGTTTCTAGCTGTGGAGTTTCCAGTTCTTGAGTTTTTAGTTGCCGAATTTCTAGTTGCGAAGTCTCAAGTTGTGGAGTTTCTAGCTGTGAAGTTTCTAGTTGCGAAGTTTCTAGTTGCGGAGTTTCTAGTTGCAGAGTTTCTAGTTGTGGAGTTTCTAGTTGTGCAATTTGTAGTTGTGGAGTATCTACTTGTGGTGTTTCAAGTTGTGGAGTTTCTAGTTGTAGAGTTTTTAGTTGCGGAGTTTCTAGTTGTGGAGCATCTAGTTGCGGAGTTTCTGGTTGTGGAGTTTCTAGTTGTGGAATTTGTAGTTGTGGAGTCTCAAGTCTCAAGTTGTGGAGTTTCTAGCTGTGAAGTTTCTAGTTGCGAAGTTTCTAGTTGCAGAGTTTCTAGTTGCAGAGTTTCTAGTTGTGGAGTTTCTAGTTGTGGAATTGGAGTTGTGGAATATCTAGTTGTGGTGTTTCAAGCTGTGGAGTTTCTAGTTGTGGAGTTTCTAGTTGTGGAGTTTCTAGTTGTGGAGTTTCTAGTTGTTGAGTTTCTAGTTGCCGAGTTTGTAGTTGCAAAGTCTCAAGTTGTGGAGTTTCTAGTTGTGGAGTTTTCATTTGAGGAGTTTCTAGTCATGGAGTTTCTAGTTGTTGAGTTTTAGTTGTGGAGTCTCTAGTTGTGGAGTTTCTAGTTGTGGAGTTTGTAGTTGCGGAGTTTTCAAGTTGCGGAGCTTCTAGTTGCGGAGTTTCTAGTTGCGGAGTTTCAAGTTGTGGAGTTTCTACTTGTGAAGTTTCTAGTTGTGGAGTTTATAGTTGTGGAGTATCTAGTTGTGGAGTTTCAAGTTGTGAAGTTTCTCGTTGTGGATGTTGAAGTTGTAGAGCTCCCAGTTGCGGAGTGTCTAGTAGTGGAGTTTCTACTTGTGGAGTTTCTGGTTGTGGAGTTTCTAGTTGTGGAGTTTCTATTTGTGAAGTCTGTAGTTGTGGAGTATCTAATTGTGGTGTTTCATGTTGCGGAGTTTCTAGTTGTGGAGTTTCTAGTTGTGCAATTTGTAGTTGTGGAGTATCTACTTGTGGTGTTTCAAGTTGTGGAGTTTCTAGTGGTAGAGTTTTTAGTTGCGGAGTTTCTAGTTGTGGAGCTTCTAGTGGCGGAGTTTCTGGTTGTGGAGTTTCTAGTTGTGGAATTTGTAGTTGTGGACTATCTTGCTGCGGACTTTCTAGCTGTAGAGTTTCTAGTTGCGGAGTTTCTAGTTGCAGAGTTTCTAGTTGTGGAGTTTCTAGTTGTGTAATGTGTAGTTGTGGAGTATCTTGTTGTGGCGTTCCAAGTTGTGGAGTTTCTAGTTGTGGAGTTTCTGGTTGTGGAGTTTCTAGTTGTGGAGTTTCTAGTTGTTGAGTTTCTAGTTGCCGAGTTTCTAGTTGCAAAGTCTCAAGTTGTGGAGTTTCTAGTTGTGGAAATTTTATTTGTGGAGTTTCTAGTCATGGAGTTTCTAGTTGTGGAGTTTTAGTTGTGGAGTCTCTAGTTGTGGAGTTTCTACTTGTGGAGTTTCTAGCTGTGGAGTTTCTAGTTGCGGAGTTTCTAGTTGCGGACTTTGTAGTTGCGGAGTTTTCTAGTTGCGGAGTTTCTAGTTGCGGAGTTTCTAGTTGCGGAGTTTCAAGTTGTGGAGTTTCTACTTGTGGAGTTTCTAGTTGTGGAGTTTATAGTTGTGGAGTATCTAGTTGTGGAGTTTCAAGTTGTGAACTTCTCGTTGTGGATTTTGAAGTTGTAGAGTTCCTAGTTGCGGAGTGTCTAGTTGTGGAGTTTCTACTTGTGGAGTTTCTGGTTGTGGAGTTTCTAGTTGTGGAGTTTCTAGTTATGAAGTCTGTAGTTATGGAGTCTGTAGTTGTGGAGCTTCTAGTTGTGGAGTCTCTAGTTGTGGAGTCTCTAGTTGCGGAGTTTCTAGTTGCGGAGTTTCTTGTTGTGGAGTTTCTAGTTGTGGAATTCGTAGTTGTGGAGTATCTGATTGTGGTGTTTCATGTTGTGGAGTTTCTGGTTGTGAAGTTTCTAGTTGTGGAGTTTCTAGTTGTGGAGTTTCTAGTTGTGGCGTTTCTAGCTATGGAGTTTCCAGTTCTTGAGTTTCTAGTCCGAGTATCTACTTGTGAAGTCTCAAGTTGTGGAGTTTCTAGTTGTGGAGTTTCTAGCTGTGGAGTTTCCAGTTCTTGAGTTTCTAGTTGCTGAGTTTCTAGTTGCGAAGTCTCAAGTTGTGGAGTTTCTAGCTGTGAAGTTTCTAGTTGCGAAGTTTCTAGTTGCAGAGTTTCTAGTTGCAGAGTTTCTAGTTGTGGAGTTTCTAGTTGTGGAATTGGAGTTGTGGAATATCTAGTTGTGGTGTTTCAAGCTGTGGAGTTTCTAGTTGTGGAGTTTCTAGTTGTGGAGTTTCTAGTTGTGGAGTTTCTAGTTGTTGAGTTTCTAGTTGCCGAGTTTGTAGTTGCAAAGTCTCAAGTTGTGGAGTTTCTAGTTGTGGAGTTTTCATTTGAGGAGTTTCTAGTCATGGAGTTTCTAGTTGTTGAGTTTTAGTTGTGGAGTCTCTAGTTGGGGAGTTTCTAGTTGTGGAGTTTGTAGTTGCGGAGTTTTCAAGTTGCGGAGCTTCTAGTTGCGGAGTTTCTAGTTGCGGAGTTTTAAGTTGTGGAGTTTCTACTTGTGAAGTTTCTAGTTGTGGAGTTTATAGTTGTGGAGTATCTAGTTGTGGAGTTTCAAGTTGTGAAGTTTCTCGTTGTGGATGTTGAAGTTGTAGAGCTCCCAGTTGCGGAGTGTCTAGTAGTGGAGTTTCTACTTGTGGAGTTTCTGGTTGTGGAGTTTCTAGTTGTGGAGTTTCTATTTGTGAAGTCTGTAGTTGTGGAGTCTGTAGTTGTGGAGTTTCTAATTGTGGAGTCTCTAGTTGTGGAGTTTCTAGTTGCGGAGTCTCTAGTTGCGGAGTTTCTAGTTGTGCAGTTTCTAGTTGTGGAATTTGTAGTTGTGGAGTATCTAATTGTGGTGTTTCATGTTGCGGAGTTTCTAGTTGTGGAGTTTCTAGCTGTGGAGTTTCCAGTTCTTGAGTTTCTTGTTGCCGAGTGTCTAGTTGCGAAGTCTAAAGTTACGGAGTTTCTAGCTGTTGAGTTTGTAGTTGCGGAGTCTCTAGTTGTGCAGTTTCTGGTTGTGGAGTTTCTAGTTGTGGAGTTTCTAGTTGTGGAATTTCTAGTTGTTGAGTTTCTAGTTGCCGAGTTTCTAGTTGCAAAGTCTCAAGTTGTGGAGTTTCTAGTTGTGGAGTTTCTATTTGTGGAGTTCCTAGTCATGGAGTTTCTAGTTGTGGAGTTTTTAGTTGTGGAGTGTCTGGTCGTGGAGTTTCTAGTTGCGAAGTTTTCTAGTTGTTGAGACTCTAGTTGTGCAGTTTCTAGTAGCGGAGTTTCTAGTTGTGGGGTTTCTAGTTGTTGAAATTCTAGCTGTGGAGTTTCTACCTATAGACTCTCTAGTCGTGGAGTTTCTAGTTGTGTAGTTTCCATCTAAGGAGTTTCTAAATGCGAAGTCTCCTGTTGTGCAGTCTCTAGTTGTGGAGTTTCTAGTTGTGGAGTTTCTAGTTGTGATGTCTGTAGTTGCGGAGTTTCTAGTTGTGGAGTTTCTATTTGTGGAATTTGTAGTTGTGGAGTATCTGGTTGTGGTGTTTCAAGTTGTGGAGTTTCTAGTTGTGGAGTTTCTAGCTATGGAGTTTCCAGTTTATGAGTTTCTAGTTGCCGAGTATCTAGTTGCGAAGTCTAAAGTGTTGGAGTTTCTAGTTGTGGAGTTTCTAGCTGTGGAGTTTCCAGTTCTTGAGTTTTTAGTTGCCGAATTTCTAGTTGCGAAGTCTCAAGTTGTGGAGTTTCTAGCTGTGAAGTTTCTAGTTGCGAAGTTTCTAGTTGCGGAGTTTCTAGTTGCAGAGTTTCTAGTTGTGGAGTTTCTAGTTGTGGAATTTGTAGTTGTGGAGTCTCTAGTTGTGGTGTTTCAAGTTGTGGAGTTTCTACTTGTAGGGTTTCTAGTTGTGGAGTTCTAGTTGTGGAGTTTCTAGTTGTGGAGTTTATAGTTGTGGAGATTCTAGATGCAGAATTTCGAATTGCAGAGTCTCAAGTTGTGGAGTTTCTAGTTGCGGAGTCTCTAGTTGTGGAGTTTCTAGCTGTGGAGTTTCCAGTTCTTGAGTTTCTAGTTGCCGAGTGTCTAGATGCGAAGTCTCAAGTTGCGGAGTTTCTACCTGTGGAGTTTGTAGTTGCGGAGTCTCTAGTTGTGCAGTTTCTGGTTGTAGAGTTTCTAGTTGTGAAGTTTCTAGCTGTGGAGTTTCTAGTTGCGGAGTTTCTAGTTGCAGAGTTTCTAGTTGCAGACTTTCTAGCTGTGGAGTTTCTAGTTGCGGAGTTTCTAGTTGCAGAATTTCTAGTTGCAGAGTTTCTAGTTGCGAAGTTTTCTAGTTGTAGAGTTTCTAGTTGTGCAGTTTCTAGTTGGAGTTCTTAGTTGGAGTTTTTAGTTTTCGAGTTTCTAGTTGTAGATTTTCTAGTTGCGGAGTTCCTAGTTGCAGAGTTTCTAGTTGTGCGGTTTCTAGTTGTTGAAATTCTAGCTGTGGAGTTTCTACTTAAGGACTCCCTAGTCGTGGAGTTTCTAGTTGTGTAGTTTCTATCTGAGGAGTTTCTAAATGTGAAGTCTCCAGTTGTGCAGTCTCTAGTTGTGGAGTTTCTAGTTGTGGAGTTTCTTAAAGTGGAGTTTCTAGTTGGAGTTTTTAGTTTTCGACTTTCTAGTTGTAGATTTTCTAGTTGCGGAGTCTCTATTTGTGGAGTTTCTAGCTGTGGAGTTTCCAGTTCTTGTGTTTCTAGTTGCGGAGTTTCTAGTTGCGAAGTCCCAAGTTGTGGAGTTTCTAGCTGTGAAGTTTCTAGTTGCGAAGTTTCTAGTTGCAGAGTTTCTAGTTGCAGAGTTTCTAGTTGTGGAGTTTCTAGTTGTGGAATTTGTAGTTGTGGAGTCTCTAGTTGTGGTGTTTCAAGTTGTGAAGTTTCTAGTTGTGGAGTTTTTAGTTGCGGAGTTTCTAGTTGTGGAGTTTCTAGTTGCGGAGTTTCTGGTTGTGGAGTTTCTAGTTGTGAAATTTCTAGTTGCGAAGTTTCTAGTTGTGGAGTTTCTAGTTGCAGAGTTTCTAGTTGTGGAGTTTCTAGTTGTGGACTTTGTAGTTGTGGAGTATCTAATTGTGTTGTTTCAAGTTGTGGAGTTTCTAGTTGTCGAGTTTTTAGTTGCGGAGTTTCTAGTTGTGGAGTTTCTAGTTGCGGAGTTTCTGGTTGTGAAGTTTCTAGTTGTGGAGTTTCCAGTTGTGGAGTCTGTAGTTGTGGAGTCTGTATTTGTTGAGTCTGTAGTTGTGGAGTTTCTAGTTGTGAAGTTTCTAGTTATGGAGTCTCTAGATGTGGAGTTTCTAGTTGCGGAGTTTCTAGTTGCGGAGTTTCTAGTTGTGGAGTTTCTAGCTGTGAGGTTTCTGGTTGCAAAGTTTCTAGTTGTGGAGTTTCTAGTTGCAGAGTGTCTAGTTGTGGAGTTTCTAGTTGTGGACTTTGTAGTTGTGGAGTATCTAGTTGTGGTGTTTCAAGTTGTGGAGTTTCTAGTTGTGGAGTTTTTAGTTGCGGAGTTTCTAGTTGTGGACTTTCTAGTTGCGGAGTTTCTGGTTGTGGAGTTTCTAGTTGTGGACTTTCCAGTTGTGGAGTCTGTAGTTGTGGAGTCTGTAGTTGTGGAGTTTCTAGTTGTGGAGTTTCTAGTTATGGAGTCTCTAGTTGTGGAGTTTCTAGTTGTGGAGTTTATAGTTGCGGAGTTTCTAGTTGTGGACTTTCTAGCTGTGGAGTTTCCAGTTCTTGAGTTTCTAGTTGCTGAGTTTCTAGTTGCGAAGTCTCAAGTTGTGGAGTTTCTAGCTGTGAGGTTTCTGGTTGCAAAGTTTCTAGTTGTGGAGTTTCTAGTTGCAGAGTGTCTAGTTGTGGAGTTTCTAGTTGTGGACTTTGTAGTTGTGGAGTATCTAGTTGTGGTGTTTCAAGTTGTGGAGTTTCTAGCTGTGGAGTTTGTAGTTGCGGAGTCTCAAGTTGTGCAGTTTCTGGTTGTGGAGTTTCTAGTTGTGGAGTTTCTAGTTGTGGAGTTTCTAGTTGTTGAGTTTCTAGTTGCCGAGTTTCTAGCTGCAAAGTCTCAAGTTGTGGAGTTTCTAGTTGTGGAGTTTCTATTCGTGGAGTTTCTAGTTGCGGAGTTTCTAGTTGCAGAGTTTCTAGTTGTGGAGTTTCTAGTTGTGGAATTAGTAGTTATGGAGTATCTAGTTGTGGTGTTTCAAGTTGTTGAGTTTCTAGTTGTAGAGTTTTTAGTTGCGGAGTTTCTAGTTGTTGAGTTTCTAGTTGCGGAGTTTCTAGTTGTGGAGTTTCTATTTGTGGAATTTGTAGTTGTGGAGTATCTAGTTGTGGTGTTTCAAGTTGTGGAGTTTCTAGTTGTGGAGTTTCTAGCTAAGGAGTTTCCAGTTTATGAGTTTCTAGTTGCCGAGTATCTAGTTGCGAAGTCTAAAGTGTTGGAGTTGCTAGTTGTGGAGTTTCTAGCTGTGGAGTTTCCAGTTCTTGAGTTTTTAGTTGCCGAATTTCTAGTTGCGAAGTCTCAAGTTGTGGAGTTTCTAGCTGTGAAGTTTCTAGTTGCGAAGTTTCTAGTTGCGGAGTTTCTAGTTGCAGAGTTTCTAGTTGTGGAGTTTCTAGTTGTGCAATTTGTAGTTGTGGAGTATCTACTTGTGGTGTTTCAAGTTGTGGAGTTTCTAGTTGTAGAGTTTTTAGTTGCGGAGTTTCTAGTTGTGGAGCTTCTAGTTGCGGAGTTTCTGGTTGTGGAGTTTCTAGTTGTGGAATTTGTAGTTGTGGAGTATCTAGCTGCGGACTTTCTAGCTGTAGAGTTTCTAGTTGCGGAGTTTCTAGTTGCAGAGTTTCTAGTTGTGGAGTTTCTAGTTGTGTAATGTGTAGTTGTGGAGTATCTAGTTGTGGCGTTCCAAGTTGTGGAGTTTCTAGTTGTGGAGTTTCTGGTTGTGGAGTTTCTAGTTGTGGAGTTTCTAGTTGTTGAGTTTCTAGTTGCCGAGTTTCTAGTTGCAAAGTCTCAAGTTGTGGAGTTTCTAGTTGTGGAAATTTTATTTGTGGAGTTTCTAGTCATGGAGTTTCTAGTTGTGGAGTTTTAGTTGTGGAGTCTCTAGTTGTGGAGTTTCTACTTGTGGAGTTTCTAGCTGTGGAGTTTCTAGTTGCGGAGTTTCTAGTTGCGGACTTTGTAGTTGCGGAGTTTTCTAGTTGCGGAGTTTCTAGTTGCGGAGTTTCTAGTTGCGGAGTTTCAAGTTGTGGAGTTTCTACTTGTGGAGTTTCTAGTTGTGGAGTTTATAGTTGTGGAGTATCTAGTTGTGGAGTTTCAAGTTGTGAACTTCTCGTTGTGGATTTTGAAGTTGTAGAGTTCCTAGTTGCGGAGTGTCTAGTTGTGGAGTTTCTACTTGTGGAGTTTCTGGTTGTGGAGTTTCTAGTTGTGGAGTTTCTAGTTGTGAAGTCTGTAGTTATGGAGTCTGTAGTTGTGGAGCTTCTAGTTGTGGAGTCTCTAGTTGTGGAGTCTCTAGTTGCGGAGTTTCTAGTTGCGGAGTTTCTTGTTGTGGAGTTTCTAGTTGTGGAATTCGTAGTTGTGGAGTATCTGATTGTGGTGTTTCATGTTGTGGAGTTTCTGGTTGTGAAGTTTCTAGTTGTGGAGTTTCTAGTTGTGGAGTTTCTAGTTGTGGCGTTTCTAGCTATGGAGTTTCCAGTTCTTGAGTTTCTAGTCCGAGTATCTACTTGTGAAGTCTCAAGTTGTGGAGTTTCTAGTTGTGGAGTTTCTAGCTGTGGAGTTTCCAGTTCTTGAGTTTCTAGTTGCTGAGTTTCTAGTTGCGAAGTCTCAAGTTGTGGAGTTTCTAGCTGTGAAGTTTCTAGTTGCGAAGTTTCTAGTTGCAGAGTTTCTAGTTGCAGAGTTTCTAGTTGTGGAGTTTCTAGTTGTGGAATTGGAGTTGTGGAATATCTAGTTGTGGTGTTTCAAGCTGTGGAGTTTCTAGTTGTGGAGTTTCTAGTTGTGGAGTTTCTAGTTGTGGAGTTTCTAGTTGTTGAGTTTCTAGTTGCCGAGTTTGTAGTTGCAAAGTCTCAAGTTGTGGAGTTTCTAGTTGTGGAGTTTTCATTTGAGGAGTTTCTAGTCATGGAGTTTCTAGTTGTTGAGTTTTAGTTGTGGAGTCTCTAGTTGGGGAGTTTCTAGTTGTGGAGTTTGTAGTTGCGGAGTTTTCAAGTTGCGGAGCTTCTAGTTGCGGAGTTTCTAGTTGCGGAGTTTTAAGTTGTGGAGTTTCTACTTGTGAAGTTTCTAGTTGTGGAGTTTATAGTTGTGGAGTATCTAGTTGTGGAGTTTCAAGTTGTGAAGTTTCTCGTTGTGGATGTTGAAGTTGTAGAGCTCCCAGTTGCGGAGTGTCTAGTAGTGGAGTTTCTACTTGTGGAGTTTCTGGTTGTGGAGTTTCTAGTTGTGGAGTTTCTATTTGTGAAGTCTGTAGTTGTGGAGTCTGTAGTTGTGGAGTTTCTAATTGTGGAGTCTCTAGTTGTGGAGTTTCTAGTTGCGGAGTCTCTAGTTGCGGAGTTTCTAGTTGTGCAGTTTCTAGTTGTGGAATTTGTAGTTGTGGAGTATCTAATTGTGGTGTTTCATGTTGCGGAGTTTCTAGTTGTGGAGTTTCTAGCTGTGGAGTTTCCAGTTCTTGAGTTTCTTGTTGCCGAGTGTCTAGTTGCGAAGTCTAAAGTTACGGAGTTTCTAGCTGTTGAGTTTGTAGTTGCGGAGTCTCTAGTTGTGCAGTTTCTGGTTGTGGAGTTTCTAGTTGTGGAGTTTCTAGTTGTGGAATTTCTAGTTGTTGAGTTTCTAGTTGCCGAGTTTCTAGTTGCAAAGTCTCAAGTTGTGGAGTTTCTAGTTGTGGAGTTTCTATTTGTGGAGTTCCTAGTCATGGAGTTTCTAGTTGTGGAGTTTTTAGTTGTGGAGTGTCTGGTCGTGGAGTTTCTAGTTGCGAAGTTTTCTAGTTGTTGAGACTCTAGTTGTGCAGTTTCTAGTAGCGGAGTTTCTAGTTGTGGGGTTTCTAGTTGTTGAAATTCTAGCTGTGGAGTTTCTACCTATAGACTCTCTAGTCGTGGAGTTTCTAGTTGTGTAGTTTCCATCTAAGGAGTTTCTAAATGCGAAGTCTCCTGTTGTGCAGTCTCTAGTTGTGGAGTTTCTAGTTGTGGAGTTTCTAGTTGTGATGTCTGTAGTTGCGGAGTTTCTAGTTGTGGAGTTTCTATTTGTGGAATTTGTAGTTGTGGAGTATCTAGTTGTGGTGTTTCAAGTTGTGGAGTTTCTAGTTGTGGAGTTTCTAGCTATGGAGTTTCCAGTTTATGAGTTTCTAGTTGCCGAGTATCTAGTTGCGAAGTCTAAAGTGTTGGAGTTTCTAGTTGTGGAGTTTCTAGCTGTGGAGTTTCCAGTTCTTGAGTTTTTAGTTGCCGAATTTCTAGTTGCGAAGTCTCAAGTTGTGGAGTTTCTAGCTGTGAAGTTTCTAGTTGCGAAGTTTCTAGTTGCGGAGTTTCTAGTTGCAGAGTTTCTAGTTGTGGAGTTTCTAGTTGTGGAATTTGTAGTTGTGGAGTCTCTAGTTGTGGTGTTTCAAGTTGTGGAGTTTCTACTTGTAGGGTTTCTAGTTGTGGAGTTCTAGTTGTGGAGTTTCTAGTTGTGGAGTTTATAGTTGTGGAGATTCTAGATGCAGAATTTCGAATTGCAGAGTCTCAAGTTGTGGAGTTTCTAGTTGCGGAGTCTCTAGTTGTGGAGTTTCTAGCTGTGGAGTTTCCAGTTCTTGAGTTTCTAGTTGCCGAGTGTCTAGATGCGAAGTCTCAAGTTGCGGAGTTTCTACCTGTGGAGTTTGTAGCTGCGGAGTCTCTAGTTGTGCAGTTTCTGGTTGTAGAGTTTCTAGTTGTGAAGTTTCTAGCTGTGGAGTTTCTAGTTGCGGAGTTTCTAGTTGCAGAGTTTCTAGTTGCAGACTTTCTAGCTGTGGAGTTTCTAGTTGCGGAGTTTCTAGTTGCAGAATTTCTAGTTGCAGAGTTTCTAGTTGCGAAGTTTTCTAGTTGTAGAGTTTCTAGTTGTGCAGTTTCTAGTTGGAGTTCTTAGTTGGAGTTTTTAGTTTTCGAGTTTCTAGTTGTAGATTTTCTAGTTGCGGAGTTCCTAGTTGCAGAGTTTCTAGTTGTGCGGTTTCTAGTTGTTGAAATTCTAGCTGTGGAGTTTCTACTTAAGGACTCCCTAGTCGTGGAGTTTCTAGTTGTGTAGTTTCTATCTGAGGAGTTTCTAAATGTGAAGTCTCCAGTTGTGCAGTCTCTAGTTGTGGAGTTTCTAGTTGTGGAGTTTCTTAAAGTGGAAATTCTAGTTGGAGTTTTTAGTTTTCGACTTTCTAGTTGTAGATTTTCTAGTTGCGGAGTCTCTATTTGTGGAGTTTCTAGCTGTGGAGTTTCCAGTTCTTGTGTTTCTAGTTGCGGAGTTTCTAGTTGCGAAGTCCCAAGTTGTGGAGTTTCTAGCTGTGAAGTTTCTAGTTGCGAAGTTTCTAGTTGCAGAGTTTCTAGTTGCAGAGTTTCTAGTTGTGGAGTTTCTAGTTGTGGAATTTGTAGTTGTGGAGTCTCTAGTTGTGGTGTTTCAAGTTGTGAAGTTTCTAGTTGTGGAGTTTTTAGTTGCGGAGTTTCTAGTTGTGGAGTTTCTAGTTGCGGAGTTTCTGGTTGTGGAGTTTCTAGTTGTGAGGTTTCTAGTTGCGAAGTTTCTAGTTGTGGAGTTTCTAGTTGCAGAGTTTCTAGTTGTGGAGTTTCTAGTTGTGGACTTTGTAGTTGTGGAGTATCTAATTGTGTTGTTTCAAGTTGTGGAGTTTCTAGTTGTCGAGTTTTTAGTTGCGGAGTTTCTAGTTGTGGAGTTTCTAGTTGCGGAGTTTCTGGTTGTGAAGTTTCTAGTTGTGGAGTTTCCAGTTGTGGAGTCTGTAGTTGTGGAGTCTGTATTTGTTGAGTCTGTAGTTGTGGAGTTTCTAGTTGTGAAGTTTCTAGTTATGGAGTCTCTAGATGTGGAGTTTCTAGTTGCGGAGTTTCTAGTTGCGGAGTTTCTAGTTGTGGAGTTTCTAGCTGTGAGGTTTCTGGTTGCAAAGTTTCTAGTTGTGGAGTTTCTAGTTGCAGAGTGTCTAGTTGTGGAGTTTCTAGTTGTGGACTTTGTAGTTGTGGAGTATCTAGTTGTGGTGTTTCAAGTTGTGGAGTTTCTAGTTGTGGAGTTTTTAGTTGCGGAGTTTCTAGTTGTGGACTTTCTAGTTGCGGAGTTTCTGGTTGTGGAGTTTCTAGTTGTGGACTTTCCAGTTGTGGAGTCTGTAGTTGTGGAGTCTGTAGTTGTGGAGTTTCTAGTTGTGGAGTTTCTAGTTATGGAGTCTCTAGTTGTGGAGTTTCTAGTTGTGGAGTTTATAGTTGCGGAGTTTCTAGTTGTGGACTTTCTAGCTGTGGAGTTTCCAGTTCTTGAGTTTCTAGTTGCTGAGTTTCTAGTTGCGAAGTCTCAAGTTGTGGAGTTTCTAGCTGTGAGGTTTCTGGTTGCAAAGTTTCTAGTTGTGGAGTTTCTAGTTGCAGAGTGTCTAGTTGTGGAGTTTCTAGTTGTGGACTTTGTAGTTGTGGAGTATCTAGTTGTGGTGTTTCAAGTTGTGGAGTTTCTAGCTGTGGAGTTTGTAGTTGCGGAGTCTCAAGTTGTGCAGTTTCTGGTTGTGGAGTTTCTAGTTGTGGAGTTTCTAGCTGTGGAGTTTCTAGTTGTTGAGTTTCTAGTTGCCGAGTTTCTAGCTGCAAAGTCTCAAGTTGTGGAGTTTCTAGTTGTGGAGTTTCTATTCGTGGAGTTTCTAGTTGCGGAGTTTCTAGTTGCAGAGTTTCTAGTTGTGGAGTTTCTAGTTGTGGAATTAGTAGTTATGGAGTATCTAGTTGTGGTGTTTCAAGTTGTTGAGTTTCTAGTTGTAGAGTTTTTAGTTGCGGAGTTTCTAGTTGTTGAGTTTCTAGTTGCGGAGTTTCTAGTTGTGGAGTTTCTATTTGTGGAATTTGTAGTTGTGGAGTATCTAGTTGTGGTGTTTCAAGTTGTGGAGTTTCTAGTTGTGGAGTTTCTAGCTAAGGAGTTTCCAGTTTATGAGTTTCTAGTTGCCGAGTATCTAGTTGCGAAGTCTAAAGTGTTGGAGTTGCTAGTTGTGGAGTTTCTAGCTGTGGAATTTGTAGTTGTGGAGTCTCTAGTTGTGGTGTTTCAAGTTGTGAAGTTTCTAGTTGTGGAGTTTTTAGTTGCGGAGTTTCTAGTTGTGGAGTTTCTAGTTGCGGAGTTTCTGGTTGTGGAGTTTCTAGTTGTGAGGTTTCTAGTTGCGAAGTTTCTAGTTGTGGAGTTTCTAGTTGCAGAGTTTCTAGTTGTGGAGTTTCTAGTTGTGGACTTTGTAGTTGTGGAGTATCTAATTGTGTTGTTTCAAGTTGTGGAGTTTCTAGTTGTCGAGTTTTTAGTTGCGGAGTTTCTAGTTGTGGAGTTTCTAGTTGCGGAGTTTCTGGTTGTGAAGTTTCTAGTTGTGGAGTTTCCAGTTGTGGAGTCTGTAGTTGTGGAGTCTGTATTTGTTGAGTCTGTAGTTGTGGAGTTTCTAGTTGTGAAGTTTCTAGTTATGGAGTCTCTAGATGTGGAGTTTCTAGTTGCGGAGTTTCTAGTTGCGGAGTTTCTAGTTGTGGAGTTTCTAGCTGTGAGGTTTCTGGTTGCAAAGTTTCTAGTTGTGGAGTTTCTAGTTGCAGAGTGTCTAGTTGTGGAGTTTCTAGTTGTGGACTTTGTAGTTGTGGAGTATCTAGTTGTGGTGTTTCAAGTTGTGGAGTTTCTAGTTGTGGAGTTTTTAGTTGCGGAGTTTCTAGTTGTGGACTTTCTAGTTGCGGAGTTTCTGGTTGTGGAGTTTCTAGTTGTGGACTTTCCAGTTGTGGAGTCTGTAGTTGTGGAGTCTGTAGTTGTGGAGTTTCTAGTTGTGGAGTTTCTAGTTATGGAGTCTCTAGTTGTGGAGTTTCTAGTTGTGGAGTTTATAGTTGCGGAGTTTCTAGTTGTGGACTTTCTAGCTGTGGAGTTTCCAGTTCTTGAGTTTCTAGTTGCTGAGTTTCTAGTTGCGAAGTCTCAAGTTGTGGAGTTTCTAGCTGTGAGGTTTCTGGTTGCAAAGTTTCTAGTTGTGGAGTTTCTAGTTGCAGAGTGTCTAGTTGTGGAGTTTCTAGTTGTGGACTTTGTAGTTGTGGAGTATCTAGTTGTGGTGTTTCAAGTTGTGGAGTTTCTAGCTGTGGAGTTTGTAGTTGCGGAGTCTCAAGTTGTGCAGTTTCTGGTTGTGGAGTTTCTAGTTGTGGAGTTTCTAGTTGTGGAGTTTCTAGTTGTTGAGTTTCTAGTTGCCGAGTTTCTAGCTGCAAAGTCTCAAGTTGTGGAGTTTCTAGTTGTGGAGTTTCTATTCGTGGAGTTTCTAGTTGCGGAGTTTCTAGTTGCAGAGTTTCTAGTTGTGGAGTTTCTAGTTGTGGAATTAGTAGTTATGGAGTATCTAGTTGTGGTGTTTCAAGTTGTTGAGTTTCTAGTTGTAGAGTTTTTAGTTGCGGAGTTTCTAGTTGTTGAGTTTCTAGTTGCGGAGTTTCTAGTTGTGGAGTTTCTATTTGTGGAATTTGTAGTTGTGGAGTATCTAGTTGTGGTGTTTCAAGTTGTGGAGTTTCTAGTTGTGGAGTTTCTAGCTAAGGAGTTTCCAGTTTATGAGTTTCTAGTTGCCGAGTATCTAGTTGCGAAGTCTAAAGTGTTGGAGTTGCTAGTTGTGGAGTTTCTAGCTGTGGAGTTTCCAGTTCTTGAGTTTTTAGTTGCCGAATTTCTAGTTGCGAAGTCTCAAGTTGTGGAGTTTCTAGCTGTGAAGTTTCTAGTTGCGAAGTTTCTAGTTGCGGAGTTTCTAGTTGCAGAGTTTCTAGTTGTGGAGTTTCTAGTTGTGCAATTTGTAGTTGTGGAGTATCTACTTGTGGTGTTTCAAGTTGTGGAGTTTCTAGTTGTAGAGTTTTTAGTTGCGGAGTTTCTAGTTGTGGAGCTTCTAGTTGCGGAGTTTCTGGTTGTGGAGTTTCTAGTTGTGGAATTTGTAGTTGTGGAGTATCTAGCTGCGGACTTTCTAGCTGTAGAGTTTCTAGTTGCGGAGTTTCTAGTTGCAGAGTTTCTAGTTGTGGAGTTTCTAGTTGTGTAATGTGTAGTTGTGGAGTATCTAGTTGTGGCGTTCCAAGTTGTGGAGTTTCTAGTTGTGGAGTTTCTGGTTGTGGAGTTTCTAGTTGTGGAGTTTCTAGTTGTTGAGTTTCTAGTTGCCGAGTTTCTAGTTGCAAAGTCTCAAGTTGTGGAGTTTCTAGTTGTGGAAATTTTATTTGTGGAGTTTCTAGTCATGGAGTTTCTAGTTGTGGAGTTTTAGTTGTGGAGTCTCTAGTTGTGGAGTTTCTACTTGTGGAGTTTCTAGCTGTGGAGTTTCTAGTTGCGGAGTTTCTAGTTGCGGACTTTGTAGTTGCGGAGTTTTCTAGTTGCGGAGTTTCTAGTTGCGGAGTTTCTAGTTGCGGAGTTTCAAGTTGTGGAGTTTCTACTTGTGGAGTTTCTAGTTGTGGAGTTTATAGTTGTGGAGTATCTAGTTGTGGAGTTTCAAGTTGTGAACTTCTCGTTGTGGATTTTGAAGTTGTAGAGTTCCTAGTTGCGGAGTGTCTAGTTGTGGAGTTTCTACTTGTGGAGTTTCTGGTTGTGGAGTTTCTAGTTGTGGAGTTTCTAGTTGTGAAGTCTGTAGTTATGGAGTCTGTAGTTGTGGAGCTTCTAGTTGTGGAGTCTCTAGTTGTGGAGTCTCTAGTTGCGGAGTTTCTAGTTGCGGAGTTTCTTGTTGTGGAGTTTCTAGTTGTGGAATTCGTAGTTGTGGAGTATCTGATTGTGGTGTTTCATGTTGTGGAGTTTCTGGTTGTGAAGTTTCTAGTTGTGGAGTTTCTAGTTGTGGAGTTTCTAGTTGTGGCGTTTCTAGCTATGGAGTTTCCAGTTCTTGAGTTTCTAGTCCGAGTATCTACTTGTGAAGTCTCAAGTTGTGGAGTTTCTAGTTGTGGAGTTTCTAGCTGTGGAGTTTCCAGTTCTTGAGTTTCTAGTTGCTGAGTTTCTAGTTGCGAAGTCTCAAGTTGTGGAGTTTCTAGCTGTGAAGTTTCTAGTTGCGAAGTTTCTAGTTGCAGAGTTTCTAGTTGCAGAGTTTCTAGTTGTGGAGTTTCTAGTTGTGGAATTGGAGTTGTGGAATATCTAGTTGTGGTGTTTCAAGCTGTGGAGTTTCTAGTTGTGGAGTTTCTAGTTGTGGAGTTTCTAGTTGTGGAGTTTCTAGTTGTTGAGTTTCTAGTTGCCGAGTTTGTAGTTGCAAAGTCTCAAGTTGTGGAGTTTCTAGTTGTGGAGTTTTCATTTGAGGAGTTTCTAGTCATGGAGTTTCTAGTTGTTGAGTTTTAGTTGTGGAGTCTCTAGTTGGGGAGTTTCTAGTTGTGGAGTTTGTAGTTGCGGAGTTTTCAAGTTGCGGAGCTTCTAGTTGCGGAGTTTCTAGTTGCGGAGTTTTAAGTTGTGGAGTTTCTACTTGTGAAGTTTCTAGTTGTGGAGTTTATAGTTGTGGAGTATCTAGTTGTGGAGTTTCAAGTTGTGAAGTTTCTCGTTGTGGATGTTGAAGTTGTAGAGCTCCCAGTTGCGGAGTGTCTAGTAGTGGAGTTTCTACTTGTGGAGTTTCTGGTTGTGGAGTTTCTAGTTGTGGAGTTTCTATTTGTGAAGTCTGTAGTTGTGGAGTCTGTAGTTGTGGAGTTTCTAATTGTGGAGTCTCTAGTTGTGGAGTTTCTAGTTGCGGAGTCTCTAGTTGCGGAGTTTCTAGTTGTGCAGTTTCTAGTTGTGGAATTTGTAGTTGTGGAGTATCTAATTGTGGTGTTTCATGTTGCGGAGTTTCTAGTTGTGGAGTTTCTAGCTGTGGAGTTTCCAGTTCTTGAGTTTCTTGTTGCCGAGTGTCTAGTTGCGAAGTCTAAAGTTACGGAGTTTCTAGCTGTTGAGTTTGTAGTTGCGGAGTCTCTAGTTGTGCAGTTTCTGGTTGTGGAGTTTCTAGTTGTGGAGTTTCTAGTTGTGGAATTTCTAGTTGTTGAGTTTCTAGTTGCCGAGTTTCTAGTTGCAAAGTCTCAAGTTGTGGAGTTTCTAGTTGTGGAGTTTCTATTTGTGGAGTTCCTAGTCATGGAGTTTCTAGTTGTGGAGTTTTTAGTTGTGGAGTGTCTGGTCGTGGAGTTTCTAGTTGCGAAGTTTTCTAGTTGTTGAGACTCTAGTTGTGCAGTTTCTAGTAGCGGAGTTTCTAGTTGTGGGGTTTCTAGTTGTTGAAATTCTAGCTGTGGAGTTTCTACCTATAGACTCTCTAGTCGTGGAGTTTCTAGTTGTGTAGTTTCCATCTAAGGAGTTTCTAAATGCGAAGTCTCCTGTTGTGCAGTCTCTAGTTGTGGAGTTTCTAGTTGTGGAGTTTCTAGTTGTGATGTCTGTAGTTGCGGAGTTTCTAGTTGTGGAGTTTCTATTTGTGGAATTTGTAGTTGTGGAGTATCTAGTTGTGGTGTTTCAAGTTGTGGAGTTTCTAGTTGTGGAGTTTCTAGCTATGGAGTTTCCAGTTTATGAGTTTCTAGTTGCCGAGTATCTAGTTGCGAAGTCTAAAGTGTTGGAGTTTCTAGTTGTGGAGTTTCTAGCTGTGGAGTTTCCAGTTCTTGAGTTTTTAGTTGCCGAATTTCTAGTTGCGAAGTCTCAAGTTGTGGAGTTTCTAGCTGTGAAGTTTCTAGTTGCGAAGTTTCTAGTTGCGGAGTTTCTAGTTGCAGAGTTTCTAGTTGTGGAGTTTCTAGTTGTGGAATTTGTAGTTGTGGAGTCTCTAGTTGTGGTGTTTCAAGTTGTGGAGTTTCTACTTGTAGGGTTTCTAGTTGTGGAGTTCTAGTTGTGGAGTTTCTAGTTGTGGAGTTTATAGTTGTGGAGATTCTAGATGCAGAATTTCGAATTGCAGAGTCTCAAGTTGTGGAGTTTCTAGTTGCGGAGTCTCTAGTTGTGGAGTTTCTAGCTGTGGAGTTTCCAGTTCTTGAGTTTCTAGTTGCCGAGTGTCTAGATGCGAAGTCTCAAGTTGCGGAGTTTCTACCTGTGGAGTTTGTAGCTGCGGAGTCTCTAGTTGTGCAGTTTCTGGTTGCAGAGTTTCTAGTTGTGAAGTTTCTAGCTGTGGAGTTTCTAGTTGCGGAGTTTCTAGTTGCAGAGTTTCTAGTTGCAGACTTTCTAGCTGTGGAGTTTCTAGTTGCGGAGTTTCTAGTTGCAGAATTTCTAGTTGCAGAGTTTCTAGTTGCGAAGTTTTCTAGTTGTAGAGTTTCTAGTTGTGCAGTTTCTAGTTGGAGTTCTTAGTTGGAGTTTTTAGTTTTCGAGTTTCTAGTTGTAGATTTTCTAGTTGCGGAGTTCCTAGTTGCAGAGTTTCTAGTTGTGCGGTTTCTAGTTGTTGAAATTCTAGCTGTGGAGTTTCTACTTAAGGACTCCCTAGTCGTGGAGTTTCTAGTTGTGTAGTTTCTATCTGAGGAGTTTCTAAATGTGAAGTCTCCAGTTGTGCAGTCTCTAGTTGTGGAGTTTCTAGTTGTGGAGTTTCTTAAAGTGGAAATTCTAGTTGGAGTTTTTAGTTTTCGACTTTCTAGTTGTAGATTTTCTAGTTGCGGAGTCTCTATTTGTGGAGTTTCTAGCTGTGGAGTTTCCAGTTCTTGTGTTTCTAGTTGCGGAGTTTCTAGTTGCGAAGTCCCAAGTTGTGGAGTTTCTAGCTGTGAAGTTTCTAGTTGCGAAGTTTCTAGTTGCAGAGTTTCTAGTTGCAGAGTTTCTAGTTGTGGAGTTTCTAGTTGTGGAATTTGTAGTTGTGGAGTCTCTAGTTGTGGTGTTTCAAGTTGTGAAGTTTCTAGTTGTGGAGTTTTTAGTTGCGGAGTTTCTAGTTGTGGAGTTTCTAGTTGCGGAGTTTCTGGTTGTGGAGTTTCTAGTTGTGAGGTTTCTAGTTGCGAAGTTTCTAGTTGTGGAGTTTCTAGTTGCAGAGTTTCTAGTTGTGGAGTTTCTAGTTGTGGACTTTGTAGTTGTGGAGTATCTAATTGTGTTGTTTCAAGTTGTGGAGTTTCTAGTTGTCGAGTTTTTAGTTGCGGAGTTTCTAGTTGTGGAGTTTCTAGTTGCGGAGTTTCTGGTTGTGAAGTTTCTAGTTGTGGAGTTTCCAGTTGTGGAGTCTGTAGTTGTGGAGTCTGTATTTGTTGAGTCTGTAGTTGTGGAGTTTCTAGTTGTGAAGTTTCTAGTTATGGAGTCTCTAGATGTGGAGTTTCTAGTTGCGGAGTTTCTAGTTGCGGAGTTTCTAGTTGTGGAGTTTCTAGCTGTGAGGTTTCTGGTTGCAAAGTTTCTAGTTGTGGAGTTTCTAGTTGCAGAGTGTCTAGTTGTGGAGTTTCTAGTTGTGGACTTTGTAGTTGTGGAGTATCTAGTTGTGGTGTTTCAAGTTGTGGAGTTTCTAGTTGTGGAGTTTTTAGTTGCGGAGTTTCTAGTTGTGGACTTTCTAGTTGCGGAGTTTCTGGTTGTGGAGTTTCTAGTTGTGGACTTTCCAGTTGTGGAGTCTGTAGTTGTGGAGTCTGTAGTTGTGGAGTTTCTAGTTGTGGAGTTTCTAGTTATGGAGTCTCTAGTTGTGGAGTTTCTAGTTGTGGAGTTTATAGTTGCGGAGTTTCTAGTTGTGGACTTTCTAGCTGTGGAGTTTCCAGTTCTTGAGTTTCTAGTTGCTGAGTTTCTAGTTGCGAAGTCTCAAGTTGTGGAGTTTCTAGCTGTGAGGTTTCTGGTTGCAAAGTTTCTAGTTGTGGAGTTTCTAGTTGCAGAGTGTCTAGTTGTGGAGTTTCTAGTTGTGGACTTTGTAGTTGTGGAGTATCTAGTTGTGGTGTTTCAAGTTGTGGAGTTTCTAGCTGTGGAGTTTGTAGTTGCGGAGTCTCAAGTTGTGCAGTTTCTGGTTGTGGAGTTTCTAGTTGTGGAGTTTCTAGTTGTGGAGTTTCTAGTTGTTGAGTTTCTAGTTGCCGAGTTTCTAGCTGCAAAGTCTCAAGTTGTGGAGTTTCTAGTTGTGGAGTTTCTATTCGTGGAGTTTCTAGTTGCGGAGTTTCTAGTTGCAGAGTTTCTAGTTGTGGAGTTTCTAGTTGTGGAATTAGTAGTTATGGAGTATCTAGTTGTGGTGTTTCAAGTTGTTGAGTTTCTAGTTGTAGAGTTTTTAGTTGCGGAGTTTCTAGTTGTTGAGTTTCTAGTTGCGGAGTTTCTAGTTGTGGAGTTTCTATTTGTGGAATTTGTAGTTGTGGAGTATCTAGTTGTGGTGTTTCAAGTTGTGGAGTTTCTAGTTGTGGAGTTTCTAGCTAAGGAGTTTCCAGTTTATGAGTTTCTAGTTGCCGAGTATCTAGTTGCGAAGTCTAAAGTGTTGGAGTTGCTAGTTGTGGAGTTTCTAGCTGTGGAGTTTCCAGTTCTTGAGTTTTTAGTTGCCGAATTTCTAGTTGCGAAGTCTCAAGTTGTGGAGTTTCTAGCTGTGAAGTTTCTAGTTGCGAAGTTTCTAGTTGCGGAGTTTCTAGTTGCAGAGTTTCTAGTTGTGGAGTTTCTAGTTGTGCAATTTGTAGTTGTGGAGTATCTACTTGTGGTGTTTCAAGTTGTGGAGTTTCTAGTTGTAGAGTTTTTAGTTGCGGAGTTTCTAGTTGTGGAGCTTCTAGTTGCGGAGTTTCTGGTTGTGGAGTTTCTAGTTGTGGAATTTGTAGTTGTGGAGTATCTAGCTGCGGACTTTCTAGCTGTAGAGTTTCTAGTTGCGGAGTTTCTAGTTGCAGAGTTTCTAGTTGTGGAGTTTCTAGTTGTGTAATGTGTAGTTGTGGAGTATCTAGTTGTGGCGTTCCAAGTTGTGGAGTTTCTAGTTGTGGAGTTTCTGGTTGTGGAGTTTCTAGTTGTGGAGTTTCTAGTTGTTGAGTTTCTAGTTGCCGAGTTTCTAGTTGCAAAGTCTCAAGTTGTGGAGTTTCTAGTTGTGGAAATTTTATTTGTGGAGTTTCTAGTCATGGAGTTTCTAGTTGTGGAGTTTTAGTTGTGGAGTCTCTAGTTGTGGAGTTTCTACTTGTGGAGTTTCTAGCTGTGGAGTTTCTAGTTGCGGAGTTTCTAGTTGCGGACTTTGTAGTTGCGGAGTTTTCTAGTTGCGGAGTTTCTAGTTGCGGAGTTTCTAGTTGCGGAGTTTCAAGTTGTGGAGTTTCTACTTGTGGAGTTTCTAGTTGTGGAGTTTATAGTTGTGGAGTATCTAGTTGTGGAGTTTCAAGTTGTGAACTTCTCGTTGTGGATTTTGAAGTTGTAGAGTTCCTAGTTGCGGAGTGTCTAGTTGTGGAGTTTCTACTTGTGGAGTTTCTGGTTGTGGAGTTTCTAGTTGTGGAGTTTCTAGTTGTGAAGTCTGTAGTTATGGAGTCTGTAGTTGTGGAGCTTCTAGTTGTGGAGTCTCTAGTTGTGGAGTCTCTAGTTGCGGAGTTTCTAGTTGCGGAGTTTCTTGTTGTGGAGTTTCTAGTTGTGGAATTCGTAGTTGTGGAGTATCTGATTGTGGTGTTTCATGTTGTGGAGTTTCTGGTTGTGAAGTTTCTAGTTGTGGAGTTTCTAGTTGTGGAGTTTCTAGTTGTGGCGTTTCTAGCTATGGAGTTTCCAGTTCTTGAGTTTCTAGTCCGAGTATCTACTTGTGAAGTCTCAAGTTGTGGAGTTTCTAGTTGTGGAGTTTCTAGCTGTGGAGTTTCCAGTTCTTGAGTTTCTAGTTGCTGAGTTTCTAGTTGCGAAGTCTCAAGTTGTGGAGTTTCTAGCTGTGAAGTTTCTAGTTGCGAAGTTTCTAGTTGCAGAGTTTCTAGTTGCAGAGTTTCTAGTTGTGGAGTTTCTAGTTGTGGAATTGGAGTTGTGGAATATCTAGTTGTGGTGTTTCAAGCTGTGGAGTTTCTAGTTGTGGAGTTTCTAGTTGTGGAGTTTCTAGTTGTGGAGTTTCTAGTTGTTGAGTTTCTAGTTGCCGAGTTTGTAGTTGCAAAGTCTCAAGTTGTGGAGTTTCTAGTTGTGGAGTTTTCATTTGAGGAGTTTCTAGTCATGGAGTTTCTAGTTGTTGAGTTTTAGTTGTGGAGTCTCTAGTTGGGGAGTTTCTAGTTGTGGAGTTTGTAGTTGCGGAGTTTTCAAGTTGCGGAGCTTCTAGTTGCGGAGTTTCTAGTTGCGGAGTTTTAAGTTGTGGAGTTTCTACTTGTGAAGTTTCTAGTTGTGGAGTTTATAGTTGTGGAGTATCTAGTTGTGGAGTTTCAAGTTGTGAAGTTTCTCGTTGTGGATGTTGAAGTTGTAGAGCTCCCAGTTGCGGAGTGTCTAGTAGTGGAGTTTCTACTTGTGGAGTTTCTGGTTGTGGAGTTTCTAGTTGTGGAGTTTCTATTTGTGAAGTCTGTAGTTGTGGAGTCTGTAGTTGTGGAGTTTCTAATTGTGGAGTCTCTAGTTGTGGAGTTTCTAGTTGCGGAGTCTCTAGTTGCGGAGTTTCTAGTTGTGCAGTTTCTAGTTGTGGAATTTGTAGTTGTGGAGTATCTAATTGTGGTGTTTCATGTTGCGGAGTTTCTAGTTGTGGAGTTTCTAGCTGTGGAGTTTCCAGTTCTTGAGTTTCTTGTTGCCGAGTGTCTAGTTGCGAAGTCTAAAGTTACGGAGTTTCTAGCTGTTGAGTTTGTAGTTGCGGAGTCTCTAGTTGTGCAGTTTCTGGTTGTGGAGTTTCTAGTTGTGGAGTTTCTAGTTGTGGAATTTCTAGTTGTTGAGTTTCTAGTTGCCGAGTTTCTAGTTGCAAAGTCTCAAGTTGTGGAGTTTCTAGTTGTGGAGTTTCTATTTGTGGAGTTCCTAGTCATGGAGTTTCTAGTTGTGGAGTTTTTAGTTGTGGAGTGTCTGGTCGTGGAGTTTCTAGTTGCGAAGTTTTCTAGTTGTTGAGACTCTAGTTGTGCAGTTTCTAGTAGCGGAGTTTCTAGTTGTGGGGTTTCTAGTTGTTGAAATTCTAGCTGTGGAGTTTCTACCTATAGACTCTCTAGTCGTGGAGTTTCTAGTTGTGTAGTTTCCATCTAAGGAGTTTCTAAATGCGAAGTCTCCTGTTGTGCAGTCTCTAGTTGTGGAGTTTCTAGTTGTGGAGTTTCTAGTTGTGATGTCTGTAGTTGCGGAGTTTCTAGTTGTGGAGTTTCTATTTGTGGAATTTGTAGTTGTGGAGTATCTAGTTGTGGTGTTTCAAGTTGTGGAGTTTCTAGTTGTGGAGTTTCTAGCTATGGAGTTTCCAGTTTATGAGTTTCTAGTTGCCGAGTATCTAGTTGCGAAGTCTAAAGTGTTGGAGTTTCTAGTTGTGGAGTTTCTAGCTGTGGAGTTTCCAGTTCTTGAGTTTTTAGTTGCCGAATTTCTAGTTGCGAAGTCTCAAGTTGTGGAGTTTCTAGCTGTGAAGTTTCTAGTTGCGAAGTTTCTAGTTGCGGAGTTTCTAGTTGCAGAGTTTCTAGTTGTGGAGTTTCTAGTTGTGGAATTTGTAGTTGTGGAGTCTCTAGTTGTGGTGTTTCAAGTTGTGGAGTTTCTACTTGTAGGGTTTCTAGTTGTGGAGTTCTAGTTGTGGAGTTTCTAGTTGTGGAGTTTATAGTTGTGGAGATTCTAGATGCAGAATTTCGAATTGCAGAGTCTCAAGTTGTGGAGTTTCTAGTTGCGGAGTCTCTAGTTGTGGAGTTTCTAGCTGTGGAGTTTCCAGTTCTTGAGTTTCTAGTTGCCGAGTGTCTAGATGCGAAGTCTCAAGTTGCGGAGTTTCTACCTGTGGAGTTTGTAGCTGCGGAGTCTCTAGTTGTGCAGTTTCTGGTTGTAGAGTTTCTAGTTGTGAAGTTTCTAGCTGTGGAGTTTCTAGTTGCGGAGTTTCTAGTTGCAGAGTTTCTAGTTGCAGACTTTCTAGCTGTGGAGTTTCTAGTTGCGGAGTTTCTAGTTGCAGAATTTCTAGTTGCAGAGTTTCTAGTTGCGAAGTTTTCTAGTTGTAGAGTTTCTAGTTGTGCAGTTTCTAGTTGGAGTTCTTAGTTGGAGTTTTTAGTTTTCGAGTTTCTAGTTGTAGATTTTCTAGTTGCGGAGTTCCTAGTTGCAGAGTTTCTAGTTGTGCGGTTTCTAGTTGTTGAAATTCTAGCTGTGGAGTTTCTACTTAAGGACTCCCTAGTCGTGGAGTTTCTAGTTGTGTAGTTTCTATCTGAGGAGTTTCTAAATGTGAAGTCTCCAGTTGTGCAGTCTCTAGTTGTGGAGTTTCTAGTTGTGGAGTTTCTTAAAGTGGAAATTCTAGTTGGAGTTTTTAGTTTTCGACTTTCTAGTTGTAGATTTTCTAGTTGCGGAGTCTCTATTTGTGGAGTTTCTAGCTGTGGAGTTTCCAGTTCTTGTGTTTCTAGTTGCGGAGTTTCTAGTTGCGAAGTCCCAAGTTGTGGAGTTTCTAGCTGTGAAGTTTCTAGTTGCGAAGTTTCTAGTTGCAGAGTTTCTAGTTGCAGAGTTTCTAGTTGTGGAGTTTCTAGTTGTGGAATTTGTAGTTGTGGAGTCTCTAGTTGTGGTGTTTCAAGTTGTGAAGTTTCTAGTTGTGGAGTTTTTAGTTGCGGAGTTTCTAGTTGTGGAGTTTCTAGTTGCGGAGTTTCTGGTTGTGGAGTTTCTAGTTGTGAGGTTTCTAGTTGCGAAGTTTCTAGTTGTGGAGTTTCTAGTTGCAGAGTTTCTAGTTGTGGAGTTTCTAGTTGTGGACTTTGTAGTTGTGGAGTATCTAATTGTGTTGTTTCAAGTTGTGGAGTTTCTAGTTGTCGAGTTTTTAGTTGCGGAGTTTCTAGTTGTGGAGTTTCTAGTTGCGGAGTTTCTGGTTGTGAAGTTTCTAGTTGTGGAGTTTCCAGTTGTGGAGTCTGTAGTTGTGGAGTCTGTATTTGTTGAGTCTGTAGTTGTGGAGTTTCTAGTTGTGAAGTTTCTAGTTATGGAGTCTCTAGATGTGGAGTTTCTAGTTGCGGAGTTTCTAGTTGCGGAGTTTCTAGTTGTGGAGTTTCTAGCTGTGAGGTTTCTGGTTGCAAAGTTTCTAGTTGTGGAGTTTCTAGTTGCAGAGTGTCTAGTTGTGGAGTTTCTAGTTGTGGACTTTGTAGTTGTGGAGTATCTAGTTGTGGTGTTTCAAGTTGTGGAGTTTCTAGTTGTGGAGTTTTTAGTTGCGGAGTTTCTAGTTGTGGACTTTCTAGTTGCGGAGTTTCTGGTTGTGGAGTTTCTAGTTGTGGACTTTCCAGTTGTGGAGTCTGTAGTTGTGGAGTCTGTAGTTGTGGAGTTTCTAGTTGTGGAGTTTCTAGTTATGGAGTCTCTAGTTGTGGAGTTTCTAGTTGTGGAGTTTATAGTTGCGGAGTTTCTAGTTGTGGACTTTCTAGCTGTGGAGTTTCCAGTTCTTGAGTTTCTAGTTGCTGAGTTTCTAGTTGCGAAGTCTCAAGTTGTGGAGTTTCTAGCTGTGAGGTTTCTGGTTGCAAAGTTTCTAGTTGTGGAGTTTCTAGTTGCAGAGTGTCTAGTTGTGGAGTTTCTAGTTGTGGACTTTGTAGTTGTGGAGTATCTAGTTGTGGTGTTTCAAGTTGTGGAGTTTCTAGCTGTGGAGTTTGTAGTTGCGGAGTCTCAAGTTGTGCAGTTTCTGGTTGTGGAGTTTCTAGTTGTGGAGTTTCTAGTTGTGGAGTTTCTAGTTGTTGAGTTTCTAGTTGCCGAGTTTCTAGCTGCAAAGTCTCAAGTTGTGGAGTTTCTAGTTGTGGAGTTTCTATTCGTGGAGTTTCTAGTTGCGGAGTTTCTAGTTGCAGAGTTTCTAGTTGTGGAGTTTCTAGTTGTGGAATTAGTAGTTATGGAGTATCTAGTTGTGGTGTTTCAAGTTGTTGAGTTTCTAGTTGTAGAGTTTTTAGTTGCGGAGTTTCTAGTTGTTGAGTTTCTAGTTGCGGAGTTTCTAGTTGTGGAGTTTCTATTTGTGGAATTTGTAGTTGTGGAGTATCTAGTTGTGGTGTTTCAAGTTGTGGAGTTTCTAGTTGTGGAGTTTCTAGCTAAGGAGTTTCCAGTTTATGAGTTTCTAGTTGCCGAGTATCTAGTTGCGAAGTCTAAAGTGTTGGAGTTGCTAGTTGTGGAGTTTCTAGCTGTGGAATTTGTAGTTGTGGAGTCTCTAGTTGTGGTGTTTCAAGTTGTGAAGTTTCTAGTTGTGGAGTTTTTAGTTGCGGAGTTTCTAGTTGTGGAGTTTCTAGTTGCGGAGTTTCTGGTTGTGGAGTTTCTAGTTGTGAGGTTTCTAGTTGCGAAGTTTCTAGTTGTGGAGTTTCTAGTTGCAGAGTTTCTAGTTGTGGAGTTTCTAGTTGTGGACTTTGTAGTTGTGGAGTATCTAATTGTGTTGTTTCAAGTTGTGGAGTTTCTAGTTGTCGAGTTTTTAGTTGCGGAGTTTCTAGTTGTGGAGTTTCTAGTTGCGGAGTTTCTGGTTGTGAAGTTTCTAGTTGTGGAGTTTCCAGTTGTGGAGTCTGTAGTTGTGGAGTCTGTATTTGTTGAGTCTGTAGTTGTGGAGTTTCTAGTTGTGAAGTTTCTAGTTATGGAGTCTCTAGATGTGGAGTTTCTAGTTGCGGAGTTTCTAGTTGCGGAGTTTCTAGTTGTGGAGTTTCTAGCTGTGAGGTTTCTGGTTGCAAAGTTTCTAGTTGTGGAGTTTCTAGTTGCAGAGTGTCTAGTTGTGGAGTTTCTAGTTGTGGACTTTGTAGTTGTGGAGTATCTAGTTGTGGTGTTTCAAGTTGTGGAGTTTCTAGTTGTGGAGTTTTTAGTTGCGGAGTTTCTAGTTGTGGACTTTCTAGTTGCGGAGTTTCTGGTTGTGGAGTTTCTAGTTGTGGACTTTCCAGTTGTGGAGTCTGTAGTTGTGGAGTCTGTAGTTGTGGAGTTTCTAGTTGTGGAGTTTCTAGTTATGGAGTCTCTAGTTGTGGAGTTTCTAGTTGTGGAGTTTATAGTTGCGGAGTTTCTAGTTGTGGACTTTCTAGCTGTGGAGTTTCCAGTTCTTGAGTTTCTAGTTGCTGAGTTTCTAGTTGCGAAGTCTCAAGTTGTGGAGTTTCTAGCTGTGAGGTTTCTGGTTGCAAAGTTTCTAGTTGTGGAGTTTCTAGTTGCAGAGTGTCTAGTTGTGGAGTTTCTAGTTGTGGACTTTGTAGTTGTGGAGTATCTAGTTGTGGTGTTTCAAGTTGTGGAGTTTCTAGCTGTGGAGTTTGTAGTTGCGGAGTCTCAAGTTGTGCAGTTTCTGGTTGTGGAGTTTCTAGTTGTGGAGTTTCTAGTTGTGGAGTTTCTAGTTGTTGAGTTTCTAGTTGCCGAGTTTCTAGCTGCAAAGTCTCAAGTTGTGGAGTTTCTAGTTGTGGAGTTTCTATTCGTGGAGTTTCTAGTTGCGGAGTTTCTAGTTGCAGAGTTTCTAGTTGTGGAGTTTCTAGTTGTGGAATTAGTAGTTATGGAGTATCTAGTTGTGGTGTTTCAAGTTGTTGAGTTTCTAGTTGTAGAGTTTTTAGTTGCGGAGTTTCTAGTTGTTGAGTTTCTAGTTGCGGAGTTTCTAGTTGTGGAGTTTCTATTTGTGGAATTTGTAGTTGTGGAGTATCTAGTTGTGGTGTTTCAAGTTGTGGAGTTTCTAGTTGTGGAGTTTCTAGCTAAGGAGTTTCCAGTTTATGAGTTTCTAGTTGCCGAGTATCTAGTTGCGAAGTCTAAAGTGTTGGAGTTGCTAGTTGTGGAGTTTCTAGCTGTGGAGTTTCCAGTTCTTGAGTTTTTAGTTGCCGAATTTCTAGTTGCGAAGTCTCAAGTTGTGGAGTTTCTAGCTGTGAAGTTTCTAGTTGCGAAGTTTCTAGTTGCGGAGTTTCTAGTTGCAGAGTTTCTAGTTGTGGAGTTTCTAGTTGTGCAATTTGTAGTTGTGGAGTATCTACTTGTGGTGTTTCAAGTTGTGGAGTTTCTAGTTGTAGAGTTTTTAGTTGCGGAGTTTCTAGTTGTGGAGCTTCTAGTTGCGGAGTTTCTGGTTGTGGAGTTTCTAGTTGTGGAATTTGTAGTTGTGGAGTATCTAGCTGCGGACTTTCTAGCTGTAGAGTTTCTAGTTGCGGAGTTTCTAGTTGCAGAGTTTCTAGTTGTGGAGTTTCTAGTTGTGTAATGTGTAGTTGTGGAGTATCTAGTTGTGGCGTTCCAAGTTGTGGAGTTTCTAGTTGTGGAGTTTCTGGTTGTGGAGTTTCTAGTTGTGGAGTTTCTAGTTGTTGAGTTTCTAGTTGCCGAGTTTCTAGTTGCAAAGTCTCAAGTTGTGGAGTTTCTAGTTGTGGAAATTTTATTTGTGGAGTTTCTAGTCATGGAGTTTCTAGTTGTGGAGTTTTAGTTGTGGAGTCTCTAGTTGTGGAGTTTCTACTTGTGGAGTTTCTAGCTGTGGAGTTTCTAGTTGCGGAGTTTCTAGTTGCGGACTTTGTAGTTGCGGAGTTTTCTAGTTGCGGAGTTTCTAGTTGCGGAGTTTCTAGTTGCGGAGTTTCAAGTTGTGGAGTTTCTACTTGTGGAGTTTCTAGTTGTGGAGTTTATAGTTGTGGAGTATCTAGTTGTGGAGTTTCAAGTTGTGAACTTCTCGTTGTGGATTTTGAAGTTGTAGAGTTCCTAGTTGCGGAGTGTCTAGTTGTGGAGTTTCTACTTGTGGAGTTTCTGGTTGTGGAGTTTCTAGTTGTGGAGTTTCTAGTTGTGAAGTCTGTAGTTATGGAGTCTGTAGTTGTGGAGCTTCTAGTTGTGGAGTCTCTAGTTGTGGAGTCTCTAGTTGCGGAGTTTCTAGTTGCGGAGTTTCTTGTTGTGGAGTTTCTAGTTGTGGAATTCGTAGTTGTGGAGTATCTGATTGTGGTGTTTCATGTTGTGGAGTTTCTGGTTGTGAAGTTTCTAGTTGTGGAGTTTCTAGTTGTGGAGTTTCTAGTTGTGGCGTTTCTAGCTATGGAGTTTCCAGTTCTTGAGTTTCTAGTCCGAGTATCTACTTGTGAAGTCTCAAGTTGTGGAGTTTCTAGTTGTGGAGTTTCTAGCTGTGGAGTTTCCAGTTCTTGAGTTTCTAGTTGCTGAGTTTCTAGTTGCGAAGTCTCAAGTTGTGGAGTTTCTAGCTGTGAAGTTTCTAGTTGCGAAGTTTCTAGTTGCAGAGTTTCTAGTTGCAGAGTTTCTAGTTGTGGAGTTTCTAGTTGTGGAATTGGAGTTGTGGAATATCTAGTTGTGGTGTTTCAAGCTGTGGAGTTTCTAGTTGTGGAGTTTCTAGTTGTGGAGTTTCTAGTTGTGGAGTTTCTAGTTGTTGAGTTTCTAGTTGCCGAGTTTGTAGTTGCAAAGTCTCAAGTTGTGGAGTTTCTAGTTGTGGAGTTTTCATTTGAGGAGTTTCTAGTCATGGAGTTTCTAGTTGTTGAGTTTTAGTTGTGGAGTCTCTAGTTGGGGAGTTTCTAGTTGTGGAGTTTGTAGTTGCGGAGTTTTCAAGTTGCGGAGCTTCTAGTTGCGGAGTTTCTAGTTGCGGAGTTTTAAGTTGTGGAGTTTCTACTTGTGAAGTTTCTAGTTGTGGAGTTTATAGTTGTGGAGTATCTAGTTGTGGAGTTTCAAGTTGTGAAGTTTCTCGTTGTGGATGTTGAAGTTGTAGAGCTCCCAGTTGCGGAGTGTCTAGTAGTGGAGTTTCTACTTGTGGAGTTTCTGGTTGTGGAGTTTCTAGTTGTGGAGTTTCTATTTGTGAAGTCTGTAGTTGTGGAGTCTGTAGTTGTGGAGTTTCTAATTGTGGAGTCTCTAGTTGTGGAGTTTCTAGTTGCGGAGTCTCTAGTTGCGGAGTTTCTAGTTGTGCAGTTTCTAGTTGTGGAATTTGTAGTTGTGGAGTATCTAATTGTGGTGTTTCATGTTGCGGAGTTTCTAGTTGTGGAGTTTCTAGCTGTGGAGTTTCCAGTTCTTGAGTTTCTTGTTGCCGAGTGTCTAGTTGCGAAGTCTAAAGTTACGGAGTTTCTAGCTGTTGAGTTTGTAGTTGCGGAGTCTCTAGTTGTGCAGTTTCTGGTTGTGGAGTTTCTAGTTGTGGAGTTTCTAGTTGTGGAATTTCTAGTTGTTGAGTTTCTAGTTGCCGAGTTTCTAGTTGCAAAGTCTCAAGTTGTGGAGTTTCTAGTTGTGGAGTTTCTATTTGTGGAGTTCCTAGTCATGGAGTTTCTAGTTGTGGAGTTTTTAGTTGTGGAGTGTCTGGTCGTGGAGTTTCTAGTTGCGAAGTTTTCTAGTTGTTGAGACTCTAGTTGTGCAGTTTCTAGTAGCGGAGTTTCTAGTTGTGGGGTTTCTAGTTGTTGAAATTCTAGCTGTGGAGTTTCTACCTATAGACTCTCTAGTCGTGGAGTTTCTAGTTGTGTAGTTTCCATCTAAGGAGTTTCTAAATGCGAAGTCTCCTGTTGTGCAGTCTCTAGTTGTGGAGTTTCTAGTTGTGGAGTTTCTAGTTGTGATGTCTGTAGTTGCGGAGTTTCTAGTTGTGGAGTTTCTATTTGTGGAATTTGTAGTTGTGGAGTATCTAGTTGTGGTGTTTCAAGTTGTGGAGTTTCTAGTTGTGGAGTTTCTAGCTATGGAGTTTCCAGTTTATGAGTTTCTAGTTGCCGAGTATCTAGTTGCGAAGTCTAAAGTGTTGGAGTTTCTAGTTGTGGAGTTTCTAGCTGTGGAGTTTCCAGTTCTTGAGTTTTTAGTTGCCGAATTTCTAGTTGCGAAGTCTCAAGTTGTGGAGTTTCTAGCTGTGAAGTTTCTAGTTGCGAAGTTTCTAGTTGCGGAGTTTCTAGTTGCAGAGTTTCTAGTTGTGGAGTTTCTAGTTGTGGAATTTGTAGTTGTGGAGTCTCTAGTTGTGGTGTTTCAAGTTGTGGAGTTTCTACTTGTAGGGTTTCTAGTTGTGGAGTTCTAGTTGTGGAGTTTCTAGTTGTGGAGTTTATAGTTGTGGAGATTCTAGATGCAGAATTTCGAATTGCAGAGTCTCAAGTTGTGGAGTTTCTAGTTGCGGAGTCTCTAGTTGTGGAGTTTCTAGCTGTGGAGTTTCCAGTTCTTGAGTTTCTAGTTGCCGAGTGTCTAGATGCGAAGTCTCAAGTTGCGGAGTTTCTACCTGTGGAGTTTGTAGCTGCGGAGTCTCTAGTTGTGCAGTTTCTGGTTGCAGAGTTTCTAGTTGTGAAGTTTCTAGCTGTGGAGTTTCTAGTTGCGGAGTTTCTAGTTGCAGAGTTTCTAGTTGCAGACTTTCTAGCTGTGGAGTTTCTAGTTGCGGAGTTTCTAGTTGCAGAATTTCTAGTTGCAGAGTTTCTAGTTGCGAAGTTTTCTAGTTGTAGAGTTTCTAGTTGTGCAGTTTCTAGTTGGAGTTCTTAGTTGGAGTTTTTAGTTTTCGAGTTTCTAGTTGTAGATTTTCTAGTTGCGGAGTTCCTAGTTGCAGAGTTTCTAGTTGTGCGGTTTCTAGTTGTTGAAATTCTAGCTGTGGAGTTTCTACTTAAGGACTCCCTAGTCGTGGAGTTTCTAGTTGTGTAGTTTCTATCTGAGGAGTTTCTAAATGTGAAGTCTCCAGTTGTGCAGTCTCTAGTTGTGGAGTTTCTAGTTGTGGAGTTTCTTAAAGTGGAAATTCTAGTTGGAGTTTTTAGTTTTCGACTTTCTAGTTGTAGATTTTCTAGTTGCGGAGTCTCTATTTGTGGAGTTTCTAGCTGTGGAGTTTCCAGTTCTTGTGTTTCTAGTTGCGGAGTTTCTAGTTGCGAAGTCCCAAGTTGTGGAGTTTCTAGCTGTGAAGTTTCTAGTTGCGAAGTTTCTAGTTGCAGAGTTTCTAGTTGCAGAGTTTCTAGTTGTGGAGTTTCTAGTTGTGGAATTTGTAGTTGTGGAGTCTCTAGTTGTGGTGTTTCAAGTTGTGAAGTTTCTAGTTGTGGAGTTTTTAGTTGCGGAGTTTCTAGTTGTGGAGTTTCTAGTTGCGGAGTTTCTGGTTGTGGAGTTTCTAGTTGTGAGGTTTCTAGTTGCGAAGTTTCTAGTTGTGGAGTTTCTAGTTGCAGAGTTTCTAGTTGTGGAGTTTCTAGTTGTGGACTTTGTAGTTGTGGAGTATCTAATTGTGTTGTTTCAAGTTGTGGAGTTTCTAGTTGTCGAGTTTTTAGTTGCGGAGTTTCTAGTTGTGGAGTTTCTAGTTGCGGAGTTTCTGGTTGTGAAGTTTCTAGTTGTGGAGTTTCCAGTTGTGGAGTCTGTAGTTGTGGAGTCTGTATTTGTTGAGTCTGTAGTTGTGGAGTTTCTAGTTGTGAAGTTTCTAGTTATGGAGTCTCTAGATGTGGAGTTTCTAGTTGCGGAGTTTCTAGTTGCGGAGTTTCTAGTTGTGGAGTTTCTAGCTGTGAGGTTTCTGGTTGCAAAGTTTCTAGTTGTGGAGTTTCTAGTTGCAGAGTGTCTAGTTGTGGAGTTTCTAGTTGTGGACTTTGTAGTTGTGGAGTATCTAGTTGTGGTGTTTCAAGTTGTGGAGTTTCTAGTTGTGGAGTTTTTAGTTGCGGAGTTTCTAGTTGTGGACTTTCTAGTTGCGGAGTTTCTGGTTGTGGAGTTTCTAGTTGTGGACTTTCCAGTTGTGGAGTCTGTAGTTGTGGAGTCTGTAGTTGTGGAGTTTCTAGTTGTGGAGTTTCTAGTTATGGAGTCTCTAGTTGTGGAGTTTCTAGTTGTGGAGTTTATAGTTGCGGAGTTTCTAGTTGTGGACTTTCTAGCTGTGGAGTTTCCAGTTCTTGAGTTTCTAGTTGCTGAGTTTCTAGTTGCGAAGTCTCAAGTTGTGGAGTTTCTAGCTGTGAGGTTTCTGGTTGCAAAGTTTCTAGTTGTGGAGTTTCTAGTTGCAGAGTGTCTAGTTGTGGAGTTTCTAGTTGTGGACTTTGTAGTTGTGGAGTATCTAGTTGTGGTGTTTCAAGTTGTGGAGTTTCTAGCTGTGGAGTTTGTAGTTGCGGAGTCTCAAGTTGTGCAGTTTCTGGTTGTGGAGTTTCTAGTTGTGGAGTTTCTAGTTGTGGAGTTTCTAGTTGTTGAGTTTCTAGTTGCCGAGTTTCTAGCTGCAAAGTCTCAAGTTGTGGAGTTTCTAGTTGTGGAGTTTCTATTCGTGGAGTTTCTAGTTGCGGAGTTTCTAGTTGCAGAGTTTCTAGTTGTGGAGTTTCTAGTTGTGGAATTAGTAGTTATGGAGTATCTAGTTGTGGTGTTTCAAGTTGTTGAGTTTCTAGTTGTAGAGTTTTTAGTTGCGGAGTTTCTAGTTGTTGAGTTTCTAGTTGCGGAGTTTCTAGTTGTGGAGTTTCTATTTGTGGAATTTGTAGTTGTGGAGTATCTAGTTGTGGTGTTTCAAGTTGTGGAGTTTCTAGTTGTGGAGTTTCTAGCTAAGGAGTTTCCAGTTTATGAGTTTCTAGTTGCCGAGTATCTAGTTGCGAAGTCTAAAGTGTTGGAGTTGCTAGTTGTGGAGTTTCTAGCTGTGGAGTTTCCAGTTCTTGAGTTTTTAGTTGCCGAATTTCTAGTTGCGAAGTCTCAAGTTGTGGAGTTTCTAGCTGTGAAGTTTCTAGTTGCGAAGTTTCTAGTTGCGGAGTTTCTAGTTGCAGAGTTTCTAGTTGTGGAGTTTCTAGTTGTGCAATTTGTAGTTGTGGAGTATCTACTTGTGGTGTTTCAAGTTGTGGAGTTTCTAGTTGTAGAGTTTTTAGTTGCGGAGTTTCTAGTTGTGGAGCTTCTAGTTGCGGAGTTTCTGGTTGTGGAGTTTCTAGTTGTGGAATTTGTAGTTGTGGAGTATCTAGCTGCGGACTTTCTAGCTGTAGAGTTTCTAGTTGCGGAGTTTCTAGTTGCAGAGTTTCTAGTTGTGGAGTTTCTAGTTGTGTAATGTGTAGTTGTGGAGTATCTAGTTGTGGCGTTCCAAGTTGTGGAGTTTCTAGTTGTGGAGTTTCTGGTTGTGGAGTTTCTAGTTGTGGAGTTTCTAGTTGTTGAGTTTCTAGTTGCCGAGTTTCTAGTTGCAAAGTCTCAAGTTGTGGAGTTTCTAGTTGTGGAAATTTTATTTGTGGAGTTTCTAGTCATGGAGTTTCTAGTTGTGGAGTTTTAGTTGTGGAGTCTCTAGTTGTGGAGTTTCTACTTGTGGAGTTTCTAGCTGTGGAGTTTCTAGTTGCGGAGTTTCTAGTTGCGGACTTTGTAGTTGCGGAGTTTTCTAGTTGCGGAGTTTCTAGTTGCGGAGTTTCTAGTTGCGGAGTTTCAAGTTGTGGAGTTTCTACTTGTGGAGTTTCTAGTTGTGGAGTTTATAGTTGTGGAGTATCTAGTTGTGGAGTTTCAAGTTGTGAACTTCTCGTTGTGGATTTTGAAGTTGTAGAGTTCCTAGTTGCGGAGTGTCTAGTTGTGGAGTTTCTACTTGTGGAGTTTCTGGTTGTGGAGTTTCTAGTTGTGGAGTTTCTAGTTGTGAAGTCTGTAGTTATGGAGTCTGTAGTTGTGGAGCTTCTAGTTGTGGAGTCTCTAGTTGTGGAGTCTCTAGTTGCGGAGTTTCTAGTTGCGGAGTTTCTTGTTGTGGAGTTTCTAGTTGTGGAATTCGTAGTTGTGGAGTATCTGATTGTGGTGTTTCATGTTGTGGAGTTTCTGGTTGTGAAGTTTCTAGTTGTGGAGTTTCTAGTTGCAGAGTTTCTAGTTGTGGAGTTTCTAGTTGTGGAATTGGAGTTGTGGAATATCTAGTTGTGGTGTTTCAAGCTGTGGAGTTTCTAGTTGTGGAGTTTCTAGTTGTGGAGTTTCTAGTTGTGGAGTTTCTAGTTGTTGAGTTTCTAGTTGCCGAGTTTGTAGTTGCAAAGTCTCAAGTTGTGGAGTTTCTAGTTGTGGAGTTTTCATTTGAGGAGTTTCTAGTCATGGAGTTTCTAGTTGTTGAGTTTTAGTTGTGGAGTCTCTAGTTGTGGAGTTTCTAGTTGTGGAGTTTGTAGTTGCGGAGTTTTCAAGTTGCGGAGCTTCTAGTTGCGGAGTTTCTAGTTGCGGAGTTTCAAGTTGTGGAGTTTCTACTTGTGAAGTTTCTAGTTGTGGAGTTTATAGTTGTGGAGTATCTAGTTGTGGAGTTTCAAGTTGTGAAGTTTCTCGTTGTGGATGTTTAAGTTGTAGAGCTCCCAGTTGCGGAGTGTCTAGTAGTGGAGTTTCTACTTGTGGAGTTTCTGGTTGTGGAGTTTCTAGTTGTGGAGTTTCTATTTGTGAAGTCTGTAGTTGTGGAGTCTGTAGTTGTGGAGTTTCTAATTGTGGAGTCTCTAGTTGTGGAGTTTCTAGTTGCGGAGTCTCTAGTTGCGGAGTTTCTAGTTGTGCAGTTTCTAGTTGTGGAATTTGTAGTTGTGGAGTATCTAATTGTGGTGTTTCATGTTGCGGAGTTTCTAGTTGTGGAGTTTCTAGCTGTGGAGTTTCCAGTTCTTGAGTTTCTTGTTGCCAAGTGTCTAGTTGCGAAGTCTAAAGTTACGGAGTTTCTAGCTGTGGAGTTTGTAGTTGCGGAGTCTCTAGTTGTGCAGTTTCTGGTTGTGGAGTTTCTAGTTGTGGAGTTTCTAGTTGTGGAGTTTCTAGTTGTTGAGTTTCTAGTTGCCGAGTTTCTAGTTGCAAAGTCTCAAGTTGTGGAGTTTCTAGTTGTGGAGTTTCTATTTGTGGAGTTCCTAGTCATGGAGTTTCTAGTTGTGGAGTTTTTAGTTGTGGAGTGTCTGGTCGTGGAGTTTCTAGTTGCGAAGTTTTCTAGTTGTTGAGACTCTAGTTGTGCAGTTTCTAGTAGCGGAGTTTCTAGTTGTGGGGTTTCTAGTTGTTGAAATTCTAGCTGTGGAGTTTCTACCTATAGACTCTCTTGTCGTGGAGTTTCTAGTTGTGTAGTTTCCATCTGAGGAGTTTCTAAATGCGAAGTCTCCTGTTGTGCAGTCTCTAGTTGTGGAGTTTCTAGTTGTGGAGTTTCTAGTTGTGATGTCTGTAGTTGCGGAGTTTCTAGTTGTGGAGTTTCTATTTGTGGAATTTGTAGTTGTGGAGTATCTAGTTGTGGTGTTTCAAGTTGTGGAGTTTCTAGCTATGGAGTTTCCAGTTTATGAGTTTCTAGTTGCCGAGTATCTAGTTGCGAAGTCTAAAGTGTTGGAGTTGCTAGTTGTGGAGTTTCTAGCTGTGGAGTTTCCAGTTCTTGAGTTTTTAGTTGCCGAATTTCTAGTTGCGAAGTCTCAAGTTGTGGAGTTTCTAGCTGTGAAGTTTCTAGTTGCGAAGTTTCTAGTTGCGGAGTTTCTAGTTGCAGAGTTTCTAGTTGTGGAGTTTCTAGTTGTGGAATTTGTAGTTGTGGAGTATCTAGTTGTGGTGTTTCAAGTTGTGGAGTTTATAGTTGTGGAGTTTTTAGTTGCGGAGTTTCTAGTTGTTGAGTTTCTAGTTGCGGAGTTTCTGGTTGTGGAGTTTCTAGTTGTGAAGTCTGTAGTTGTGGAGTCTGTAGTTCTGGAGTTTCTAGTTGTGGAGTTTCTAGTTATGGAGTCTCTAGTTGTGGAGCTTCTAGTTGCGGAGTTTCTGGTTGTGGAGTTTCTAGTTGTGGAATTTGTAGTTGTGGAGTATCTAGTTGCGGACTTTCTAGCTGTAGAGTTTCTAGTTGCGGAGTTTCTAGTTGCAGAGTTTCTAGTTGTGGAGTTTCTAGTTGTGTAATTTGTAGTTGTGGAGTATCTAGTTGTGGCGTTCCAAGTTGTGGAGTTTCTAGTTGTGGAGTTTCTGGTTGTGGAGTTTCTAGTTGTGGAGTTTCTAGTTGTTGAGTTTCTAGTTGCCGAGTTTCTAGTTGCAAAGTCTCAAGTTGTGGAGTTTCTAGTTGTGGAAATTTTATTTGTGGAGTTTCTAGTCATGGAGTTTCTAGTTTTGGAGTTTTAGTTGTGGAGTCTCTAGTTGTGGAGTTTCTAGTTGTGGAGTTTCTAGCTGTGGAGTTTCTAGTTGCGGAGTTTCTAGTTGCGGACTTTGTAGTTGCGGAGTTTCTAGTTGCGGAGTTTCAAGTTGTGGAGTTTCTACTTGTGGAGTTTCTAGTTGTGGAGTTTATAGTTGTGGAGTATCTAGTTGTGGAGTTTCAAGTTGTGAACTTCTCGTTGTGGATTTTGAAGTTGTAGAGTTCCTAGTTGCGGAGTGTCTAGTTGTGGAGTTTCTACTTGTGGAGTTTCTGGTTGTGGAGTTTCTAGTTGTGGAGTTTCTAGTTATGAAGTCTGTAGTTGTGGAGTCTGTTGTTGTGGAGTTTCTAGTTGTGGAGTCTCTAGTTGTGGAGTCTCTAGTTGCGGAGTTTCTAGTTGCGGAGTTTCTTGTTGTGGAGTTTCTAGTTGTGGAATTCGTAGTTGTGGAGTATCTGATTGTGGTGTTTCATGTTGTGGAGTTTCTGGTTGTGAAGTTTCTAGTTGTGGAGTTTCTAGTTATGGAGTTTCTAGTTGTGGCGTTTCTAGCTATGGAGTTTCCAGTTCTTGAGTTTCTAGTCCGAGTATCTACTTGTGAAGCCTCAAGTTGTGGAGTTTCTAGTTGTGGAGTTTCTAGCTGTGGAGTTTCCAGTTCTTAAGTTTCTAGTTGCTGAGTTTCTAGTTGCGAAGTCTCAAGTTGTGGAGATTCTAGCTGTGAAGTTTCTAGTTGCAGAGCTTCTAGTTGCGGAGTTTCTAGTTGCGGAGTTTCAAGGTGTGGAGTTTCTAGTTGTGTAATTTGTAGTTGTGGAGTATCTAGTTGTGGCGTTCCAAGTTGTGGAGTTTCTAGTTGTGGAGTTTCTGGTTATGGAGTTTCTAGTTGTGGAGTTTCTAGTTGTTGAGTTTCTAGTTGCTGAGTTTCTAGTTGCAAAGTCTCAAGTTGTGGAGTTTCTAGTTGTGGAAATTTTATTTGTGGAGTTTCTAGTCATGGAGTTTCTAGTTGTGGAGTTTTAGTTGTGGAGTTTTAGTTGTGGAGTCTCTAGTTGTGGAGTTTCTAGTTGTGGAGTTTCTAGCTGTGGAGTTTCTAGTTGCGGAGTATCTAGTTGCGGACTTTGTAGTTGCGGAGTTTCTAGTTGCGGAGTTTCAAGTTGTGGAGTTTCTACTTGTGGAGTTTATAGTTGTGGAGTATCTAGTTCTGGAGTTTCAAGTTGTGAACTTCTCGTTGTGGATTTTGAAGTTGTAGAGTTCCTAGTTGCGGAGTGTCTAGTTGCGGAGTTTCTACTTGTGGAGTTTCTGGTGGTGGAGTTTCTAGTTATGGAGTTTCTAGTTATGAAGTCTGTAGTTGTGGAGTCTGTAGTTGTGGAGTTTCTAGTTGTGGAGTCTCTAGTTGTGGAGTCTCTAGTTGCGGAGTTTCTAGTTGCGGTGTTTCTTGTTGTGGAGTTTCTAGTTGTGGAATTCGTAGTTGTGGAGTATCTGATTGTGGTGTTTCATGTTGTGGAGTTTCTAGTTGTGGCGTTTCTAGCTATGGAGTTTCCAGTTCTTGAGTTTCTAGTTGCTGAGTTTCTAGTTGCGAAGTCTCAAGTTGTGGAGTTTCTAGCTGTGAAGTTTCTAGTTGCGAAGTTTCTAGTTGCGGAGTTTCTAGTTGCGGAGTTTCAAGGTGTGGAGTTTCTAGTTGTGTAATTTGTAGTTGTGGAGTATCTAGTTGTGGCGTTCCAAGTTGTGGAGTTTCTAGTTGTGGAGTTTCTGGTTATGGAGTTTCTAGTTGTGGAGTTTCTAGTTGTTGAGTTTCTAGTTGCTGAGTTTCTAGTTGCAAAGTCTCAAGTTGTGGAGTTTCTAGTTGTGGAGTTTTTATTCGTGGAGTTTCTAGTCATGGAGTTTCTAGTTGTTGAGTTTTAGTTGTGGAGTCTCTAGTTGTGGAGTTTCTAGTTGTGGAGTTTGTAGTTGCAGAGTTTTCAAGTTGCGGAGCTTTTAGTTGCGGAGTTTCTAGTTGCGGAGTTTCAAGTTGTGGAGTTTCTACTTGTGAAGTTTCTAGTTGTGGAGTTTATAGTTGTGGAGTATCTAGTTGTGGAGTTTCAAGTTGTGAAGTTTCCCGTTGTGGATTTTGAAGTTATAGAGTTCCTAGTTGCGGAGTGTCTAGTTGTGGAGTCTCTAGTTGTGGAGTTTCTAGTTGCGGAATTTGTAGTTGTGGAGTATCTAATTGTGGTGTTTCATGTTGTGGAGTTTCTAGTTATGGAGTTTCTAGATGCGGAGTTTCTAGCTGTGGAGTTTCTAGTTGTGTAATTTGTAGTTGTGGAGTATCTAGTTGTGGTGTTCCAAGTTGTGGAGTTTCTAGTTGTGGAGTTGCTAGTTGTGGAGTTTCTAGCTGTGGAGTTTCCAGTTCCTGAGTTTTTAGTTGCCGAATTTCTAGTTGCGAAGTCTCAAGTTGTGGAGTTTCTAGCTGTGAAGTTTCTAGTTGCGAAGTTTCTAGTTGCGGAGTTTCTAGTTGCAGAGTTTCTAGTTGTGGAGTTTCTAGTTGTGGAATTTGTAGTTGTGGAGTATCTAGTTGTGGTGTTTCAAGTTGTGGAGTTTCTAGTTGTGGAGTTTTTAGTTGCGCAGTTTCTAGTTGTTGAGTTTCTAGTTGCGGAGTTTCTGGTTGTGGAGTTTCTAGTTGTGGAGTCTGTAGTTGTGGAGTCTGTAGTTCTGGAGTTTCTAGTTGTGGAGTTTCTAGTTATGGAGTCTCTAGTTGCGGAGTTTCTAGTTGCAGAGTTTCTAGTTGTGGAGTTTCTAGTTGTGTAATTTGTAGTTGTGGAGTATCTAGTTGTGGCGTTCCAAGTTGTGGAGTTTCTAGTTGTGGAGTTTCTGGTTGTGGATTTCTAGTTGTGGAGTTTCTAGTTGTAAGTTTCTAGTTGCCGAGTTTCTAGTTGCAAAGTCTCAAGTTGTGGAGTTTCTAGTTGTGGAAATTTTATTTGTGGAGTTTCTAGTCATGGAGTTTCTAGTTTTGGAGTTTTAGTTGTGGAGTCTCTAGTTGTGGAGTTTCTAGTTGTGGAGTTTCTAGCTGTGGAGTTTCTAGTTGCGGAGTTTCTAGTTGCGGACTTTGTAGTTGCGGAGTTTCTAGTTGCGGAGTTTCAAGTTGTGGAGTTTCTACTTGTGGAGTTTCTAGTTGTGGAGTTTATAGTTGTGGAGTATCTAGTTGTGGAGTTTCAAGTTGTGAACTTCTCGTTGTGGATTTTGAAGTTGTAGAGTTCCTAGTTGCGGAGTGTCTAGTTGTGGAGTTTCTACTTGTGGAGTTTCTGGTTGTGGAGTTTCTAGTTGTGGAGTTTCTAGTTATGAAGTCTGTAGTTGTGGAGTCTGTAGTTGTGGAGTTTCTAGTTGTGGAGTCTCTAGTTGTGGAGTCTCTAGTTGCGGAGTTTCTAGTTGCGGAGTTTCTTGTTGTGGAGTTTCTAGTTGTGGAATTCGTAGTTGTGGAGTATCTGATTGTGGTGTTTCATGTTGTGGAGTTTCTGGTTGTGAAGTTTCTAGTTGTGGAGTTTCTAGTTATGGAGTTTCTAGTTGTGGCGTTTCTAGCTATGGAGTTTCCAGTTCTTGAGTTTCTAGTCCGAGTATCTACTTGTGAAGCCTCAAGTTGTGGAGTTTCTAGTTGTGGAGTTTCTAGCTGTGGAGTTTCCAGTTCTTGAGTTTCTAGTTGCTGAGTTTCTAGTTGCGAAGTCTCAAGTTGTGGAGATTCTAGCTGTGAAGTTTCTAGTTGCGAAGCTTCTAGTTGCGGAGTTTCTAGTTGCGGAGTTTCAAGGTGTGGAGTTTCTAGTTGTGTAATTTGTAGTTGTGGAGGATCTAGTTGTGGCGTTCCAAGTTGTGGAGTTTCTAGTTGTGGAGTTTCTGGTTATGGAGTTTCTAGTTGTGGAGTTTCTAGTTGTTGAGTTTCTAGTTGCTGAGCTTCTAGTTGCAAAGTCTCAAGTTGTGGAGTTTCTAGTTGTGGAAATTTTATTTGTGGAGTTTCTAGTCATGGAGTTTCTAGTTGTGGAGTTTTAGTTGTGGAGTTTTAGTTGTGGAGTCTCTAGTTGTGGAGTTTCTAGTTGTGGAGTTTCTAGCTGTGGAGTTTCTAGTTGCGGGGTATCTAGTTGCGGACTTTGTAGTTGCGGAGTTTCTAGTTGCGGAGTTTCAAGTTGTGGAGTTTCTACTTGTGGAGTTTATAGTTGTGGAGTATCTAGTTCTGGAGTTTCAAGTTGTGAACTTCTCGTTGTGGATTTTGATGTTGTAGAGTTCCTAGTTGCGGAGTGTCTAGTTGCGGAGTTTCTACTTGTGGAGTTTCTGGTTGTGGAGTTTCTAGTTATGGAGTTTCTAGTTATGAAGTCTGTAGTTGTGGAGTCTGTAGTTGTGGAGTTTCTAGTTGTGGAGTCTCTAGTTGTGGAGTCTCTAGTTGCGGAGTTTCTAGTTGCGGTGTTTCTTGTTGTGGAGTTTCTAGTTGTGGAATTCGTAGTTGTGGAGTATCTGATTGTGGTGTTTCATGTTGTGGAGTTTCTAGTTGTGGCGTTTCTAGCTATGGAGTTTCCAATTCTTGAGTTTCTAGTCCGAGTATCTACTTGTGAAGTCTCAAGTTGTGGAGTTTCTAGATGTGGAGTTTCTAGCTGTGGAGTTTCCAGTTCTTGAGTTTCTAGTTGCTGAGTTTCTAGTTGGGAAGTCTCAAGTTGTGGAGTTTCTAGCTGTGAAGTTTCTAGCTGTGAAGTTTCTAGTTGCGAAGTTTCTAGTTGCAGAGTTTCTAGTTGCAGAGTTTCTAGTTGTAGAGTTTCTAGTTGTGGAATTTGAGTTGTGGAATATCTAGTTGTGGTGTTTCAAGCTGTGGAGTTTCTAGTTGTGGAGTTTCTAGTTGTGGAGTTTCTAGTTGTGGAGTTTCTAGTTGTTGAGTTTCTAGTTGCCGAGTTTCTAGTTGCAAAGTCTCAAGTTGTGGAGTTTCTAGTTGTGGAGTTTTTATTTGTGGAGTTTCTAGTCATGGAGTTTCTAGTTGTTGATTTTTAGTGTTGGAGTCTCTAGTTGTGGAGTTTCTAGTTGTGGAGTTTCTAGCTGTGGAGTTTCCAGTTCTTGAGTTTCTAGTTGCTGAGTTTCTAGTTGCGAAGTCTCAAGTTGTGGAGTTTCTAGTTGTGAAGTTTCCCGTTGTGGATTTTGAAGTTGTAGAGTTCCTAGTTGCGG